>NW_027185263.1:10011515-10561515 GCF_022577435.1 Embiotoca jacksoni
TATTCCCTTCAGTGCATGGTAAATTCGAGTTTTATCGGCCACTGCCATGGTTATAACTTTTTTAAAATTTTTTATTTTTTATTTAATACACAGAATATCAGCTGTGCAATTTGCAGTGGCATAAAAACAGAGACTAATGTGCAACAGAATCTCAGGTAACTCCTACCTAACATCACAGCTACTCCAAACAAGAGGTACTTGAGCTGCCAAATGTCACACAATTTCTCCTCATGAACATGCAAATGTATTCAGCTAGGTACTCCAAAACCTAATCTACTCTTTAAGTGTATCCCTGCTGTGTAAGTGCTTTATTGTGTTGTTGTGAATTATGGCGTTTACGAGAATGAAACTGCATACCCAGACACAGAGACACTTGATCACATAAAAAAGGGAGAGAATACACACACATATTACAAATAGATTAATGTAAATTGATAACATGAAACTGAAAATGAAATTGATACAAAATACATCAAGTACAGAAACGAAATAAATAAACATATGCCAAATCTTCTAAGTAACATCACTGGTTGGATACAGTCAATCTTTGAGACTACAGTCATTACCATTTTCCTTTTCTTATGAACAAGTAAATAAAATATTATTTATTTAGGAAATCAAATTGAAATGAATGGCACTGTGGTAGACAGCATCTATTGTTTTAAAGGTGGTGGCAGCAATGTAAGAACACAAGATATCTCCACACACAGATATGGGTTGTTTTTGTTTTTTCTCCCATTTTAATTTTTTATGTTGAACAATTCATCATGACGTGCTGCATCATTTAGTTCTCCATTTAGAGTATGGATTGGATTGGAAATGTAGATTTGACAATTTTTTTTTGTCTTTTTAGAGTTGAAAACAAGTATTAAATTTAATAGGTTGTTGTGGATGTCTTTAAAAGCTGGTCTGGTATGTGGTGGGTCCCATTGCATGCAAAATAGTGTCATCAACATAAACATTTCCACTGCAATGGTCAGGGGAAAAAAATAGTGTTGATGTACAGAATAAATAGCAGTGGGTATAATATTGATCCTTGAGGAACCTTTATTTATGAGATAAATTATGTAAAATTATTGTTACAACAATTTAGACTGATAGAGAGGTATGATTTGAACATTTACAGCAGAAACATCAAAACCCACAAAAAGAAGCATGTTCACCAAGATGTTGCAATCAACAGAATCAAAATCCTGAGGTAGACCTATACAAAGTGATATGCAGTGTTGCTTTTTGTCAAGTGAGTTAACAGTGTCACCCAACAGCTATTGTGCTATAAACCCGTCCAAAGCTTGATTGCTGTGACCGAAGGGCATGTCTCTATGACCTAAGATTTTGAACACACAGGGTTGTATTGATACACTGTGGGTTCGTTTCTTTTGTCAAGTGTCACCACCTCCACCAATGCAATGGAAGCATCTGTGTAGGTTTCCATTTTGAGGGGATTTTACTTGAAATAAAAGTTGAATTAGGAATATGTAGTGATGCAGTAATGTCTGTAAAGATTCTTAATCATCCAGGTCCTGGTTTATCAAAGTGTTGGACTAGCTCCTCCTCACAAGTACATACAGAATTTGTGTTTTAATAACTATGTATGTCTCCTGTGACTCCAGTCTCTAGTGGTGAATTAGAGAGTGTGTTTGTATTAAGTTTCAGACATCAAGATTGGGGGCAGTTTTGGAAAGTGAGTGTCTTTTGCCTGGCTACGATTTTAAGATGAAGATGAGGTCAGGTTAATTGTCTGGATGATTATGGAGTGCATCGGGGGATGGGAAATGTATTTTGCCGTTGAGGAAGTGAAATATTTGTAGACCGCATTACCTGACATACAGTATTTTTTATAGGCATCAGCTTTATGCGTACATACTGTAAATTGGCAAATATATTTACGAGTAGTTCACTTCCCATGCCAGAATATTGAGTTATTTACTAAAGTGCAAGGGAAATGAAAGGCAACTGCATCTGCCAATCGGCTTGTTGGCCCCTCACTGCGAGCTAAACACTACAAAATCACGACTGTTTGCTGTCCTGGCTCCTAAATGGTGGAATGAGCTCCACAACGACATCAGGACAGCGGAAACTCTGTACATCTTCCGCCGCAAACTAAAAACACACCTCTTCCGACTTTACCTTGAATAGTAGAACTTTAGCAGCTTAAAATGGCACTTACTGATAGCACTTTGTAGTTTGGCTTTCTTGAAGAAATTGTATTTTCTTGATTCTTGTTGTTCTGGGTTTGTACCCTCATGGTTGAAATGTACTTATTGTAAGTCATTTTGGATAAAAGCGTCAGCTAAATGTAATGTAATGTAATGTAACAGTCTGAAGTACACGGACAGACGAGTAGTGTCCAAGTTGCTCACAGTGTTTACTTAAACCGAGTGAAGAAGTATTTCCACTCAATGAGCATCAGTATAAATATCCAAAACTCAAAGACGCTAGATGGGGGTTATGAGAGCCAATGAAAGACTGGCCAAGTATGTGCGAAAGGCTCTTAAATAGACCACTCTGAATCACTGTACAAGGTAAAAAGGGGGCCATGTTTAGCTTCTTAAGTGCTTCACACTCCATCAGCCCCCATCTGGCCCCAGAAAATTGTAAGAACTTAGCTTTCTTCCCTGTCAATGGCTTTCTTAAAGTTGGGCCATGATTTAGTTCAACTGTCACTGCAGATTTAATGGGATATTATTCATGCAGCAAGACAGGGTCAAGGGCAATACAAGTCGCGAGGCTTTTAGAGCCTCTTTGAAAAAGCGGTGATATGTCTGAAGCAGAGAAATATGGAAGCATGTTCACATTTGTGTTTTTCTAAGTTAAAATGAAGTGCACTGATTCCTGCGAAAATAAAAGTTGACAAGTCTACCTGCTTGTCTCAACACTTGCTGCTTGCGCAGTGGGTGTTACAGAGAGTGTACCTTATCACCTCCGCGTTGTTTAGCTGGATTGCTAGCGCAATCATTTCAATGGAATGTTTTTTTGTGCATCATTCTCAAGAATGTACTTTAGCTTTTCCACTCAGGCATCTGCCTACTTCCTAATCTAATTCAGTTCTTTCTGTTCAGTTTTATGTATATGGTGCCAAATCACAACACCGGTTGTCTCAAGGCACTCAACATTATAACAGAACCTTACAACATTATAGAGAAGAACCAAACCATTTAACTAGTAATAACACGTGACACTTGCCAGGTTTCCTTCCTGTTAAACCTCCCTTTTAACTGAAAGTCAACCTCAGACAGAACTAGGCTCAGAGGTGGGCGGCCATCTGCCTTGACCAGTTGGGATTAGGGGAGAGCAGACAGGGAAAAGAAAAGCATAGCGATACAACTGTAGATGGCGCTAGTAACTGTGGACCAGAAACATGCAGCTAAGAAAGAAGTTATTGTTGGAAATCACAAAGCCACTGCTCCAAACAGTCACTTTGGGCCGTGCGTGCTTTGGATGTGCAATGAAACCAATTTTCATCTTGGTGACCTTTGGTCTGTCATCTGCTGTCTGAACTGGGATACGCGATGGCTGCTTCTCATTTATTTCAAGAAATGGTGCTCTGCTCCTGCTGTGCAGCCACAGAAATAATTAATCAAAAATAGTATCACTAAAAAAAATAATCATGATCGTGTAAATAAATATTCATTACTTACCACTTGATACACTTGCATGCTGCATGAAGCCCTGCTACTCAGTATTCATTTAGTGTTGCACAACTTCTCATCCAAAGCTACAGAAAGGTCAACAGTAAGCTGCTCCTTTGAGTCAACAGCCAACTCTACATTCTCCTCTGCTAGCTGGTTTAAGCACTTTATTTATTGTCTCTACACACTGGTCAGAGTCTCCTCATCTTAGTGTTTTTAGAGACTTCTGCCACATACGGTAAATATGGTCAATAAATGTGATGGGTTGATTGATTGAGTGATAACGACAGCGTTCTTATCGTATGTACGTCAGTGGAGTAGTGATGCTTCCAGCCCACATTAAAAGCATTATTATTAAAAGCATACAATGAAACCTGTATTTTTTTTTAAAAAAAAAGCTTCTATTGCACCACTGATATTATATCATAAAGTTAAATGGTACATTTGCAGTCTTGTGCATCAGTAAAAATACTGCAGTGTGTGTGTCTCATAGAAGTCAGATGGTCTTTTCTCTGATCAAAATTAAAATAATGCAAAAACTGATGAAGTACTTCAGACATTTCCTCCCTTCTTTTGTAACGCACTTGAGTGACGTGTTTCTGGGCTCATTATGACTAATTATGATTTACAGCAAAAGCTGTCAGAAGGGATAAATCTTGATAAAATTAGCGATTCAAGTAAAAGGAAACCTAGCTCATTTTGTAAACCATCTCCAGTGGATAGAGCATATGGATATAACTGAAATTAACAATAGTCGTCTGGGAAGTAAATGTCACACATAGATTGCTATTCCAAATGCCAAAGTCATAATTTGTATTGGTAAAAAGTCCTTGGAATGGAAAAACAATCCCAAAAACACTCACTGATTTATGTGGTCACCCAATCTGGAGCACAAAATTATTTTGTTTTTTTTTCAAAAAAATAAAACCGGTCAAAACAACATAATAAAATAAGTACCTGCTTTCTTAGTTTAGTCAGCTTACTTTTCTGTTGGTTTTCTGTTTCCCAGCACATTTTTCTTCTTTATTTTTAGTGCTATCAGTTGAATCTTGTCATATTGATCCATTCCCATTGCTGTTTAGTTTTTGATTTTGTTTTTGTGGCACTCATTAAATTTCATTCTGATGGAGCCCAGTGAATTGAGATCCATTTTTGATTAAATTCTGCAACCGTGAGATCTCAGCTTGTAATTAAACACACACTTTTGATCAGCTGCAAAAGGTTGCAAAACATTTAAACTGATTAGTTCTTATGACACAATCTGTTATACCTGTTCTTGCAGTTCATGCTCTCATACACAGGACACACTCACCCATAGCATAGTCTGTCATGTTAGACTGAATAGTTTTGTTTTCTTATTAAATCTTTCTTAACACTGATTGTCAGAAATAGTTGTGATTTACTTTTTGTTCTGACTGAGGTTCTATTCTTTTGTGTGTTTCAGCTATGATCAGTTTTTCTCCTTCAGTAAGTGCCCGAATAGATTTGAACTGTGACAGGTGTGTGTCTAAGTGTGTATTCAAGTAGATGAAAAACAAGATGAGGAGGCAGTTGGTCTGTTGGCTCATTGTTGATTCGCTCTCGGTGACGATAATATGAGAAGCGAGAATGTGCTCAACCTGGTGTTGTGGAAGCTCTGTTTTTGGCATCCACCAACTTCTGAGGGAAATATCTGATCATTATTTGCTAAATGCGCAGCTATATTCACCACTTTGTTCCTAACATTGTGTATCTGCCATTTCATACTGCAAGACAGCACACACGGAATGTTTATAGCTTTTTTTTTTGCTGAAAACTGATGCTCATTAATATAAATATGAAAGCGTACGCGTGTCGTACATTCTCAACTTGGTTTTACAGAGTAAGAAATTACACAAAACATATGGCATGAATCTTGGCACCTTTTATAGTGCACCAAAGGCAAAGCCAGGAACCCAGGGGGAAGAGGAACAGATTTTAAACAATGACATCTTTTAGAAAATACATTGTGAATTTTCATACATATTTGCCATTGTAAAAGATATTGCTTGGTGAAGCCCCATCTTCTTCATTGGCTAAAATTTATTTGTGGAGGTGCTCGAGGCTCATAAGGCATTTGCAAGGCAAAACTAACTGTCAAGTGTCTCTTTACGCCAGTAAAAATGACCAATTTAGCAAAACCTACGCGGCAGTTTATATACAGTATACGAAGATAGTTTAAAGTTGGAAAATCTTAAAGTCTAACAGCCCAGTAAAATGTCTGTTTGAATTGCACTTTTACAAAAAAGACGTATCTACTATGTTTAATCGATGTTGAACGTTTTACAAGATCAACAGTTCATCTTATAGTTATATGCAATATGACCCATACTACCAGTTTGGTAATAGAATCATATGAGGAGTAGAGAGATTGATCTGTTGCCCAAGAACAATTTTCTTCAAAATACTGCTTTAGAAAGAGCAAACTGGCAAGTTAGGAGATGCAAACAGCATGGGGTCATTTCCCTTGGTTTGTGGTAACACTTACCAGCTCTTCAATGCTGTTTTATTGTTTGTTTTTCTGTCACTAATGACACCCGTATTCAGAACAACAAAAAATATTTATGTAAAATAATTCTGCTATTGAAATGGTTTCAGTGTGGGTGTTCAATGTGGTTAGATCATGTGAACTTTGTATTTTCACATCCCTCTAAATACAGTATAATGCCGGAGCTTTCAGTGAAGCTTTCAGTGAGATTCATGCTGAAACTGTGGTTAATGTGTAGGCTCTCCAACAATTAGAGTCACTACCATAAAATCAATAAAGAATTGATTGGCGCTGCTCATCTGTGTTGTCTCGGGCACAGCTGTACTGAGTGGAGTGTTGAAAGGAAAGCAAAAACTGTATTTTATATTTACTTTATATGTGTGTACCTGTGAATGTGGCTTGTGACATAGAGTCATTGTTTGTGTAGACTAGCCTATGTTTTGTCACAATTTAACTTTACTATCATGTGCTGGATTTTAAGATGTATGGCATTTAAGTAGGCCAAATGCTCTATCTCGCATTTTTAATGAAAGTGAAAAATAATTCATTGATCAATCCTGTGACTCCAATCTGCTCCAAAGTTTTTTGGGGTCTTCCTCTGCTTGTGCTATACTATAATTAAGCCTGTAGTTTTTTCTGTAATCCTGCTGACATACAGACAAACCGCATCGAAAACATAACGTCTTTGGTGGAGTTAAAAAGACTGTGCAGGTGCAATATGTCTACTTCAGCTTTTAACAATGGTGTCACATGTACATGTAACTGCTACATAAAATAGCAAATTAATACATGGGAAAATTGTTGATGTATGGTAGGTATCATTCAGGCACAATAGCCACTTGAAAGGAGTACTGACAGAATTTCACCTCTTGTCCTGTCACTTTGTTAAAAAAAAATGGAGGCCAGTCTTCTGCCATAATTAGGTGCTGCTTCATTTGTAGTGGAGTATTACTTATTACTCTTAATTGCCCTTTCCCATTGTTATTTGTCCTATTGTATGAATTGTTATGGCATGTGTCATGCAAATTTTGAGAAAACCCAACTTTAGCAAAAACGTTCATGTGGTGAATCTGTGAATATATTTACTGCTGATTGCCTGATGATGTTTGCCTTCAGAGTCCCTTTTGCTTGCAGTTGTTACTGTTATTGAACCACAATTCTGCACTAATTAAATTTCATGAAGGCTATTTGACTAATTAGTATTACAAAAGAAAAATAATGTGACTATGGTCTTTGTGAGTGTGTGTGTGTGTGTGTGTGTGTGTGTGTGTGTGTGTGTGTGTGTGTGTGTGTGTGTGTGTGTGTGTGTGTGTGTGTGTGTGTGTGCATTTACCTCCTAGTAAAAGAAGGAATTGCCTTGTGGATGCCTTGTAGATTACCCTTCAATGGTCATCAATGGTCATTTTGTGGTTGCCATGTTGACATTTCTAACCTTCACTGTCAGAAAAAGAATAGAGTATAGTAGCTGTACACCACTGGGGGGGATATTTTATAACACCACATTAGTTCATTCAAAAGTACAATTATGTACCCTAAGTGTCCAAACTGCCAAATACTCTCACGCCAAGTCCATCATGACTTTTTTTTTATTCTATATACAGTAACTACCAGTTTTACAAATACAAGCATACAACCTTATTTATCATTACAAACTCACTTTAGTACGATGTGACAGTGTTTGTGTGGGTGCTGACTTTCCCCCTTAGGGCCTCCCATAGCTGTAGGTCCATGCTTGAGGCGAGTTAGTGCTACAACCAGTATATTCAACTTAACCTGGCTCCTGCTGATACGAGCTCCTGTACATGCTTACAGCCCTTGACTCTTCGTATAGCGTGCCAAACTGCAGGACGTACACAGAAGAATTTGGAGGAAACTCCTTGAAGGCCTCTGACCTTACCAGGTTGACTTGCGAGTGGACTTTTATTGGTAGTTAGACTACTTTTAGTGCTTCTAACAGTTTTGCAATTTGACTTAAATTGTTTTATTGTCTGCAGATTATTTCTTAATTATTCTACTATCATGATACAGTATGCATACGAGCTGGCTGTTTAATTTTCACTTAATAATGACACAATTATCACAGTGAGTTAAGGAAAAAGCACATCTTGATTTTGTAAGTTTATGTCATAGTATCATAAATTTTCAGTTTAAACTGTTAAAAAAATTACATTATATATTTATGGTAAATATGCATCTATAACCTGTTAAGTGTGGAAAAGTGACTAAATACTTACTTCTTGTCGAAGATTTAAGGGACCCCTGTTTGTGTCCCGTGTGAAAACCAAAGTCAACCTTGACTCACTTTATGTTACGTAGATAACATACCTTCCATAATGTATTTAACTTGCATGATGTATCTTTTACGTGACATACCTATGTAATGTATTTTTTTGAACCCAAACCATGATCTTTCCCTAAGAGTAACAAACTAGTTTTGGTGCCTAAACCTAACCAGACTGCGAACATGACACAATTTAACACTGTGTTTATTATTGTTACCATGACGAAAAAAGTCCGGTACAATGTCGCTGGTACTCTTTCATATATGTTGTTGATAACAGCCTACTGAACCCAGTATGGCCCCTATGACAACTGAAAACAGCCATTTAATATAATAACATCAAGTGGTATATCTTATCCTGTGCTGTTTCACACTTCAGTGCAGAACATAAGTTATACGACAACACTGAGACACACAGTTGTACTGAAAGCCTTGGCACAGAGGCTCTCTGTAAGCAACAAAGAGATTTAATGTGAGGAGGGTAAAAAGACATTTGGACTGCACTGTTTCACTGAACACTGGCTTGAGTGAAAACTTACAGCTGCTGAGTTGAGGGACTGCTGATTGGTTATTCATATTTTTGGCCACTAAAACGTTACCGACTGACTGGTGAATGTTAGACACGCAAAATGCATTTTTGTTTTTCATTTACTGATTATGACATCTTTCACTGTATGCTTCTATACTGTATATAAACCTTGTATTTACACAAGTCTGCATTTCTATTTAAAATAAATCCCACACATACACCAAATGACCTACTAAAAGATACAGAAGCACATAAGTAATTATTAGGGTAACTCTGAATAACAGTGTATATATGTACTGCAGACAACACAACATTCATGGCTATTCATAAGGGACTCGTTGGCTAGATAAGCAGCTTCAGACCATGGCCAGAGTTATTCTCATTATGCCCTCATTTCAAGGTTTGGGAGCACAAAATTAGCCACATGCACCAGCAATATTACTCTATTTGGTCTCTATTTTCTGATTCTCAAAAGTCCTTAAGCTTGACCAAGCATGTGTTTCACTGGCTCTGTCTCGCCAATAAATCACAACATGGCCATATTGGTTGGCAAATTAATGGAGTTCATTATGAAAGAAGTATTGGTACTGAACCTAATTAACTGAATTTTTTACACACATATATATTTATATATAAATGCACGCATCCCTCAAGACAATGTCTATTCAATGCACAACAAACAGCTGTGCACACTTCCTACACGCCTATAAAAACTGTATAAAACATTATGAAAATGACATTATGGGAAAGCAGGGGGAAGTATTTTCTTCGAGGTGTGTGAATGAATGCTGGTGAGGTAGAAGGGGTTAATAAATATTTAACAAGGCATTTAGGCTCTTTTAACCAGCGGGGTGGCTCAGTATCTTTTCACACCGTGCTCCTGTCAGTACTGTTCTCTTTTCAAGGGCCATGGAGACGTGGGGACGCATGTGTGATTACAGGTGTTTGTGCATGTGTGATTATGCATTGTTTGTTTAGAGTTCCTAACTGGAGTACTAATTATGAGAACATGCTGCTCTTAATGTTGACAATCAGAGGTCTGTGTGATCCCACCACTCCCCCTGAATAACATTTCAGAGGACCCAGACTGTATGATAACAGCTTCCTTAACAGTAACCATTATTCAAGACTTTGTCCTTCCCCTTTAAAGCCCGTGTATTATATCATATGAATATTATCATCATGTCTGTCCTTCACCTCTACCATTTCAACAGTGTGTGCCCCTTCACTCTGTGTGCATATACGTGTGTGTGTATGTGAGAGTGTGTGTAAGTGTTTGTAAAAAGAGTCCTGAATGGAGGCTATAACTATGCAGGGGTTTAACCCAAGGCACATTATCATTCCCTGACTGTTGCTAGTGGGAGGAATATAACAGTCACCTTCCACTCTTGCAGGACAAGAGGGAGCCACATAAAAGATCAGACATAAAGGAGGTAGATGATCTATCTATCTATCTATCTATCTATCTATCTATCTATCTATCTATCTATCTATCTGTCTGTCTGTCTGTCTGTCTGTCTGTCTGTCTGTCTGTCTGTCTGTCATATCTTAAACTACTCAACTTGCTCCCAACCCCCCTCCAAAAACCCATCAGAGCACGATACATTCACTTACAATAATTTGCCAGCAAATTACCCCAACTGTAAACTGCTACTTGCCTAACCATAACCTAAACCTAACCTCCAATCTACTCGTCACTCATTATTTAGCATATGAGAACTTCCTTCATGCCCTCAAAATCCTGTCCATATTGTAACTGTGTAAAGATAAATATGTCCCCAACAAAAAGATAATAAGACATGACAAAAGGTTCACAAACACACACATATACACAAATTCAAAATAGGCACTTACTCAGAGGCCAAAAAGGAACTTCAGCCCTCAGCCTTTCCTTATCTCCCATCTTGCAATTTAGTCACAAGTCTTAGGCCAGCATTTGCAGTATTCAGCTAATAAACCTTATAGCCAGTAAACAATCATTTTGTGTCAATGAATGAGGAGTTCCATTGATAAGGCCATTTAGCTTCTGTCATAACCACATGGTTCATTTCCATAAATTTAAGATAAAATCCTTTTCATTGACAATGATAATTATACTCATTATTGCTACACAAATAGCCATGTCATGTGAATGAATGGGCTCATAAATTATTGTATTTAATTCATCAAGGCTCTTTCTCTCCCCCTGTCTGCAATTGATAATTTCGTCAGCATTTTGCTCACTTGGAATCATGACTTGCATAAGTATGTCTACAAGCATAATGACACACTTGCATCGTCATCATACTCAACATGCTTCCTGCAGTCTTTCTTCAGTGTGCATATGTTTTGTGAAAAAAAAATAATAGTACTAAATGTAGGATTAAGTGCAAAGGGATTGAAAAAAATTGCTGTTATATATGTAAATAGTAAATGAGAAAACTTCTGCTGGATGAAATAAATCATAAAATTTTGGCCACAAAAGAACCAAAATGATTCAAATTAATGGAACGAATTCAAAGTTTTTGAAACAGGAAATTCAGCAACATCCACCCCTCTGTCGAGATTCCACATGGTTGTATACTGGGTCCTTTGCTTTTTCTGTTGGGTATACTGTATAGTAGCTTTTTTTTGTTATGGAAATATTCCTGACAGCTGTCATTCATACTCTGCAGTAATACGGCTACTTAGTAAAATGTTTGAATAAAGTGGTAACAACTAGTCTAAGGGATTACAATGTAAAATTCATCAGTGACATCACAATTGCTAATTCCAGTAATGTTCGGTTACCTCAATATTTGGTCTGCTTGGTGACTGTCTTACTGTGAGATATGGAGACTTGATATCAGTTTATTTTTGGTGTGTTTGGTGAACAATGGGCTACATGGTAGCTTGGTGGGTCGGAGGTGAAGAATGGGATTCTTCTTCTTTTTAATTAACCCTTTTTATAACTCCAAAGTTGCCCAAACCTTTCATGGACATGGGATGTATAAAGGAAGTAATGTGACTTTTGCTCCTAATTCACTAAACAGTTAAGGACTTTTTCAGGAAGTGAAATTATAATGACTAACGCATTACATCACATAAGTGGCATTCATTTTTAACACGATCTTGGAAAACAAATAAAAAAAATTTAATGATGTAATCAACTTTTGGCCACTCACAGGTAGTGCACAAATATTTGACTGTACTGTAAAAGTAAGCTTCCGTCTTTTAGAGTTCATATTTGCTACACATGGACACATCCATCATTTTCCAACATTTGTCGGAGCAAAGATCCCAGATTATTTTCAGCTAAATGTACAACCCCCTATTATGAAGCCACAAGGAAAATCAAGGCAAACGTATTCTTTTCCTGTGTAGCAACTGTGCCTTCTTACTTATTGACAAGATGACTGACACGAATGGATAGATTAAGATATGCATGTAACCCATGTGTCTGTGTTTGTGTAAGGGTACACTTGCATGTGTGTGGGTTTGTGTAGGAAGAAACCCCCGAGAGTTTCCGTCTGTTTTCCGCCATCACACTGTGAATGTCTGAACCACAATTCCACAGGTCATCTCTTACAGATGGCCACCCAGTCTACAAGGCCTCTGCTGGGGGGGTGGGACCCCGGTGTCCCTTTCCCCTGGTGCTCTGCTGTCTAGGTGCTCAGGCTTGGAGCTACGTGGTGCCCACTTGGTGCAAGAGTGTGCTCTTGCTTATATGCTTCCATCTATACACACACACATACAAACGGTCACATCCCCTGAGCTTCCTGTCCTTTAGGTTTCCTGCCCTTACGCCTACAATGTTAGGACCTCGTTTTGTCCTCACTTCAACCTATCCACCTTCTGTTTCCACCCGTCTAGCACAGGTCGGCACGGCAGGACTCTTCTCTGTCCAAGTTGTGAGTTTAGCCAGAATTATCTGCTGCTCAGTCGAGTGTCAAACGTCTCATGTGCTTCATTCACATGCCAAACTGGAGACTGACCTAAAGACCGAAATGGCTTTTAAATAGCTAAGAATGCAGACCGTTGTTTTACTGTATTTTCATATAATTATATTTACCACAACCTTACATTTACTTGCATCTTGGTTTAAATCTAATATTCCTGTAGTTTTCCAGACACACTCCTTCTCATTATACTCTTTCAGCCTCTTGATGCTGGTGCACAAATGCTATCTATGCTTGAGATACAAAAGCAGCTTATTTTCAGTGTGATACCTATCCTTAAGAGAATAATATTACATATCTAGGGAACAGCTATGCATTGAGCTGACTTTATCCAAGGACTACTCTTCTATTAGTCAATGTAAAAGCTCACCAATACATTGTACTGGTATAAGAAGGGTTAGCTGTATGTGCTGTCTGAAAGGATCTGTAAGCATATACTTTCTTTTCAAGGAGATGTTCATGTCTCGAATATTACAACACCACTTCACAAAGAGTTTAAGCTTGGTTGGGCTGTAGCCATATGGAAAGTACAGCGATGTCAAGGGTCTTTTAAAGGTTGACGCTCTGCTTATATCATTAGTGGGAATGTGCAAGGTTCATCTTAAAAGAATACCTCACTTTCCTTACGAGTAATTATTAATTCACAGGGCAAACAAACATTGAGCTTAGAGTGTATCCTTTTAAGAAATTGTACACGGCACAGACTTACCGGAGTGTGCATTGAAACACACACACACACGCACACACACACACACACACACACACACACACACACACACACACACACACACACACACACACACACACACACACACACACACACAAACAGACACTCTCACTTGACAGTTCGGGAGTGTTAAAACAGTGCCTGCAACTTATCAGGGAGAAGTATCATGGTGATAATAACTTCCTTTTCTTTCCTTTATGTGCTTTTAACACATTACACACACACACACACACACACACACACACACACACACACACACACACACACACACAGAGAGACACACACATACGGCCACACACATGGCACATAGGCAGACACTAAAAAGGTGACTTCCAACACAAAACAATTAAATGGTTCATGTGAGAGCTGAGACATTTGCATTTAGTGACTCTCCCAAGATTCTATTTCTATGTAAAGAAAGTCTTTCAAAATGTAGAAGAAAAGGGTGCATATGGAGACTGGATATTTGACTGCTATTTGCCTGTTTATGATTGTATTAAAACATCGTTTGTCTGACCCAAAACACCATTTGTGTAACTTATTTAGTATTATATGGGTAGGTTAAGTTTGATGGAGCTACAAGTGAGTTACTCTTGAAAAAAATAGAACTGTGCAGAAACATGAACAAATTCACTGTTAATTGAAAGGCACACACTGGTAAAAAAATGTCCATTAATTTCCCACTTTTTCTCTTAATATCTCTCTAGCCCCTAACCCCTGCCTGTGAAACCACAGTCCCAATCAGTGCTAATGCTAACATTCAATTGGTGCACCTGTGGAGAGGCATTAGCAACTTATCCAATAATGTCCTTCCTTAGAAGTTTCAGTCTTTTGAATCGCTGGCTCTGAATTCAATGAGACACTAGGAATCTCTTTAGTTTTTGAGCCTTCCACCACTTACCAATATCATCACCACACCCAGACTCCTCTGCTTAAAATAGAGCAAATTTGACCATCAGCCAACACTTCCTCTTCCCGTCTCCCTGTGCTTATGTGCCCACTTTGACACTTGAATATTACTCAATAAATTTTGGCAGCAATCGCAAATAATTAGCAGAAGAAGAGTTGCATTCACGCAGGCTTCACCCTTTGACAGGACTCCGCAAGCATAGATGCTTTGCATATCAAGGTGCACCTGTTCAATCCAGAACTTTCTCTACTAGAGCTCAGCAATCCCCCTGTTCCTCATTCACTGCTTTTGCTGGTTTCAAAAAATTGTGTCAGCTTCTCCCACGCAGTTTGGTTGCTGCTAAATATGCAATAGCAAGTCTCCACAGACCACTGGACTACAACAGTGTTCAAACTATTATTTTTACCCCCGTCACATGGATCTTCAAGATCTCCCATAGATGTAATGATTCAGCCGAGCTCTAGCCCTTCATGTAGGACTTTCCAAAACTGGACAACATCTCGTTAGCAGCATGGAGGGCTTGTCTTCTGTCTTCAGTAGGGAGATGCTGCATGGCATGTAATCTGCATCTACCTGTTGCTACACTATGAACCAGTCAACTTCTTGATAGAGTAAACACATTGGTGGCAAAAAAAAACCTAGCATTCATCATCTCAGGCTTAACATGATGTTAAAGCAAAACACAAATTTCTACATGAAATGTGGACGGTAAAGAGAAAATTATACATATGACTGTACCTTAGCCACTTTTTTTCAACATTTCTCAACAAACATGAAATGTTTAAGATGGTTTTTTTTTGTATATTTAGATTTAGTATTTAGTATTCCGTCATACATTAGTAGTGATTTTCAAATGCATTACATCTACAGTGGCAATTGAAAGTTTGTGAACCCTTCAGACTATTCTATTATTCTTCATATATATATAAAATCAGATTTTCATAAAAGTAGAAAAAATGTTTTGTGTACAGATTAAACAAAAACACAACTCTGGTTTGAATGAGAAGTGTTATGTTTGGAGAAAGGAAAACGGTGCATTCCAGCAAGAGAACCATATCCCCACTGTGAAATATGGTGGTGGTCATATCATGCCTGTTTGGCTGCATCTGGACCTGGATGGCATGCCATTATTGCTTGAACAATGGATTGTGATTTATACTAGAAAATTCTAAAGGAAAATGTCCGGACCTTAGTTGTTGAACTGAATCTTAAGTGAAATTGGGTCAAACAGGAAGAAACAACCGTAAGCACACAAGTCGTTCTACCAAAGAATGATTCATGTCAAAGTCCTGACCTTAGACCTCAGAAGAAATCTTGTAGAAAGACTTAAAGTGAGCAGTTCATGTGAGGAACCCCACCACCATTCCAGAGTTGAAGCTGTTATATATAGAGGAATGGGCTCAAATTCCTCCAAGCTGATATGCAAGACTGATCAACAGTTACCAGATACATTTAGATTGAGTTATTGCTGCTCAAGGCGGGCCACAACAGAAGCCCAGAAGAAAAGGTTTACATGCTTTTGCCACTCACAGATATGTAATATTGGATCATTTTTCTCAATAAACAAATGATTTGTTGTTGTTTGTTTTATTGGGTTCTCATTAACTACATTTAGGACTTGTGTGATGTTTTAGGTCATATTTATGCATAAATATAGAAACTTCTAAAGAAGTCACAAACTTTCAAGCACCACTGAACATGCAATAATTACATATGGTCTTCTGTAGAGAGAGACAACCATTGCATTATGATTACAGGAATTACATTTTTTTTTTAAAACAACCTCCTATTCAAAGCTATCACCTGTATTCTACATACATACTGAGCAATTTTGCCACACAATTTTCAGCTGAAATCCTAAGACAAAAATGTGACAACAGACTCTTGCTGAAACAGTGATTGTCTATTACAAATAGGAAACCATGTGTTTGCTTGCTCATTTTTCTGCATATAGGATTGAGATGGGACATAATAGGTACAGATATTGACCCACCAGAGGATTTATAGGAAAAGCACTAATATAAAGGTAGAAGAGAGGAAACGGTGATGGACTGACAGACATCCAGAGACATATGTGAAGTGATTGGCATGGGTATACCAGTGATTGATAGGCATAAAAAATGTAACTGATAGCTATGACAGCTTGGAGGTGGTGGCGGATGGAGTCTATATGTGTGGGTGGGGGGGTGTAGGTAGTCACTTGACAATACGTCAGACGTACAGCATGACTCTCACTATTTACTCACTTCCCTGCTGACCCATTCACACATCCTCTCACACACACACACACACACACACACACACACACACACACACACACACACACACACACACACACACACACACACACACACACACACACACACACACACACACAGTGAAAGAGAGCATCACATCTACTCAGACAGACATACAATGAAAAAATAGAAAAAAAGCATCCACTTCTCTCGCCGCTAGCTCTCAATCTCTGCTCTCTTTGGCTTCACCAATTAAAGTGGATCAGCTTCTCCTTTGTGCCTGAATATACAGTAAACAGCAACCTCTCATCTACAATCAATGGCAACACTCACACCAATTAGCCAAGCCTCAGGAAAAGGCTGGAGGAACGGCAGAAGAGTGTGCTCAAACGCCACTAAGGGTTATGATGGCCATTGAAGATTGGCATCAGCGAGAGAATTAATCATCTCTTGTTAGAGTGCTTGTGAGAGACTCTCAGAACCATTTCCATTTATATTAGCTGTTTATTTGCCCTAATGTGACACTTGTACCCAAAATAGTCCTGGAGAAAGACTTGCAATGTTGTAAATAGGATTATCCAGATACAAATCTCTGTTTCCTGAATCACAATTACAAGAATTTATTCCTGTGGGAATGTGCGAAAGAGTTAAGGACTTATTTTGGGCACACAGTTTTGGCAGAAAACGGTGCTCGAATACAGCACAACAGAGAGCACAATTCTCATCTGTGTGAATGTATGATGGGATTCCGTATGAGCGTGCTTCTAGTGTGTGTACTTCTGAGTGTACGTGTGTGCGTTTCTGTCAAAATTCTTCTCCATCTCAGTAAACCTCTGTAATTACATCCCAACAGAGGGAGGAATTAAACCCAGTTTCATCTATTGGGATGATGAATATGACAGCGTACTGTTATATAGACTTCATATCTGCAGACAAACACACATAAATCTCCGCCTGTGATGGTGCTGCTCTGAAGGCTGTGTAATTAAACATTGTTATATGAGAAAGTGAATTAATCTATAGTCTGTGAATGTGCCATCAGGATACGGTTGATGGCAGGCTGTGTGAGAGAGAGGATGATTTAGCTGACGAGGCCGGTCACATAAAACCTGGGGGACTCGCTCAACGGTGAGCAGAAATGGTGTATAATTTGCCAGCTTCCTAAATGATGCCACTTTATTCATTTTTGAGGGATGAGAGTCATATTGATGGAACAAAGTCATTTAGAAAGAACATGATTGAACAAAGAAAGTCACAGAGAACAGAGAAAACAAAGACACAGTCATGATTGGAGGCGTTTCAGCATCTCTGCATTTACGTTGTGACATACGGGTCTGCGGGGGTCATGTAATGTAATGTCACTAGCTGCTATAGAATGGTAATTCCCTGTCACAGCCCACAATCATACTTAAATGTAACACTGGTATAACCTTGGTAGAAGTTATTAACGATGTCTTCTCCTGGGATTAATCCCTGGCTCTAGCCCTTGCTGTATGGAGCTGGTTGATTCACAGTGAAGCTTAACATGTTTTAACGCAGGAGGTGATGGACTGCGATTAATCTGTTAAGTTAAGTTGTTGATCTCCACATGTCAACCTGTCTTTTTTTTTTTTTTTAATTATCATGCACTTTAATTATGAATGTATGATACAACAGATTCCATTGTATAAGGTCATACATATATTTATTAACGAAATGATTTACCATAAATATTAGAAAGCAAACTTCAGTGCTGCTCCATAGTTGTTTTGCAATTTTTTTGTGGGTGAGTGCTGAACTTTTGGAAGGCAATAGGTTCACTTTTTTTTTTTTAAGCAGGTCTTAAAGCAATATTCTGAATCCCACATGTACATTTTAAGAATTTCTGGTAGCTGTAATACCTCGTTCTATCAATACTGGCCCAAAGAGATCCCTCCCTAAATCGATTCCATTGCAAGTGATACAGCAGGGGACAAAATACTTGTTCTGTGCAAAAATGCATTCTAAAGTCTGTGTTAGCAAAACTACTTTTGTTTCCTCAGACAGCGTGTGCTTTCTGAGCTGCAGTGCAGGGATAGTAAGACAAAGAGGATATTTTTTTACAAGACTAACTCTGGAAGATTAGGTTGATTTGGCAAACACAAACTGCTGAAGCCTCAGCTGAACTTCAGAATGCTTTTACAAGCCAAATAAGGGCTGCAGATTTTGTTCCCTAAAGCTTACACTAGAATTGTGTGAAAAATATATATTTGCATGGCTCACACAGCAACCTTTAACCATTTGTTTTATTTTGCTCCTGAACTGTCTCATAATCAACACCTATCTATCTCTATTTAAAAGTATATATGTATTTTTATAAAAGGAAAGTGTACTCTTTTACTTAGAGGCTCATGCACACGTGTTCCACAGTCCCAACTAGTAAAGCTATAAACAAAACTGGGGACGTGATAATCAAAACATGGCTTCATTGAGCAACAATAGTGGTCAAAAACCCCACCGGGTGGCTTTAACAACAAATTGGTGTGCAGTTTTAGATGTCCCCACATAATGACTTTGCAAGCCTTTAAGACTAGTCTGGGCCATGCATAGTCACACTTAGTAATTTCACAAATATTATTAGATTGCTTGCTAGGATAGGAAGCCAATTATAATGGGAAACCTGTTACAAAGATAAATAGATATCCATGTAACCACCCGAGGCAGAGCAAAATGCTCTCAGCAGCTAACTCCCTAGTTTGTGAAAGTATACAAAAAAAGGCCCAAAATATACTTTTTTAAGTTTATTTAAACTTTAAACTTTCATCAATTCAAATATTTTGTTCAATGTGAGTATCGTTTCATCACTGTAAATGTGTGTGTGTGTGTGTGTGTGTACGTGCGTGCGTGTGTGTGTGTGTGTGTGTGTGTGTGTGTGTGTGTGTGTGTGTTTGTGTGCGTGTGTGTGATCATTCTTTTTTCAGCAGACTCAAGACCTCGGGGAGCCAATTAGAGTGTAATGTTGGAGATGACAAAAGAGACTCAGTTTGGTCCAGCCCACCCATCTCTGCCTTGTACCCCCCTGGCTTGATAGCCAAACAGAGGTTTAATAAGAGAGGTGTCTGGCACTCTCATCTCCTCTCAGACACACAGGAAGCCCAGTGGTCACAGAGTTTGGGTTTAGATGAGGTCACTGCCCCCGTGGGCTCAGCTGGAAGAAAGGAGACAGTGAAATAAATGGACAAGAGACTGGAGAGCAGAAGAAGCAGTTACTGAGCTGAAGCCTGCCGTGTGTCTCAGTGATATTATATAACAGAATATGGGATGAGATTGTAGATCAAATGAGTCCTATATGACTTCAAGTCTGACCCATTTCTCATATGTGGAAATGTGATAGAACAGGTTCACATTTCTATCTTAACTTGGTGAACTTATTTTAGTGGTTATTTTGATGACTCAGGAAGACCAGGGACTGAAATATACATTGATGTAAGTTCAGCACTTTTTTGGAGCAGAAATAAAGTTTATATTTAAAATTCTGCAACACTATTCAAGGAACCAAATGGCTCAATAGTAATGGTAATATAAGTACCTTAATCATGTTTAGTTATGTAATTTTCAGTAATAATAATCAAATGGTCTTGAAAAGCTTTTAAAAATGTCTATATTGCTATAAGAATACACCAAGCTAAAGAGGAAGGAGGGGGTAGTGATTATAATGACTTTCCATTGGGAAGCCTTCAGGTGGAGCAGTGCAGCAGCAGATATTGCAAGTCAGACCAAAGGAGTGTGTAACAAAGGCTGTGTCTCATTTCACATACATCTGTTAGTACACTTACCTGTAGTACACTGCGTGTTGGTATACTTACTTCTGAAGTGTGTGAATTTTGTCAGGGTAGTGTTATCTTAAACCGGAAACCACGACTTTTGAAAACATCTGACAGCTTTGTTTGGTCGTTTTACAAAAAAATTTACGTGTTTTTGTGTCCCCTGTTTCACGCACACAATAAACATTCTTATGGCCTCTGTCCGTCAACAGTTTAAAGAAAAAGAGACACTTTTGTGTGGACATGTAAGACTTTGTATTGTGTGCTGTCTGCCACAGCAGCTGCAGTTTCCTCGGCCGCCAATTTCAACAGTTTGAAATTAGGTCGATGATCCCTTCTCTTCTGCTACCTTGCCAAGATGGTCACAGCTGTGGGTGAGAAGTGTCCAGCATTTTACAACCATGTTTTTTTTTACCGTTATGAGGATGTCACCTGGGTACTTGCAGTACACTGCATGTTGTCATACTTGTGGTTGTTAAGACACATATACACTCAAAAATAGCAAGTGTAGCACAGCATTTTGTTCTCTATACTGCTTCTTTCTCATTTATAGCTCTGTAAAATCCATCATTACTAGGTTAATTATGTTATGGCTATGGAGCAGCAGAGCAGCACCGGGTTTTTTTTCTGAGTTTCAAAATCGACCTTTTTAGTCTCTAGCTACACTCTCTCATGACCAAGTCTTCATTCCCCCAAGGCATTGTCTTACAGCTCGTGCATTGTCACTTGCAGTGGACTCCACAAGCCTCTGTTTCTCAGTTGGCTCTGGGAGCAGAGACAGTTGGGAAGCATCTGAAGTCTCTCCATAGCTCAGTATGCAATGGCAGGTTCCTGCTGTGTCACTCCAGGCTTCCTAAACTTGGATTTTCCTTTGTTTATTTCAGGTTGTCTCTTACGCAAAGCACAAAGGGTACACTGAGCGGCTTTTTGTATGTCTCACAGAATATGATGTACCTTTGCAATTGTTTCACATGCTGCTCCTTCAGCCAGCAGCAAGGACTGTATGACGTCTTCAAGTTTTGTCTATCTGAGTGCTTTGTATTTGTTGGTAAATTTTGATACACCTGCTGATATGTCATGTTTTCTATGGGTGACTTCCTCTGCAGAAAATGTTCATCTGTTGAATCTCAGTGTGCTTCTTTATTTCATAATGGCACGATGTAGGTTTGGATGTGTAGGATATTCCAGGAGGAAAAGCTTGAAGGAAATCTGCTGGAGTACATTGTGTTTATTTTAAACAGGACATTTCCTTTCTGGTTCCAGTATATTGCACAAATCATGGGAAGGTAATCTCCAGTAGTCTGTTAGGTGAGAACCAAACAGGCTTTTGGTAGTTATATAGGTCAGCCTTTCAGTCAAGCAGTCTTGTGACAAGAGTAGATTCCAGACAGGTCTGTCAGACAGAGACTCTCTCGCAGTGTTGGGTATACCGTGTAAATAAAACAACATGAGAACAGTTGCCACCTGCTGGAGGACTCTTTTTCATTTAACCAACATGTTTCAAACCAGATTTAGAATGATTTACAGAATGGATAAAAACATAACCTACCAGATGGCAGACTTTTTTGACAGCTATCCACTGACTCTAAATGGTGTTGCCAAATTCTTATTGACAGTCACCAGCCAACTTGGTGTCTCAGTGACAGCACAATCTTCCACACAAGAGAATAGTTTTTTTTTTTTAGCCATGTTAGCAGCATAGCTCCAGGGATGGTAATTTCTGTCAGTCTATTGATTGGTTCATTATTTGGACAACAGTTTGGACTAACTAGCCAGGAAATTTTGTCAAGATTTTCAAATGTGAACATATTAAATATTATACCTGCTTAGCATCAGCTTCAACATGAGCAATAGTGCAGTGAGGAGATACACCAGTTAGCATCATACAGTGACTATAGTTCCATGCTTTAATAATTTTGTTCTTTCTCTGTTCATCATGTAGATCAGTCCATGGAAAGCCAAAACTATGTTGTGAAAATGATACAAAATTATGTTTAAATGCATGAGTTACTCAATGTTAACTAACGGATACTTATGTCTACTTAACATTACTGCGTGTTCTGCTGGTATAGAGTTTTGAAAGTGGGTTTTTATCCAGTCATAATCAGTTTTAATTACGTTCTGCACTTGCAGAGACCCACATGTCTGCATTTCAAAACAATAAACCATTAGACAGTAGTGTAAGAAGAATTCAGTTCTTTTAAAGTAGCAATACCACATGGAAAACACCCCATTCTTGCATTCAAAACCTTACTTATAAGTAGGCCAAGCATTATCAAACAAATGTGCTTAAATTATAAAAATTAGAAGTATGCATTGTGCAGTAAAATGCTCCCTATAAGTATTTCACTAATATTAATATTATTGCTGCATTAATTTGTATGTTGCACTTTAATGCTGTAGTAATTTAAGATTGCGCTAATGTTAACAACTGCATGTACTGTCGGTTAGTTTAGTTTAATCTAAAGTACTGCTTCATTGTCTGAGATTGTTTGTATTGTTCCTGTGCCGTAAGAACCACATATCTCTTAAAAAGGTAACAAGCTCAGAAAAACACTTTTCAGATTTGTGACAATGTATTTTCGAGCTGAACCCCAGAAGATATTTAAATAGTTTATTTGGCTTAAAAAGTGGGAGATTTTCTCAACCCAGAAAGCAACATTTAATGCTTCAGTTTATCAAAAATATTCTAATTCAAAATCAACAAATTTGACGATACATAGTTTTCACAGAATTAAAGAAAATCTTAAATACATTACAGCATGCAAAAAATGGTTGTAAATGTTAATATGGCTAAAACATGGAATAACACTGATGTGATCCATTTATTCATTTCAGTTAAATATTATTATGCTTTGATATAAAAGCAATTTTAGTAAATACTAATACGTTCCTGTTGGCTATGTATGATAAGTTGATATAACATGTATTCACAATCACTAGGGTATTTTTAAAATACATTTTGGCATTTTTGCTTTTAAGTAGATAGTTATGATGGAGACGGAAAGAATGTGGTGGGGAAAAGAGCATTGAATGACATGCAGTTGAGGTCAGGAAGGCCAGGAATTGAACTGGGAACTCACTGCTGATAGTATTACTGTCCCCCCCAAATCACTAGTACTAGTACACTAGTACACGAGCACTAATCACTTGGCTACTATATCGCCTCAACAATCACAAACAAATAGGGAAGGGGCTGGACTTCCCAAAAACACACACAAGAATTTGCACACAAGAGGTTTTCTTGGTCCATCATCACTTTACTGTGGACATTGAAGGCATTTAAGCACGGGTGGGTCTAAACTGGGAATTACTGTAATCCCATTCATTTTACCTGCCACACCTTCTCCAAAACATACTGAATACTGGTGGGAAGGAGAGTTTAGTGGTTAGTCTTTTGTCCTATATTTCTCAAACTATTTCCATTATCTTAAGGTCATAGGCTGACTCTGCCTGCTGGCTGCAATATTTATCAATCAAACAGGCCTGAGACAACAGAGAAAAGTGGAGTGGCACAGCAAAGAGCACTTAGCCTGGATAAACAGGCGGCTCGTACCATGGATCACTGCACTGCTAAGCCTGTCACTAGGAGAAGGGCTAGAGGGAGACAAAGAAAGGAGAAACTCTGGACAGAGTGTACGTTCGTGGGTAGGTGTGTGTGTGTGTGTGTGTGTGTGTGTGTGTGTGTGTGACAATGGGAGTGCATGTGTGACTTAGAGTTAGGCTTTGGGGAGAAACACAGGCCTGGTCAAAATGTCATCAGCGTGCCAGCTTATAGCAGCTTGAAAGGCTTAGAGTTGTGATATTTATCCTGTGGGCTTTGGCAGGGAGGTGGACTGGGAGAGAAAATATCTGTAATTTCATGGTGTCTTCAGGGGAAATTTGATTTCAGATGGCTGGCAGTCTGATAAATAGGAACTGCTGCCTGCAATCCTTTCCTAAAGGGATAGAAGAAAGGGTACAAGTCTCCCTTCCCTCTGAGTCAGTGTGAGTGCAAATGCGTGTTTATGTGTGTACTACTACCAATATGCTGTGCATGTGCATCTATAACATCAGAAAAAACAGATGTTTTATGCATGTTACAGCACTTGTCTTTGGACAGACTAGCACTTCAGAGTGAACTTATATTTTGATTTGAGTGGATTGGTTTTGATTACCCCCTGCACTGCACTGGTCTTTATTTCAATTGTCCCTTGAGAGCCCTTTTTTAGGAGTTAAATAAGGTCAGAAGTTTATTTTTCTCTTTTAAGTGGCTATATTTTATCCCGTCCCTCTGTGCCTCCACCAGCCTGGACTGTCGGTTCTTACAAAATTAAAACCAACATTCTCACAATCTCATCATGAATCTTTAACGATGAAATCATACCCTATTAATTCAATAGAGACCTCTAAAATTCAACACGGTGTCTAAACAATTAGATTCCTCTGCCCATCATTTCTGTCTATTTATATTTAATGTGACTCCTCACGCAGTGGAGGGGAGGGATGTGGAGATAATAGGAGAGAGATGAAAGTAGAAAGCAGTTAAAAGAACGTGAAAAGGAGAGAGACAATATCCTCATTTGGTTTGCCTACACACTTCATTATGGTGGATCAGCCCAGTAAATACAGTAATAGCTAAGCACTGATAGCAGCTCTTCCTCGTTCTTTTTCCTTTTGTTTCACAACTGTTTCTTAACAGCGCACGGTGCGTTCAAACTAAACAGGTGCTACATTAAGATTCCACCCTCTACATGTTGTTTATCATCCTGCAACATCGGTGATTGCAACAGAGGGGAAATGTTTTTAAAGCACTCACCTGACTCCAATTTGATCAGGTATCGCGCAAATACTGAACGCCAACTCTGGAAGAGATTCAAAGTGGCATGACCTTATTTCAAGTGAAAGAGGCTGTGGGAGGCAGAAAGGATGGATTTAGCAGCTCTCAGGTGGAAACAGCTGACTCTGACTCTGGTGCCCAATAACAGGTCTATTCTCCTCATTTGCCAACAGCTCCAAATGCTGCTGATGCTTGTGAGGAGTTGAGCTCATGGCTGTCTTTCTCTCAGAATATATGAAACCTGACATGCAAACATATGCTGCTTCCGAAATTAAAACAATATATATGTATATGTTTTACATAGTACTCACATGTAAAGCAATCCCTTTCTAGCAGGGCTATATTGTAAAAGACAAAAATCACAATTTTCATTTTGCACATAAATGCATCATAAAATTCAGTCAAAGATGTCTGTTCACTTCCTGTTTCCTTGGTTTCAGAATGCAGAAACACAGTATGTCACACTTCTGATAGATAGATAGATAGATAGATAGATAGATAGATAGATAGATAGATAGATAGATAGATAGATAGATAGATAGATAGATAGATAGATAGATAGATAGATAGATAGATAGATAGATAGATAGATAGATAGATAGATAGATAGATAGATAGATAGATAGATAGATAGATACTTTATTAATTTTGTTCACTACAGCAGCATTTATAGATACAGGAAAGCAATGAAATAACAGTACAAAATATTAAATATAAAAATGCACAGTATATACAATAAATATAATAAAATAAAATAGAATAATTACATTAAATTAAAACTGCAATAGTGCAAAGTTTTTTTGTTTTTTTATATATTTAAACAAACAAGAAAAACAGACAACGGTGTTATTGTTGTGTGATGAATTTTGCCAGAGGTGAGTTATTGATGGGGCTATCGGACTAGAAAGTACCTGATGGTGGTATTGTGGGTGGCAATTAGAAACTAAACACATTTAAATTAAGTAAGATCACTTGTTTGAAGGTCATAGGATCTTCCTTAACCCAGTTACCAACACCAATTCAATGAATGTGACATTAAACCTTTGTGACATTCATTTTCATCTCTTGTAAATTACTACAATGCATCGGCAAGTTGCTGGACTAAATTCAGTGTGATATCATATATTTACGTATGATTTTCTATAATAATATGGAGAGAATGGATCTGGGTTTCAATATACAGTTTAAGTTCTCTCTTATAACGTACAATAAACTGCCACCACAGTCTCACGTGAGGCACAACGACATAGAGGCCATGATCATTTTATAGACCAAGTCAAACACTTCCTTGGCTTGACAGATACATACATAACGCATACTTTCACATCTATTATCATTCATTTCATTCAGTTCTACCATATCATTTTCTTTGCAGTAATCTCTAGGTCAATCACGTACAAAGACTGAGTGTGAATTTGCAAAGCGACACACATTCACATACGCACACATTATGAAGCTTTGATGTAACCCATCCCTGTAATGATCAGGGCTTAGCTCATCTCATTTCCTTGATTGAAGCTGTACAGCAGCATAAATAATTCATTCTCATGTATATTGCAGTGTTTTGAATCATGTATTTAGATTTTAGTTTGATCAGCCAATTTGAAACACATGTACACCTTTGCCAAGCTGTCTGTCCTAAATATAATTCTGTTTTAGATTGAATGATCTGTCTGTAAGGCAGGTGAACATCTGCCTCCAAAGATCAGATAACAAAATGTCGTATGATGGGACTGACAATGAAGGTTCATAAGGTTATCTAATAATCCATTACCCTTATATTTTTTTGGACACTGGTTAAACATTGCAAACTGTAGGCTACATGAAGATTTATCTGCTCTATTAGGCCATACAAATTGTATATACTGTGCTTCACAGCTAGTTTCTGTTTTTTCCTGTCTTGCCTCATTAGACAGATGTTATGATGTGTTGTAGATGTGTTTCATCACATGCACATGACACCCAGCAGTCGTTTTACTAAAGTTCACACAAAACCCTTTCAGAGCCACTAAGTGTCTTAGAGTGAGTAAACCGCTAATACTTTCATTGTTACTTCACAAAACTCATTCAACCTGAAGCTCAGGGCCTTTAGCGACCCACAAACATTGCTTTTATGGCAGCGCAATTACACAAGGTGACATTCTAAGTTAATATTCAGTCACACAAACAGGAAGGCAATTAACCAATTACTGCTTGTTAGTCACAGTGTGTCAAGGATAAGTGCTGAAAAAATGTAGAAAGTTCAACCGCTCTGTATTGGAGGTGATTCACATCTTTATGAAAGCATTCAGGAGATTCACACCCATTTCTTTTTTGTTTGTCATTAAAAGCTGAAATGTCACATTTAGTGCAACAGAATCAGTGAAACAATAGATGCTGACCTTGATTATGCCTTATGTGAAGCTGTGTAAAAAAAAATACTTGGCATTTAAACCTTAGAAAGATTTTGTGTCATCATAAAACTTTTATTTGAAACAAAAATTAAGCATATCAAGCAAATGTTCAGTGGAAAGGAAATTAGTCCAAGCAGTATTTGAGAGTATACTTGCAGAATTGGAAACCTTATTTTTTGAAAGTCCTGAATGATTTCTGATTGAAACTTTGTCTTCATGAGACAGCTATCATGCCCACCTCGATCTTGAATGCCTTATTCATCTGTTCATTGAAACATGTCCAATGCATCACACATAGCTCCTCTAACATAGCACATTATATTAAGTGTGTATTTTTGACTTTTGGGGGACTACATACAGCTGGATCACTTGAACTAAGGCAAAGTATAATCTCTAAATATGCTTCTCTGCTAAAGTTTATTATTGCATCTGCTGTTTTAGGCTATCTTGACTGCTAAAGCTGGTATGGTTTTTGGTAGCTGGAATTGTATGTGATTGGATTCTTGTTTTCACTCAAGTAACTGTGAGTCAAAGAGAACAAGTTTAGAGTTAAACTGCTGGTCTTTTATTCCAATTCTATTAAGGACTAAGTTGTATTTTACTTTCTACCGTTTGAGGTAAAAAGACTCTCTCCGGGACCAGTTTGTGACAAAAATTTAGAGACTGTGTGAAAGTTTTCTTTGTTTAGAAATCAGTGGTGAGTTTCTATTGCTGCCCATTTGTAATACCTGGTGACGGGAGGCCTCACGAGCAGGGTGTGTGGTCTGACCAACTGTAGCCAACCCTGTTGTAAAACCAGGAAGTGTTTGAAGCATCAGCTTCAGCATCTGAAGACTCGGAGGATAAAGACAAAGGAGTCTTTCGTTGGAGTCTCCGGGGGACGCTGAGTATAACTACTGCTATCTGAATATGTGTGTACTTTCCATACCTGTGCGTATATCTACTCGTAGATACTATAAGCCTCACACTCGTTCACACCAATACCATAACCTTTCCTCTGTTATCAATCCCACCCATTCCACACATACCCAACACCTCATCACAGGGGGACTCTGGAACTGCCAGTCAGCTACCCGCAAGACAGACTTCATCTCAGGCTTTGCTATCCAGCAATCGCTGGACTTCCTTGCTCTCACTGAGACCTGGATCACACCGGACAACACATCCACCCCTGCAGCTCTCTCCTCTGCCTTGTCTTTCAGCCACACACTCAGACCCACTGGTAGGGGTGGTGGTACAGGTTTACTCATCTCCCCCAAATGGAGTTTTTCTCTTTACCCACTTCCACTTCCTACCCCACTGTCTTTTGAGTTTCATGCTGTGACTCATCCGGTACAATTAAACATTGTTGTTTTCTACCGTCCAGCAGGTCCTTTGGGAGATTTCTTGGATGAATTAGATGTCCTCCTGTCAAACTTCCCAGAAAATGGCCCTCCACTTGTCCTTCTGGGTGACCTTTTGCTTTTACTGTCTTCCTTTGCTCTCTCACTCAGTCCTTCCCCTCCTACTCACAAAGCCGGTACCCACATGTACTATATTTTCACCAGAAACTGCTCCACATCTAACCTCACTGTAACTCCACTTCATGTCTCTGACCACTTCTTTATCTCTTACTCTCTCCCACTCTCTCAAACTGACAACCCTCCCACATCAACAGACTATGTACCTGTCCGTTGCAACATTCGCTCCCTCTCTTCCTCCTCTCTGGCCTCCTCTGTTTTATCTGCCCTTCCTTCAACTGACTCTTTCTCCCTCATGCATCCTAACTCAGCCACAGACACTTTCCTTTCTACTCTGTCTTCCTGTCTTGATTCTCTCTGTTCTCTTACGTTACGACAGGCCCACGAATCCTCCCCAGCTCCGTGGTTGTCTGACTCGGTGCGTGCTGAGAGAGCCACTATGAGAGCAGCAGAAAGGAAATGGGGAAAATCTAAACACCCTGACGACTTGCTCACTTATTAATCTCTCCTCTCCTCTTTCTCTGCCTCAATTTCTGCAACCAAAAGCTCTTTCTACCTACCCAGAATTCAATCCTCATTTTCCAATCCCAAAAAGCTCTTCTCCATCTTTTCCAACCTCCTTGACCCTCCCACCCCCTCTCCTCCTTCCACCCTTCTACCAAGCCACTTTGTCAACACCTTTACTAAAAAGATAGATGACATACGCTCCTCATTTTCAAAACCAGCTTCTGTAACTACATTTCCATCAACTTCATCTTCATCCCCTTCGCTTTCCTCTTTCACCCCCGTCTCCCAATCAAGTTCTTACCTTGGTAACCTCCGCCCGCCCAACCACCTGCCCCCTTGACCCCATCCCATCTCACATTCTCCAGTCTATTGCTCCTGACCTTCTTCCTTTTCTCACCCATCTCATTAACACTTCCCTGTCAACTGGCTGTTTCCCGAACTCTCTGAAGGAGGCAAGAGTGAACCCTCTCCTGAAGAAACCCACCCTCAAACCCGGCTGAAGTAAACAACTACAGACCCGTCTCTCTTCTTCCCTTTCTTTCCAAAATTCTGGAGCGAGCTATCTTCAATCAACTCTCCTCCTATCTTCACCATAATAACCTTCTTGACCCTCACCAGTCTGGCTTCAAGGCAGGCCACTCAACAGAGATTGTCCTCCTTGCTGTCTCTGAGCAGCTTCACACTGCTAGAGCAGCCTCTCTCTCCTCTGTCCTGATCCTTCTTGACCTTTCTGCTGCATTGGACACAGTGAACCATCAGATCCTTATTTCCTCCCTTCAGGACCTTGGTGTCTCAGGCTCTGCTCTCTCCCTGTTCTCATCCTACCTTAACGACCGTACCTACCGGGTAACTTGGAGAGGATCGGTGTCTGAACCTTGTCCTCTCACTACTGGTGTCCCTCAAGGCTCCGTCCTGGGTCCCCTCCTCTTCTCTCTGTACACCAACTCTCTCGGCTCTGTCATTCACTCTCATGGCTTTTCCTACCACAGCTATGCTGATGACACCCAACTGATCCTCTCTTTTCCCCGATCTGAAACACAGGTAGCAGCACGAATCTCTGCCTGTCTGACTGACATCTCTCAGTGGATGTCCTCACACCACCTGAAAATCAACCTCGACAAGACTGAACTGCTCTTCCTTCCAGGGAAAGACTCTCCCACCCTCGACCTGACTATTACCTTCAACAACTCTGTGTTATCCCCGACCCTGACTGCTAAGAACCTCAGCGTGACACTCGACAGTCAACTCTCCCTTACTGCCAACATCACTGCAACAACACGTTCCTGTAGATACATGCTGCACAACATCAGGAGAATATGTCCTCTTCTCACTCAAGGCGGTGCAGGTTCTGGTCCAGGCTCTGGTCATCTCACATCTAGACTACTGTAACTCCCTCCTGGCAGGTCTACCTGTTAGTGCCATCCGACCTCTGCAGCTCATCCAGAATGCCGCAGCTCGACTGGTCTTTAACCTCCTAAATTCACTCCCACTACTCCGCTCCACCGCTCCCTTCACTGGTTACCAGTAGCTGCCCGCATCCATTTCAAAACATTGGTACTTGCGTACCGTGCTGTGAACAGATCGGGTCCAGTGTACATCCAGGACATGGTCAAACCTTACATCTCAGCCCGTTCACTCCGCTCTGCTTCTACCAATCGGCTTGTTGCTCCCTCACTGTGAGCTAAACACTCTACAAAATCACGACTGTTTGCCGCCCTGGCTCCTAAATGGTGGAATGAGCTCCCCACCAACATCAGGACAGCGGAAACTCTGTACATCTTCCGCTGCAAACTAAAAACACACCTCTTCCGACTTTACCTTGAATAGGTATCACTTTAGTAGCACTTAAAATGGCACTTACTTTTAGCACTTTGTAGTTTGGCTTTCTTGAAGAAATTGTATTTTCTTGATTCTTGTTGTTCTGGGTTTTGTACCCTCATGGTTGAAATGCACTTATTGTAAGTCGCTTTAGACAAAAGCGTCAGCTAAATGAAATGTAATGTAATGTACTAATTTCTTTATACCTCTATGACAGAGCCAGCCATAGTCAGAGGCATTATGTTTGCGGGTTGTCCATCCGTCCGTCCGTCCTGTTCATGTGAAAACAATATTTCAAGAACAGTTTGATAGAATTTCTTCTTTCTCCCAAACTTTCACTTGGTCCCAAGAATGATCTGATCATTGTGTCCAAGGTAACAAGGTAGCACTTACTGCATGTCTGTCACATTCTTGTGAATACTCTATCTCGGGAACACCTTAATGCAATTTCTTAAAATTTGGCACAAATTATCACTTGGACTGAGGGATGACGTGATTAGATTTATATGGCCAAAGGTCAAGGTCACTGTGTCCTCACATCTGTTTTATCTGTCTGTCCCTTTCTCTGGAATGCAATGTCTTAGTAATGCCTCATTAGAATTTCTTCAAACGTTGCTGAAACATTCAGTTTGGCTCAAGGATGAACTGAATAAATGTTTGAGGTCAAAGGGTAATCACAAAACACTTTCGTGTAAATCGTGGTAATTGTGACAACATTTTACACAAATGGCTAATCTGACAAAATGACAAGGTAAAGCATTTTATATTCAAAAAGTGAAAGGTTCCCTTCACTGTGACTTGCAAAAGCACATTTCTGGCCATTATTCAGTGTCATAACTCCGGAACAAAGGAGAAAATTGTGGCCAAATTTTCTTAGATTTTTTGGTTATTGTATAGATCTTCTGTGCTATCAGATTGAAGATGTGTGTGAAGCAACCCACAGCATCCATATCTGAAGCATTGTCTGCTGTCAAGCCATTTTATTGGCAAAGCATGTGAACATGTATAAGGATTCCTTTAAAGTTGAGACACGTGGACATAAACTGCAACTGGGCTGTTTGGCAGACACGTAAAACTGCGAGACAGTAATTCTAGCTTGACTTGTATTTCTATGCTTCAATGAAATTTGCATGAGTCCATCTGTTTTCGGTAGCACTGATAAAACGTGAAAACATGGGAATATCAAAGCTTGTTGTCAGCACATAGCCTTCACAGAAAGTTCACTTTGCATGTTTCCACATCAATTATACAAAAGGACATAGGTGCTGAAAGCTAAATATGTCACTGAGTTCAATGCAACAAGGTTTGTTTGTTTGGCTGGAATGCTGTCAATTAGACAAACAAGTTTCATGCTGTTTTTTCTGCAGGGAAGTGGCGGCTTTCTGTAGAGCTTCTGTTGTAGTGTTCCTGTATGTGTGTGGTAAAACATGGCTCTGCTCAAGTTGTAGGGGGCAGAGTGGTCATTCTGTCACCACAGATGGACAGGAAAAGCCCCGGGGGCATCTGAAAAGCCACAGGCAATGTAGTTTGCATACTGTGTGTGTGCATGTGTTATTTGTGAGTGTTATTCTAGTATTTGTGTGTGAGTGTGTGTGCACGCCACGACGGTGTAGCTGACAGAAGCAGTACAACCCCCCGCCCTTCATGCAACAAATGCCATCCCTGTCTGCTTGGCTTGCCTTCCAAATCATCATATCAGTCACACAAACACACATAAACCCAAACCCACACATATGAACTCACACAGACAATATGGCCACACCGAAAGAAATATCTCTGGTACCGGATCATATTCCGAAAGCCCAGTTGAGCATCACTTAAATAATGGCTTATTATATTTCCCTGGGTGGTATGATGTGTTCCCTTCAGAACTACACTCACTGATGCTATAAACATTCATTCCGAAGTAGTGTTTAGTAGATATGATAGCGAAAGCAGAGCAAGATATTAATAACAGGCCTTGCGGAAATGAAGGGGGGGGGGGGGATAATCCTTAAACAGGCAAAATAAATTTACCCTGTTACTCCCCTATCACCGTTTCCAAAAGTATTCAAAGTGCAAAAGGTAAAACTTGCCATTTTTAGATATAGATCCTTGATAATGTCATCTCTCATCCTGGCTTTTATTGCACTTTAAAAAAAATTGGAAACAGTCTTTGTGTCCTATAGTTCTCCACATACAGCATTGAGATTCGTTTGTCAGTTGGGTGTCACAGCTGCTAATGAATTAATCAAAACTGCACACTGACTGGAATGTTCATGGCACACCCCTCATTAGGGGAGTCTCACACAACATACCATTAAAGTTTAACTTTAATTGAGACTGTATCAGCCAATTGCATATGTTTATTGTTCTCTAAAGGCCAAAGTGTCCATGTATATGATTTGTGTGGTGACTGGTGTTCTGTATTTCATTGAAATTGACTGTCTTTCAATTATATCTGTTTTACAAAAACAATATTATTTGTAATGACCTGCTTTATAAAAGCTGATGATAGAGTAAGCAACACAACCATGTTATTAAAACTGGTGGAGGCTGCAAATTACAAGTACGTGGTTACCATGTCTTAAAAAAAAAAAAAAAAAAAAAAAACTGGATATGTTGAATAAGCTTTGCTTCTTAAATGAGCTACATACAATATAGCAAAAAGGATGAATGACAATGTTTGTCTTTCTACTGATAAAATCAGTGTAGTAAAAATAAACATTTGACTTATTACATTTCTGTCTGTATATTGATAAATTATTGTTTTGTTTTTTCCAAAAGACCACCACTGTTTTTGCTTATTTTGCTTTACCAATTTGAGTCGTTACCAAGTCAAGATACTGGAAGATTCAGACTTCACAATGAGTATTATTTGCATCTCATATTAGATTAGACAGATCTCGCTTGGTCAGAGAAAGAGAGAGAGTCAAGCTATGTAAATCTGAACTGATGCCTCCCAATCTATGCTCTGATTTCTTAAGATGTGCTTTTTGGCTTCAAAGAATCTGACTTTGCTGTTTTAGCGCATCAACAGAGATGGAAGATGGAAGTGACTTTTTAAAATACTGCAATACATGTTCCATTTGAGCGTCAACCTTGAAGCACTCTGGACTTCTGTACTTTGTATGATGGCTCACCTTGCTAAGAGGCACACTATTGACATGGAAATTACAGGAGCTCTGAAAAAAGGTTTGCCTTCACTGAAAAGGCTCATGATTTTATTTTCTTTTGTAGCTTTGCTTCAAAGCTCTGCTAACTGGGTATAGAATGCTAACATACAGGATAATAAGAAAGTCTTTATGCACCTCATTAAAAACATTTCTAAACACTCTTCCATGCAAACATATAACTAATACATAATCTGAAATTTCCAAACAATTGAACAGACACAAAAGGGTATAAATGTGTACAAAATTTTAGAATCAATTATTTATATATTCCAAAATGACCAAATACATTTTGTTAAATAAAGTGGAGCTCTATATTTAGGTCACTTTAAATGCTTTGCCATATTTCTATATGCATAAAGTAAACGGGTCAAGATTCAGAGATACTTAGTTACCTCAAAACATAAAATGCGAATGTCGGTAAGGATCATGTTGCTATTAATTTTATTTATACATTACACATCATAATAAAAGTTAAATAAAGACATAAACCAGTCACTGAAATTGAACCAATAACTGTGATTGTATGATGTAAATGCAATTAAGTCTATAGAAACCCCCTACATAAAAATACCAACAACTTATGTGGGAAATCAACTGGGATACGATTAATTATATTCTTTGCTTTAATAAATACATAAATGTGTGCAATGTTCATCATTGACTATTCAAAAGTTTTCTCAATCAAAACTGTGTTTCCGCTGGTGGCCCCATAACCACTAGGTTGTTTAGATCAAATATTGCTTAAGGGCTGCATTTGCCTCAGGCAGCTGGAGTTTACCTGGCTTATCTCCATCATTTTATGTCAAATGTGCAGCATCGTCAGTACAACCAATACAGTGCAGCAATTCAGTGTGATTTTCATTGATAAAATACAGCAAGTAAATTCTGGAGGGAAGGTTTTTGGGGGCTAACAGAAAGAGATTGATCCACATTTACTGTGAAGCAGGGCATTCATTTTTCAACGGCTTTGGCAGTTATGTTACATGGTCAGCTTGATAGAGGATATATTCCTTTTTCCAGCTTTTGGAAGATTGTAAAAGAAAATGTGACGATGATTTAGTGAAGCATTGCAAACTTTAGGGTTGTATTTCCACACTAGTTTAAGGAACGGGCACTTAAAAATTTTGTTGAGCGAATCAAAAGTCCCTTTCCTGGACGAAATAATGACCTGAATTGGCACTATTAACTATCTCCCAGCACAAAACTGTTTAATGTTAGTATACAGTGGATTAACTTACTCACACCGTTACTGGTGTTATGAAAGCTGGAGTATAACAGCAGCATTATGATACCAGATGTTTTGCACGGTTTTCATTACTGGTTGCAGACCTGCTGCTTATTTGTTTATTAGGCAGTTTATGCCATGTTGTTTGCACACCATGAGATAATATGGTTTCTTATAGTTTTTATTTATTTAGATTTCAGTTAAGTGAGAAAAGTATGTAATTCTGTGTGTTTGCATACCCAGCTCATCCAGTGCATATCTTTTAACTTTGATTGTGCCGAATGATGCAAAATTCCTCTGTGACATTTCTCATTTGTTTTGTTGGTTCACACTTGATAATAAACAAGCATAAAATCCACAAGAAAGTACTGAGAAGCATGTGATCTCATTTACATCATTAAATAGTTCTGCTGCATCTATAAGAGCAGCGAGTGAGTCCACCAAGGCTGTGATTATGTTTAGATCTATGTATGCTTAAAACAGTATAATGGCAATAGATGTGAAACTGGTGCATCAAAGCTTAAACATCAGACAGAAACTATGGACAGTTTTTTTTTTTCTATCCCTTATGTACAGTATGGCCCAAAGTTGTTTTTTTTAAGTTTTACATTCCTCAGGCACTTCACACATTTTGTATACACTTACAGTTACTGTACCCTTCTAACAAGGATAGTTAGACATTTGAGGTTGCTATCTATGCGGTTTGTACCTCACATCTCTCTGAAATCAGTTTAACTTCAAATCATTGCGGTGCAGCAATCATCTCAATTAGCAAGCATACCCGTGAACAAATCTGCGTGCTTTAACGGAACTGAGTACAACATCAGGCATTCAGACAGTAATATAGTTGTGTAGACACACACAACGACAAGTGTAGTACATTTTTATCTAGTTTATTAGTGATGGGGCTTTCTGTGGAATTAGGATTCCCGCTGACAAATGAACTCTTTTTGCCTTTTATGCTTCGTAATAACCCACAATTTCCTCACATTTGTTAATCCTGAATGATAGCAATCCACGCAAATTCCATCTCAGTCGATTTCTCTTAATGTCAGCTTTGTAGCAGGCCACTATTATTATCATATTATTATAACAAAAGAAATTACCCACTGATGTCAACCCCTTTTGTCATACAAGATATATATTCTGCTTCACAGCGCACAAGTGGAACCAGCGCTGATCCAACTGCAGCGCTGATCCAAGTGTGTCAGTCAGGCTTAGAATAGCATGCTTCTAATCAAGAAACCATTCTGTCTCTTTAGTGTTTATCAAAGAAAGTAACTCAATATAACACACTTTCCTTTTTGGTTTTGATGCAATAAAGGCTCTCAAAACCTGTGTGTTAGTAAAAACCAAGATCTGTTAGAAAGTTTTTAAAAAAGGAAGGATTGATGTAAATCACATTGTTGAAAGGAGGGCATTTGATAACACTTTGTAACGCAGCCTGTGGTTTACACTCCTATTCTATTGTATGAATCATGTACTAACAAATTACTGACTTGTTCCTACTAGTACTTAAATATAGTAAAGGTGGAAGAAAATAACACTGCTGGCAACCAGGAAGTAATAAGAGGACATTTTAGAGAAAAGGAAAACTTAGTTATACTCTAGGTACTTTTGTAAATATTGTGTACCTAGTGTGTTGCATAACTAATTATCACTAATGATGGTAGTGAAGAAAATAGTGTTTTATGTTATATGAATATGTATGCATATTTTAATAGATGTGAAGTGGAGCAGATCTAGAGTATTTTTTAGTTAGTGTTGACTCAGCAGCCTTCTGCAAAGTTGATGCTTGCACAAGACAATCACAGCTTATATAGAATATATACTGTATCCTGAATCCCAATGACTTGAGTGCAGGCTGCTACGACATATGGACAGCCACGGTAAAGTGAATTCCTGTGATAAAGCCTTCCCTTTATCTCCTTGAGACTGACAGTGGTGCACTCCTGCCATCTCTCTGCCTTTTTTCCACCGGACCCTGAACAACACAAAAGTCACCAGATCCCTGGAGAGCGTTTCTCACAACTTTGCAAACACTCTCTGTTTTGATGTGTCTGTTTTTTGATGACGCAGTATGTTTCAGTGATCAAGGGCAGTTCAGAAAAGGACAGTAAAGGTGAGCGGATAAGCACACGCGCACACACAAACACCCGCTTTTAGTTGTTTGCCAGAACACCTGCGTGTTTGAAAAAGAGAGCAACATAAAGCATCTCTCTTTTTTATTCTGCAGCCATGAGGTGACACACCATTGTTTTTCTCCGTGTTCGTCCCCTGTGCATTTTGATTCCTGCCAGAGGAAGGATGGGCCCATTGAAGTACCCTGAGAAAGGCCATTAGATACTGAGCTGGTCATCACTTTACTGTGAAAGGCATCCTACTGATGTGCTGTCCCTCATACAAGTAAACTAAAAAACTGGCGACTAAATTTAAAATGGCGTACTTCCTGTTGAGTTTAGGTCATGGTGCCAGGAAACCTTTTTTTATATATCTTGTTGTGTCCATTTGTGTTCTGCTGTCATTTCAAAATACTCTTAATAATGTTGATAGAAATTAATATCAAGAGGAAATCGTAGTATCAATACTTCAGTACTGACCTGCTCATCATAGCCAGAAGAACCTGTCCCTCGTTGTCCTCCTCTCCCTTGTATATTTAGTCTGTTCCATTTCCCTCTTAGCCAGTTTGTTGATTCAGTTTGCTTGACTGTTCTTGGGCATTTGGTTACCCTGTAAGTACTGTGTTCTATGTAAATTCCCCATGGCTGTTTATTAGCTTGGCTAACATTCTTAGTTTATACTTCTCGTAAGTTGTCCAGGCAACCAACATGGCGGTGCGTTTCAGATGTCCCGATACTACGGTGTTTAACTGCATCTTCGTCGTGTGCATGTAAACGATTGTCGTGTTTGTCAAGACAACAGTACATATGTCGGTTTCTGCTGGACAGAAATGGGACTTGTTGCATCTTGGGAGCCACACAAGCAGAGGAACTTCAGATCCTTGGACTACTTCGCCCGTCCCCCATTCCAACGGCCTCAACTGCTGCTCCCCACCCAAAGTGGAGGCGCCGTGGGTGGTGTGGAGGAAAGCAAAAAAGGGGTAAGTGAGGAGGCATCTGAGCTGGGCTGGCAGCAAGCCCTTACAAGCTGCCTATCCCAACCATTCTCCTCGCAATTGTACGCTCCTTGGACAGCAAGGTGGATCACATGCGTCTTTTGAGATCTGCCCAGCGGGACATGAGAGGGTGCTGTGTTTGTGTGTTCACTGAGACGTGGCCGGACGACAACATCCCGGACTCCGCCATTGATATTGACCGGCTAACATGCCACCGGGCGGACAGAGCCTCAGCTACGACAGGAAAGACTTGCGGTGGCGGATACTGTGTCTACATTAACGACGCTTGGTGTCGGGACGCTGTAGTCATTTGCAGACACTGCTCACCGCTGGCGGAGCTTGTGTTTGTAAAATGCAGCCCCTTCTACCTGCCGAGAGAATTCGCAGCCATTCTGGTGGTCGAGGTGTGCGTCCCGCCAGCCCCAACGGCAAGGACGGGAATGAGGCACAGCTGCACAGCCTCCAACCGCAAGACCCTGCAGCGCATGGTGAAGGCGGCTGGTGGGATCATTGGTTCCGCACTCCCCTCCCTCCTGGTCATTTACAGCATCCGTCCTACGTAGACTCAACCCATCCCTCACACAACCTCTTTGGCCTCCTGCCTCCTGGGAGGAGGTGTCGCAGCCTCCGTGCACACTCCTCCAGACTGAGGAACAGCTTTGCCCATGAGGCTGTCGGGATGCTGGGCTCTCTCCCCTCCCTCCCCCATGCCCCATAATCTCCGAACTTTTGCAATGTGAACCCATATTTGTACTACGTTGTTTTTTTATTTATTTATTTTTTTATTTTGCATGTTTGTGCTTTTCTTGTTTTGCCTTTTTGTTTGCACACTGCGGGACTGTGAGAATCGGTTTTTCGATCCATCTGTATGTCTGTATGTCATATGGTAGATTGACATTAAAGAAGTTGAAGTTGAAATTGAAGTTGAATTTGAAGTACTGCATCACTGACTCTTTAGTAGCTTTTTGTCTTTTACTGCTGACTCTAAATATTTGAAATTTCTCTCTGTGTTTGGGAACTTGTGTTTAAGCTATCCAGCTCCTGCCTTTGTTGATTTACGTTTTTTTTTTTTTTTTTGCACAAACCTCCTGTTGCTGTTGTGCATTTTGGTCCGCACCACACAGCTTAAACAATCCAATTCATATGCTGTCTCAGCTGTGCAAAGTAAAAAAAAAAAAAGCAGAAATTAAAAAGGTGCAACATCATCAGAAGCTGAACACTTTGCAAACATAGTATTCCGTTTTCTGTGCAGGCCACTGCAATTCTTTACTTTGTAAAGTTGTAAAAATAAAGCTGTGAAGAAGGGAGCCATAATCACACTCTGGATACCATAAGCAAAAAATAGCTGAGGGTGATTTATCTACCAGATTTAAGCCTTTCTGAAGTATTGTGCAGACAAACAACCAGGGATGGCAAAAAAAAAAAAAAAAAAAAAAAAAAGATCCTCCTGAAGCCCTCAGTATCAGGCAGGATCAGGGATTAGAATAATTGAGATCATCTGCTGCAGGAACACCAGCCAAGCACCATCCCTCTTCAACAACAACTTAAAAAAAGATCATTAAGTTATAAGCAGCAATGTTAAAAGGTGCGGGCTGTTTATCCAGGATATTTATTTATTTAAAATATTGACTCAAAGGAAACTCATTTTTCTCCTGTGTGTGTGTGTGTGTGTGTGTGTGTGTGTGTGTGCGTGTGCGTGTGCGTGCGTGCGTGTGGCGTATGTTTGTATGTTCACTTGTATGGGAGCATACATCCATCAGTGTAAGCATATTGACCTGTCAATGGGGTGTCTGGTTCATTGTGTTACCCTGCCAATGGTGCCCAGTTCCAAATTAATCACACATGATGAGATGATTAATCTGGTTTATGTCCCTCTATCTGTCCACTGTATCCATCCATCTGTCCTGCTATCTCAGCAGTGAAGTCTGTCTGCTGGTGCACAGCCCAGTCTAATACCAATGATGAACATAAAGGCTTAGAGAGAGTTCAGCGATGTTCTCCAAAGACAATATATCTCTTACAGTGCGGTGCCACACATTGTCGTTACATTTAGTACCTTCACAGTGAGACATTCGCGTTCTTTTAGTATTTTGCTCCCACTTTACCAAAGCTGACACTGAGCAATATAATAGCTTTTCTATTTTCTTTTCTTTTCCTTTATTATACAAGCTTTTAATGTAATACACAGCTCAGGATGCATAAAAAAACAGATCGTGTCTTATTGCTGGAAGCAGCTCTGATTTAAGGAAACTAAAGCAATTCATCCACAAAAGAGTTATATTTAAAGTGTCAGTTCAGAAACCTCAATATCTAACTCACACAATCAATAGACTCAGATAGTACAAACTTGTATCGAATGCCTAATTTAGTCATACTCTTTGTGAATTGTACAAAATACACAGGTACAACAAACATGTAAGGCGAGCTGTGCCTGTCTGGTATGCATGCGAGTTAGCAACACCAGTCGATATGGTGTTTGTATTTCTATTGGCAGCTTCTGTCTCTCTCCAACGTGCTGAAACATTCAAATCCTCTCTGAGATTATTACAGTATGTGTCTATTTAACAGCATTAGTAATAGTAGTGTATCTCTCACTTCCTGTCTCTCCTTAAGGTGCCAAAACAATCAAAGCCAGTCTGTTCTGTGTCGCACTGCAAGGTGCTGGAACCTTTTTGCCAGAATGACCATACCACCCATATGGTATTAGTAACCCCCTACAGTACAGACCAAGTACCACACTATATTAACCACCACGTAAGTAACCTAGATTTGTGTTTCCACATTTTGACTCAGTGTTCCCCCTAAGAGGAACCAGTTGTTGAATTAAATGGAACCCGAATAATCGCAGCGGCCAATACAGTTATTCTTGTAAACTACGTTGGTTCATCCAACCCTCTCCTGACTTTGATATAATAGGCAATCAACGTTCCCACATTCTGGCATGAAACATGTTTCATTATGGAAAGAAGGGTTACTGCTGCCTATACAATAAAAAATAAAAAAAGAAGATATTTATTGTATATATCATATCATTTTTGTCTATTTATTTTACAGTTAAGCTGATGGATTAATTTCAGTAAGGTGGGGAAAAACACTCAAACCATCTGCAAAGTTGAATCTGCAGGGACCTTTAGGCATCGCTCCCTGTCACACCTATGGCATCACCAATGCCTTTAGGCCAGCTGAAGTATTATTAGCTGAGAGCCACCCCTCTTTGAAGCAGCTCACCCCTCGTTCCCCCGAACATCTCTGGGTGGTAGTGCAGTGGTCAGGGATTTCTCTCTGCTCCGCCTGCAGCTACACAATCCCTCATCTTCCAGTTGCAGTCCTTTCATCTTTGTTTTTGAATGCTGTTTACACACATTTCATATCAACATGCTTCTTTTCAAAGCAAACCACAAATCAACTAAAGCCTGTATTTCACATGGCTTTAGATGAATACACTGACACTGAATTGAAAACCACATATTCTAGCTTGTCTAAGAACCTTAGTTTTTTGTTGTTTATTATTGTAACTTAATTGGACTTAACTGATCACACACTCTGCAACCTCAACAAAGTCTTGACAAATATACAGTTATATTCAAACAAAGGATTTTTCCCTTCAGAGTTAATGTCTGAAATCAAGTATAAAATGGAGTCAAGTCTAAAAATCGTATTAAAAACACATGAAGAGATACTGATCGAAATGTTCATGTTTTCTTTATTGTCACTTATTAATTTAGAAAATACCTAATGACACTGCGTAGGAACTACATTTATTTCATGTATATAGTTCCATTAATTCAAGTTTGATTCAAAGAATCTTAAGAAATGTAACATTGCTTTTACACCAAACATTGAGCACTTACCCCTCTGTGATTTCATCCTGTTTCTGTACCATTTATTTCAGTAGCTTGTGCGTGTGTGTTTTAATGTTGGCCCATTGGTTTAAGACACCACTAAATGTTCCTGGTGGAAATCCAACCAACATTACAGTACTATTATGAATATTATGACTATGAATAAAATATTAACCATGCCAATCTTCTGAGACATAATTTAATAAGATGTAAGGCTGTCTTTACAACACTTTCAGTACCCATTACAAGGTTTTGTTAATACAAGACCAGAACTGCATGCAGTAGATTATTAGACTTCCGGGACAGTCCGTTATTCAAGGCATGACGTACGACTCAAGATAAGACCATTACCCCCATTTTTGAAGTTCAGGTTTTGAAGGTTAGGCATCTTTGTGATTTTCATGGCATATTTTTTACAGTATAAAAGTTAGCACTGCCAGACTGCTCTATACAGTATACATTATATATACTTACCATAATTTCAATAAGTTGTTGTTCCTGTTTATTTAAGTACAATATGTGTAACTCTCCAAAAGGATGGTGGTTTTATCACTCTGAATGTACTTAGAATTATGTATGAAGTATCTGTGTTGGAACTTTGCATTATTACAGACTGGTGGTACAACATAACTTAAAAAAATAATACAATGATAGTGACTATATAATGTCACACCCTACGTAGGATGAACACCCCACACAAATTAATCCAACATGATATCCTCACTTTATTGCACCATCCACCAGAGTCTCTGATTCCCAGAGATGAGGCAAGTGGGGGAAGTTATCACCACGTTTTGCTCTGTGAGCACTCTTTGTGCTGATCTTTGTATTTTTTTTTCCCTGTAGGTCACAGGCTAAACCTAAATATCAGCTCTGTAAATCCATACATATACAGTAATATTCCAACCCTCACACGAACAACAATCTGTTCACATCTTCACATGAAGTCTGTCAAAATTACAAGCCCTTCATGATTAATATGAAACTGCATTTTACAACATACTCAAGATGACTACTTGTGGAAACCAAGACAAAGCAATTAAATGTGTCTGGTATCAGGGGACTGGAACACACTCCTCTAACCTTTTATTATATTGCTTCTGTCAAAGTACATACATTAACATGAATGCTTCTGATGTAATTAACTTTTCTATTAGCACACTGGCCTCAGAGGCAGCCAGCGCCACATTTTAAAAAGGAGTTGTTCATTCAGGGTGTGCAGTTTCAGATGACTCATTAATGATCCAGCCCTAATTAAAATGCAGGAGGGCTTTATTGGCATGCTGATCTTTCCAAAATTCTAATGCCTTTACCCTTGTGCTGCAGACTTTTAATTTGTGGAGCAAAAAGATATAATAGGTAGCTAACAACAAGGAGTATGTCAAAATCAGATCATCCCTACATGACTGAATTAAGTCTTTGTCATCAACACTGCAATGCATCCATTGTATTGTGCTTTAAATTTCATACAGACCATCTGATTTTTTTGGTAATTCAACAGACAACGACTAAGTTTCACCTAATTACCATCATAAATTATTGTCAATTATAAAAGAAAATATGAACCCATGTGAGTTCCGTGAGTCAGAACATTCTGAAATAATTATCAATGATTTAGCTGTGTGGCATTCATTATAATCATGCATCGGTTTGGTATGTGTGAAACTCACCAAACCAGGAACAGATTCCCTTTGGAACCCCCTACATTAGTTACATGGTTGAAAAATTAAATACATTACTTTCCTCGTTTTTATGAACGTCTGACTTCATAAAATCTGGCTCATGACATTGTTTAAAGATATAATGATAATAGATGGCATCATGTGTTTTACAAATCCAATACATTTAAGCTTTCTCTGACTTCGGAAAAGCATTGTATCAAAAAGGCGCGTTGTGTATATTGGATGTTTTGAAGTCCAACATATAGTTTTTGCATGACCAAACTCCTATGAAGACTGATATGCGCACACACACACACACACACACACACACACACACACACACACACACACACACACACACACACACACACACACACACACACAAAATGATTGCCTATTAATTATAATAATAATCAAAAAGATAATAGTGGTGTGGTTTAAAGATAAATCCCCCCTGCAAATGTTTCACAAGGAAGAAATTAAAGATGCATTCAGCACGTTACAATCCTTAATGTTATAATTTCTAATGAAGACTTTCTGCTATGCCTATTATGCTGAATTAATTATCAATGATCCCAAATACTCTGAATCCAGCCAAAGAAAATACTTGAGCTCCAAGTCACCATTCAGGATCTGTCCTGCTGGGTGACACAACTCTGACCAGAATGGTAGTGTAGAGTAGAAGAAAATAAACTCCCAGCAGAGGACAGCATCACAGTAGTTTTCCACTGCCTTACCTGTAGTTGTTTTCCCATAAATGGCAGGTACCTGTAATCCAGCAGACAACCTCTCATTCAATTCGCAGCCATAGCAACCATCTTAAAACAAGGTTTTAGCATCAGCATTGTAAAGAATAAAGTATTCTGTACTTTGTAAACACCGACCCACTGCGCTACCATTACTTAGCATTACCTGCTGAAAAGCAGTGAGCTGCGAAAAAGGATAAAATGTTGGCCATGTAAAGGTACAATTTGTACAGTTCAAGACAAGAACGTTGGCTGCTTTGTATTCTCAGCTGTAGCATCTCTCCTGCATGTAAAATGTAACAGACACCATTAAGAATAAACTGACATTCATCAGCAAATGCATCACATTTGTTTGCAAAAAAAACATCAGTAAAACTTAAGTGTGAAAGAGGTGGCATCAACTAACTGACGGAAAGAAAAAAGAAAAAAAAAATCAAACCTGTGTTTTAGATCACAAACCAACACTGACAACTGGAATAGTGATAGAATGAGAAGAAGAGGTGGCCAACACCTGGTGACACAACCTTCAGGGACACATTAGCAAGGTGGTTTACGTTCTGAGCCAAATGGAGAGAGAAATGGAGGACAGATGTCTCCCACAAGCTCCAACTTATGTATCAGAAGAGGTCAGGGAAAAGGGATGGAGAAACTGAGGACATAAATGCACACACAAAAGTGCAAGAACATGCGATTTGCTACTGCTGACATTCACACATCCGAGCAATGGAACTGCAGACTGGTTTGAGCCAGAGCAAACCTTTTAAAGGAGGTTGATCTAGCCACATATCATCTTTAACTGTCTGGCGGGATGCCTATTTGTGGAGCTGGTCATCAGACGTTACGTCAGCATTTCTTACCCTGCCCCCCAACTCACACGTACACACAGGCACACACTACATAAAACCACTGTGGAAGCACTGGACAGGCTGCATTCCCACATTTTACATTTTAGTCCAGGGTCGGCTTTAATTGCATCACAGAATGTCAAATGAAAAATCAATATTTTATTATTTCTATCACAAATCCTAAAGGGCACGGATTATTAGATAAATGTAAAAGACAGAATCTGAAGATATCTTGAAAATATAACCTAATTCAGTTTGGCTATGTCCTGAACAGTTTCTCTTTCAAGAGCATATTTAAAAGTTAGATTTCAAAAAATGTTGCAGTCATTAATGTGATTCTTGGTCTTTCATTTCACATGCAGAATAACAGTGGATGAAAGTGCTCTTTTATATGAAAATCAAATACCGACAACATAAGACAACATAAACATAAACGAGCCTTTAGGAGGCTGAAGCTTAGCCGGCAGTTGTACTTTGGTAGGTCTCTTTTTTTATCCTTTAAAAAGAACAGAATATCATTTGTAAAAGCTTCTTCACTTAAAACAGAAACCAAAATAATTAGATAGCCCTGCGGTATAGCTAGATAAAGATACGAGATGTATCAAGTGATCATACTGTAGATCAAAGATTGCTTTTAAAAGTTCTAAGTAAACAAAAACAAAAATCCATTGACAGCTCGTGTTTCTGCTTCTTGTGCTGTGCAACAGCGCAAATTGAACTGTTGTGTTGGTGTGAAGATGTGTATGTGTGTTGTTGTCTTCTTGACATTTCCTTTCCTACATACATGAGCTCAATCACAAACCTTCCTTTCACTGATGGCCACTCAATGGCGCCACGACAAGACGCTGCATGTATTTGTATTTTGTTTCACCCTCTAACTAAAATCTGTACGTCTCACTATTGATGTTATTAAGTCTTCCAAAGTCCAGACTTTTCACCATCTATCTTCCTTTGTCAATTTTATCCTAATCACGAGTTCTCCTCTGCTTCTTCCTATCCTCTTTATAGTGTTTGTAATCCCGCCATTGTTGCCGTGATCATGTTTGTATTTCCAACATAATTGGTTGAAGTGCTGCTGTCTAGACAAGATTGGCACATCAATTGTTAGCCATCCGTCTTTACAGATGACTTGCCTGTGCCAGATGATGTTCCATCTATGAAAAGAAAGCAAAGAGAAGAGATGGGGCTCTGGAGAAAGGGATGAATGATCAAAATTGTAAAACCACTTAGCATTTGAAAAGTAAAAACACATATTCATGTTGGTGCAGGTGTTTGGATGTAGGTGTGACTGTGTTTGTCATACAGGCCTGTGCAAGTTTATACACGTGTTCACGTTCGCATTCAGTGTGCACATGTTGTCATGCAGTCAGGTATATTAATTCAAATATGCCAAAACTGAAGAGCTGACGAGATAATCACATGATCCTCTGTGTTTATAGAAAAGGAAGACTTGTCCTTGAATGTCATATTTCTTAAAAAGTCAGAGTGCAGTGAGGAGGGAAATTTATTAACCGTATGCAGATGAACCCAGCTAATGGAAACAACACCACATGACCTAAAATCACAGTGATTCATTGAGAGAAATGTCAGGGTCCAAAAGACACCGCAGTGGCTTGAAGACTGAGCAGAATGTAAATGAGAAACTTATTGGATTGTCTCAATAATGTAGTTTTTGAAGTGATTTCTCAAGTATGAGTGTTGTTTGCTAGAAAGAAAACACAGTGATCACAGAGCGCGAAAGGATAACGAGACTGCTTCATGCTGTAAGCCTGAGGCCACTCTGAGCCACTGGGTGGTGCAGTACTAATAACAACCCATTAGCTGCCCAAAGAATGACCTAACGTGAAAATGATCCAACAGATCCACCTCTGAAATGATGAAAACAGCATTTGTTCACATTAGCAGATAGAGTAGTCACTCTCGCATACAGTGTGCTTCCTTTGTCTTTCATCTTCTGTCACTTTATCTCATTAAAGTTCCTGTTTGTGGTATCAAAAACAAAACACGTGGTGCATACTGTATCACTTGCAGGTGTGCTCTATAATATCAGCAGATAATTAATATTATCTTCCTTGATTTCACCTGATGTTGATCCAGAATGACTAAATGGGTAGAATAGAAAAATGAAAAGGTGAAGTAGATTCATTTAAGAAGAGAGTATATGATACAGTAATCAAGTCCATATGACGTATTACGTAATCTAATACTGTGTACTTGTAATACATTACTTTATATGTTGTAATATTAATACAGAAGCGGTAAGAATAAACAGAAGCTGACACAAGTCGATGTATTTCTTGATATGAGTTTTAGTATGAGCAACAGGTCATTCAAACAATATGTTTTATCACCACCATGACCAACATGTTTCACAGCACTATGCATAATGTCACTCATGCTTTTGCTTCTATTGCAATAGCCACAAGGCCTGTTTGTCAGGTAAACTTAAAGGTCCTGTGTGGAAGCATGGGCATGGCATAGTCAAATTCATGGTGAATATATAACCATAAAATCCTTCATACCTTTTGCACGAATTACAATGATATATATGATATAGAATGATATGACAATGATAATGGTTTGGGATTATGGACATTCAGCCACGCTTGAGTATCTCACAGCACGGCAAAAATACATCAAGTCTGACCATATGAGAGCCAGTAAACATTGGATTTGAATTGTCTAAACTAGGTTAGTATATCTAATGTGTTTCCTACCGAAAAGTGCCTCAGTTAGATGAATTGATTGAGCCAGTCACAGATATTCTGACTGGTCTGAACTGTGAATAAATAAACAATTCACTTAAGCAGCTTTTCCAACACATGTTATGGCTCAACTCAGGTACGAGGTACTTTTCTGTTCTGGATTTTGTTTTCCTCTGTACATGATACCCCTCTGTGTAGCTGGTCATCATAATGAAGCCACAGCAAACTACTATTAGGTCATCTCCACTGCAACACAAATGTAGCTCCTTCAAACATTCTACATTTTCTAGTCAACAAGTTTGTAACCAGGCCAGTCCTTCTTTTCTCCACGGGTCCCCTCTCGTACACTTCCCTTTGTCAATTTATTCCCCTGCCTTATCCCTTCCTCTTCTTATCTCCATTCCCATTCACTCATCCTCTCATCCCTCCTACCAGCTCTCTTGTGCTTGTAGCTCCCCTGCTCAAGGTATACAGTCCTGGGCTTGTAATAGATTCTATTACATCTGTCCTGGACTAGCCTAATCCACTGTTTTCCCTCCTCGTGCAGTATGTCCACCCTTCTCTTTCACACTTCTAACCATCTTTAACGTTTAATACTTCCCTCGTCACACACTGTTATGTTATGGTCATTTCAGTCATTGAAACAAACAACCAGTTCTGTTGAGTCTTTGTGGAGAACTGTGTTCTCATAGAACTCTACCACCAAGTGTAGCCTATCACCAAGGTCGGACTGCAATTGAATTTCTTTTCTCATTACATAGATTTTCTAAAGCTATTTTCCATTTCCCTTTGCATATCTTTTTACTAGTAGTTGTTGCAGCAACTCTGTTTTACTGTGGAAAGCATTAAAATTGTCATCTGATCTATTTGAACCTGAACAAAGAAGCAATAGGTTAGACTTGAGGATTTATTGAATGACATTTAAAATGTCACCTCACGGCACCAGAAAGGCTCTTCATCTATCGTAATTAGATGAATATTTAACAAGCACATTATCTGTTCCTGACAGCCCAAAACATTCGAAAAAGGTGGGCTCATTGTCTTTATCATGGACACAATGAGCCATTACAGGTATTGTTTCTTGCTCAATCTAAAGGTGACACTTCCTCTCTCACTGTCATTTGCTCACTATTGATTACACAAACAACAACAACAATACATTTTAAATGCCATCTCCCCCTATGATACTCTTTGATCTCTTTCTCAACTATTCCCCACGTCTTTTTTTTTTAATCTAGCATACATTAATATAATGATTCTCATGTCATATTCCCAAGATTCATTGGGGTGTTTTTTCTGACAGTCTATCAAAGCAGAGGAGAGGTTTTACGATCTTCTGGTGTCTGTGACTTCTACAGTATATCTATGTATGGGAACACATCTTTTTTGATTGCATCTGTGTGTAAGGAAAAGTAATGCGTATTGCATGAGTTTATGATGTGCACCTAGCTATTCGCAGTTCCACAGGGCTACCACAAGCATTTAATAAATCTGACCTTTATACATTGATTGTATATAAGTGTCACAGAGCTGTTGATTCAACTCTGTGGTATATGTTTGGAAACTCTATTTGTAGTCAGTTGTAATTTATAATCCAGCCTCATTTTTCAAATTAGTGTTAATACTACACAGTATGCTAAAATGCACAAATGTCTAGCTGTACAAATATAACTCATATAGCTCATAAATCACATGTATATACACAACTGATTTCAAAGATACAAATAATGATTGCTTAATATGTAAAATAATACACACACTTTTTTAACTTAGCAAGGCTTTCATACGATTACTTTCCTAAGTTAAATAAGTTGTTATTGATCCTTTATTCCATTAATTTAGCCAGTTAAGAACAATAATCAGCTCAAACACTTATAGACCATTCTAGCCCTGAGGCTATTTTTTATTCTCACAATGTTTTGCATACCCCATTATGAGAGACTGGCACCACAGTATGTGCACTCAGCCCAGGGAGGCAGCTGCATGTGATGGCTATCTGCTTCACTTATTCACAGATGTACACATATGCAGAAGCACTCCCACTCCCACACAGCAGGAACAGATACAAGCATGTACTGTGTTGATCCTGAACCCACTCATTTCAATGCTGCTCCATGTGACACTGCAGGAAGAATTGTTTTAGTCAGTCACAAAGGTGTCTGTCTGTTATGGTTTAATTTAACAATCACAGCTGTATGTATATATTTTATCTTTCCAATGAACAAGGATTCTTTTACTTTGTAATTAGTCCCTTCCCCCTCCACTTCACCAGTCGGACTACATTGTGAACCAGGGGAAGAGTATACAAAGTGGGGGGAAAGCAAACTGTGTCACACTGACATCTGTTTCAATTACCTTCGTTCTGTTTGGTTTACCTCTCCTTGCTAGGCTTTACATGGCATGGCTCACATGTCTCGTGGTTTCATATCTCCAAGTGTTTAATAGAGACCATAGAAAAATAAAAGCTTCTTGCTGTTCAATTCTAAGCCTGTTCACAACCCCAGTCAATGCTTGAGTCCCAAAACATCGCCCCTGGAATTGGCATTAATTGCTTGAGAGAGGAAAGTAATTATCTCAGGTAATTATTACTCTGGGTAGAGTGAGAAACTAGACAAGCCTTCTTTGTCGGTTCCCTGCGGAGAGAAGTAAAGAGAATTCTGCCTTTAACATGCTTTAATTTGAGGGGCTGGGCCCTCAGAGCTATAAGCTCTGATGGCTCAAGGGTTTAAAGCACACACACTTACACCTAAAAGGACATACACACACACACACACACACACACACACACACACACACACACACACACACACACACACACACACACACACACACGCAGGCACACTCCAGCAGGGACACAGACACCTTTGTTTTCCCCTTCACATTCATACATTTTGAGTATGCACTTTTAGTCCCTAGCACAAAAGACATAAATGGATGAAAATTACTTTTATGTATACAATTAAAATAGTCGGCCTTAATGAAATATATTAATGCATTTTCTTCACAATTATTATTCGTTTTTCTCAGGAGAAAACCTAATCATTGTTCTGAGTGTAACTACAAATGTGTCTCTTCAGGACCTCCTGAGACACTTGAGACAAAAATGCACTGATTAATGTTGCTGTTAAGCCATTTAAAATTCTGCGAGAAAATGTCCTTCACCATAAAACAAGTAAAGCAACCGACGGCAATAGGTGAACTTCAAAAGTATGAAAAGGGGAGGTTATGTAATGATGCCTCTGGAGACGTGCCCATGCTACTTGCTGTGCAGAAAACATGCCAGTCAAGCACCAGGTGGCCAGTACCCTGCTAAGCCTTCACATCTGTAAATACACGCACATGCATACACACACACGTACACACAGAGTGACACAAAGACACACACACACAACCGCACATAGACAGCTAAATGTAGTTAAAAACAAGAGAGGAGTAGATGACAGGGAAGGTCTAGACATCCCTGATGTCCTTGTTTTCCAGTTTTCTTTTTTCTGATTTGGGATAAAACACCAGAAGCTATGAGGCCACAGTTTGGCAACCATGTGCCATGGAGGGCAGAGACTTTGCAGGCTTGATTTTCCAGTGGACGTGACAGTACAGACTGGTTGACAGCTGGTTTGCTGACGACAAGCACTGTGTGTGTGCGTGTGTGTGCATTTGTGTCCGCCTGTTTTTTTGTGTTGCTGTGACCAGCTCAGTCTGATTTTACACACCACTTACTCAGAGTTCAGTCTGAACACATCTTAAAAGGAGTATTCTCTGATTTGCAAATCATCCAAAGACACTGCTGTCTGGTTGAAAATATGTTGATCAGTTAAGCAATGAATACATTAGAAAATCAACCTGAGAGGGTATCCATTAATATTATCATAAATTCTTCATAAATTTAAGAATGAAAGAAGTCAAGTGAATATTAGAAATTACAAAGAACTTTCCCTTGTGGATTTTTAAGAGAAGACTGAAATAGCTCACTTGAGTATGTAATGAGAAGAAGGCTTGGATTTGAAATGACCCATTACCAGGCATACTTCTGGTTGTTGCAATTGGCTTCATACAATTATTTTAGATCTTTTTTTAAATGTGTTTTGTGGAAAATTCAAAATCAAAGTTTAGTTTTCACAGTCGCATTCCATTTGGCGCAAAATTGCATGTGTCATTGTAGGTATCACAGTAAAGTTATTTAGTCCACACCTAGAACTGCCTGTCCGCTGACTTTGAAAACATCCCTGATTTCTATTTGCTTTTGTGGCAAATTGCAACATGGACACTTAAACATCTTAGCAGAATTGGTTGATTATACTTCACCACTGTCAAAAAGGCTGTATTGTCAAGGTCTCATTTGGATTGTAAGGTTTCTAAAATTGTGCCATTGACAATAAACTAATGATGACAAACCCCTCTTCCTTAAAAAGAAAAGAAGAAATGCAGGATAAAAGCAAAACGGAGAAATGCAGTCCTGACACAAAGGAAATTACATTCCCTCTGGAGAGAAAAAGGAGAGTTTTGACCAGATGAAAAAGTGGATGGGTTGCCACAGAGAAGGGATTGCAAAACCTCCAGCAGCTGCAGAACACAGTGCGGAAAAGGGAGAATTGTGCTCGATCATATTTTCGTGATGGGAGGAAATTGCTGCCTTTGTATGCTGTGGAGGGGAATCTGGAACTGACTATTCTGAAAAATATAGAGAATTTTTGTAGTAACAAAATAAGTGTTCACATAAAATGAAGCAGACTGTGTGTTCTGTATCTTGCAGGATAATGCGAAAAAAACAATTTACCATTTAGGTTATAATTGTTTGACCAATTACATTCAACAAATGAGGATAGCATTAAATGAAGGCAGCCAGAAACACTAGATTCACTTGCATTCAGGATTTAAGAAGTACGAGGAAAGAATGTTTGGCGCAAAAGCTGCTGGCAGCATAACAATGTGACCTTTGCAAAAGTTAGATTAGTGGCAATGGTTGAAGTAACAAACTGTTTGCTTCATTAAGTCTCCGACTCACTGAAAGGTAATTGAATTATTTAGCTAGACCGTCCCCTAAAAATTCATAGTGCACACACAGACTACGGCTGGGCAGGATATCAACTTTTTAAGGTATATCGATATGCTTTCAAATGAGATGTAGTTAATGCGTTTATATCGATACAGTTTGATGTTGCGTTACATAACCCATTTTGTCCTTAAAGCCTCGCCTGTGTTTGCATCTCTCCTTTCTTTCACACTCTCCGTGCTACGGCTGCTGGGAGCTGGCCAACTGTAGCCGCCAACAGTTGGGTTTTCATGGTGTAGAGCCACGCTTCCGATTCACTGAGCCTCACATCCATCATGATAAATAAACTACATTTATTTCATATACCGTTATCACTTAAGGAGGCGGAGGAATGACTAAACATAAGACACACCGAGCAATAAAGAGCAGGCGAGTGAGAGGGAGCAGTCATCTCCAACTGCTGAGCAAAAGTAACAGAAGATCGAAACAGCTTGTAAAGAACTGTGGAAAGAGCTATGAGTATTTGAGCAGAATTCATGCAGTTTAGATGTGCAACAGGTCATTACTTGCTGTAATGAAGAATACAGCCGCTGGTTGGAGACAGAGCAGCAACACCACCACAGGTAACACAGAAACACCAGCAGCTGGAAATGAGGCAATGCGCTCGTGGCAGCACGTTGGTTACTTATGTTGAGATCAACTCAGAAAGCATTTTCAGAAATCTGGACTATTTTTCTTTAACATGTGCCATTTATTTTATAATCTTTTTCATTTACATGTTTTGCAGCTTTATATGAGTTGAACCTGTTTTAATAGAAGTGCTTGTGACATCTCACATGTGGCCTTGACTTACTAACGAACATGTAGCCCACTTCGTAGAAACTAGTGATATATACATCATGTATTGCCCTTCAGTTTAAAACTATGAGATATGAGTTTTGGTCCAAATTGCCCAGTCCTAACAGACAAATGATTATTTTATCCAACAATAGCTGTTGTACGAGAATGAATTTGCTGTCCTCGCCCTAATCTGTGTTTCATTTGGCATATTAAAATTTGTGCTGACAAAATGTGACCTGATCAAGTGCTTTACTTATGATTTGCTGATTATGAAATCTTTTTAACGAGACCACGCTCGGCTAGATGCCATACTCTTGCCCTTGCACCTCTTATTCTTTCACTGTATTCTGTCACTCCTCTTTGTTGGTCATGCTCATTGTACTGACATGAGATAAGAGAGGAGCAGTGCAAAAGATTAGTCTTGCACAACTAATACCACAAGGAATCATAGAGCCAGTGTGAGTCAATGTGTTGTGCTTGTTTATTCAAGCTTTGGAGATGTCAAAATGTAAAGATCTGCTCTTTTGGGGGGTTGGGGTGGAAATGCAGATGTATCCACTGGGTTTGGGTTTAATGGATGTATTTACATTATTTTAATGAATTCATCTATCAGAGTAAAGGCTATAACCTACATTTTAAATAGGGTGGTTCCTTCCATCATTTAGAGAAACAGAAAGAGAAATGTGTCCAATTCCTGCCTGCAAGTGACTGAAAGAAAAAGAAAAAGCAATCTATATTCTGCACTGATTAACTATTTCAACAAGCCTACTTCATGCAGCCTGCTATTTCAAGATAGTGTGATACTGTGTAAGATCAGTCTGAAGAAAACTACCTGGTCACTCATTATTAATCAGTTTGAACACAAGCAAAACAACAAAAACCTTGAAATGTATGATATGCATGCAACGAGTATTGTCTTATTGCTTCTCATGTATTTTACAAATGGGCTTTGATCCTCTAATTTGTGCCAGATTACATAGCCAATTTATTTTTTTAGATGTGCTGTCTACAGTATTTTCAAATTACTCTTCATGGTGGAATTAAAGGCTGTATTTTAATGTGGTTTTCTCGATGGATTCCTAATAACTCCACCCTTTTTTTTTTTTTTTTTTTTTTTTTTTTTTTTTTTGCTGTCCATAATATTCCAATCAGGTAAGCATCTGCTTAGAATTCACGAAACAACTCTTCATATTTACGCTGGGAAAAAAATTAAAGCTTTCTAGGATATTGCTCATTTTCTCCTTCTGCTGTTTGGGATAACAGCTATGATTTATTCATTTCTAACCATTTTGGGCTGTAGATGCTATTCAGCGCCAGTTTTCCCTTTTAATCAGTGTTGAGATAAACAGGAGTTACATTTTGTAATTTATGGCACCATCCCTGCCTAACTCTATCTAATGTCCTCAGATTGTAGGTGTCTGTGCATGAGTATGAGCATGTGCACACAGTAGAGGCTCCATCTGTGTTTCTGAGAGAAAGACATAAATAGTCTCCTATATTTGCCTTTTTTTTGTTGTTCATATCTTTCCATTATCATTTTGTATGCGTACTTGTTTAGATGTAAATTAGCATACATGTCAGAGTGCTCATGTGCATGCCCATTATTATGTGTCAAAGTTGATGCTGATACCAGATATGGGTTGAGGCACTGAAATTAAATTATAGCCTGAACAGTATGTAGATGAGACATTGTAATGACTGCCTAAGGTTGTGACGTACTGGGTGATTAAACTAATTTAAAAATAGCTTATTGCCTGTGAGTAGAGACCAACACTCAAACACACACTCAAACAAATTGATGAGTAAAAATAAACCAATATGGTCTTTCACCTAGTTGTCCTGATGGTACTTGGCTATATGAAATTGTCTTTTCATCATTCAACAGTTATGGAGACTTATTAAAGATACTTATTTCTGCCTCAGACTGAAGTTTTATTTTGACATGCCCATTAAATCCCTTAAGTGTGTGTGTCTAAGTGTGTGATCTGCTTTTAGGCAGGCTTCTGGGTTCTGTTTTTGCATCAGCATGTCTCTGACAGATGCTCCTAATTTTCCCCAAGCCTGCCTCCACTTGGCCTTGACTGCATTATTATTACACTTGCGATAAAACTAATAAAGAGGGAGTATTCAAATTTATCTGAATCTATCCTGCCCTTTCCATTTATTTCTATATTTGTGAAGCATGACTGGTGTTCAGATTTGCACAATATAAAATAAATTGGCTGGTTTAGGACTTTCTCTCTGATCATGAGCAGGAAGCAACCTGAGCACATCATTGCAATGGTCAGGGTAAGGTGTGTGCACGTGTTTGTGTGTGGTTCAAGTGGAAAACTACCATGATGTCACCCATTGGATTAGAAATTGGTGTTTTGACACCTCGAGTCTTACATTCTGTCATCATCTTGTTTTTTGAAAGCCAGAAGTGACCATATTAGGGAGGAGCGAGTTGTTGATCTGACTCGATCTGACTGAAAACATGAGGACACTACACTAGTAAATGTATCTAGTCCAGCCTTTTGCTCAGTCAGATTATTTTTTATTTTTTATTGAGCTTCCCCTGTCAACGTCTTCTTCAGTGTCTTGGCTTTGGCCATGATGTCTGTACGGAGAAGACTGACTGAGATTCATATTAAAGCTGGTTGAAGAACTGTAGTTTGTCCTCGGTTATTTAGTGGCAAAAAGCATTTGTTGCGGGAGATATCTGATCAATCCAAGTGTTCACGGCATGGAGTAGAAATGTAAAAGCCGCAATTCTCCCTGTTACAATTCAGGACCATCAAAATGATTATTAGGCTGTTCTTATTCGGTAAAATAGTTGCATAGTGTTGCTTTAACTGAGGATTTATCACTTTATTCAGTGCTTGATATTAAATGTAGAATGTTGTCCTCCAAACCCTACAAAGGAGGAATAAGACACATCCAACAATGTGTTGTATTAATCGCAAAAACAAGTATAATGTATCTCCAGCTCTCATCCCTTCACATTTAAATTGAAAGAAACAAAAAAAGGACTTCTCCACATGGAGGATAATTAAACTGATATTCTTCGATCAAACAAAGCTGGTTCACCACACACACACAAACTGCTAAAACAACATTGGCAAATGGAATATGATAAAACCACAAATTTAGTGTTTGCTTCGTCTACAGTTTGCATATGAGGTGTAGGTGGTATGACATTTTTTACATTTTAAACCAAGTAACTCATGTTAATTTCATGTGTTTTTTTCCACAGTTGGGCCTTGCTCATTTTGGACTCTATAACCAAGGGATTCAATTTTTCATTCTAACAGCAACAGGCAGAGTCAAGTCACTTGGGCCCAACCAGAATTATTCAGGACTGTCTAGTGGCTAAGCATGTGTAATTGGGAGGGGACAATCCATCTGGTCTAAATTCAATTTGAACACAATGCCCTGTGCTTTGGCATCATTACAAAAGTTTGACACCCGAATAATAAAATGGAGTTCAATGCTAATTCAGGATGAGTGTCAAACTAACAATACTGGTCCTTAGAGAAAATGTCCCATGTTATCAATAATTATAAAGAGCTGTAAGGTATGATGAGGGGGTGAAAAGTCTGGAATCTGAAAGATCACACCAGCTTGCACTGATTTCATAAATTACCTTACTTTTCTCTTATTTATCTGGGACTCAGATTCATTGTTAGCAATGATTATAAATATTTCATTGGATTGCATACATCCTCTTAACACTGTAACCTTATGCATATGGGCTCATATTTATTTGTCAAGGACAGTGCAAGTACATTGGCGTAGGCAATTTTGAGTTTCTAATGATTCCTCTTTACATTGGTGTGTAATCTCAGTCATGAAACAGTGAAGTTTATAATTTTACTGAATTGAATTTATTTGATTTGGGCAGAGATAAGATTAATTCAATTTGATTACATTCAAAAAAAATTCAATTGACTTCGTGTCCCAATGATTAGTTATACTTTAAGAGTCTATGATACTCTTTAATCATGAACATTGGTTGTTGCTCATTTCATGCACGTTAACTAGAAACAAGAAAAAGTTCCCCAAACTATACCCAATCATGTTCAAAAGTCTGCAACATCTGTTGGCTCCTTATGTTCCCTTAACATTAAAAGATTTTGCATGTAAAGAAGCATCCACTGGCATTACCAAAGAAGCAATTCTGAGGAAGAATTTTCAGTCAAGAGCAAACAGGGGAGCAAAGTTCTGAGAGCCCATTAAAAACCTCCAACTCTGAGCCAAATAGGTTTGATATCCTGTGCTCGGGAGCATTGGGTTGTGTATTTACCAATCACTGCGCTGCTTGTTTTGTTGAATGTGCTGTCAGGATCCACAAGCTACGATTGAGCAGAGCCTAATGATCTCCAGCAGTCCCAGTTCATTTTGGTTTGAAGTGATACATGAAAATTATTGCAGTGTTTACTTGTACAAATTTAGTAAACCTCTCTTCCGCACTCCTATCAATTTACACCAAGGCAGCTTAGCTCAGGCTACCTCAAGCATGGCTGGGAAAGTACAACACAATGGAGTCAATCCTGCACAAAAAGACAGCTGGGAACTGCTGCGCACATACACACACACACACACACACACACACACACACACACACACACACACACACACACACACACAAACTCAGCACAGGCCACATTGCGCTTGTGCTGTAAAAAATGTGATTCTTTCTACATACCAATGCATACCAAAGCAGGCAAATGCAAGCACATTGAATAAGTTGGTATAGACTTAGTTCATTGACGCATTAGTAATTATTGTGCCTCACTGTTAAGCCTGTACGTTAATGTACTACTAATGTAAATCTAATTACAATTCTTACCATGATCTGTAAAATGTCCGGGAAAAAAACGTCATCTATCCAAGTGATTAGCTTACTGGGTTTCATGTTCTTTTATGTTTCCCCCATCTGGTCCATTTTTATAAACAGAGCCTATGCGAATGCTGTAGGTTGTACACTCTAGCTGTACTGCAATTATGTTGTAGGGTCATATGATGTAAGATAATTTAAACAAATTGGGATGCAGTAAAGTGACATTAAGATCCAGTCATTCTCATGAATTGTTTCCGTCTATTCAATGTGATTTACTAAATTAATAATTCCCTATGTCCAAACATGATGATTGAAGAAAGATAGTTGCCAGGGTGGCGGCAAAAAGATGGTCCTCTCCAACGGTGGGGTGGAGATCAGTCTCGGCTAGAATCTCTAGAAAACATGGTGTAGACATCGCAGGGAGACTGATTGTGTTACCTTGCTGTGTGTTCCTAGTAATTTGATTGTGGTGGGTTTTCGGTAGCGTCTCTAACAGGCTGGGATGGCAGCCAGGTGTGTGAAGTGATGAGCTGCCAGCCAAGACTCTGGTGACTCTTTCTTGCATTTGTGTGTCCTTCTTTGTCAGCATGTTTACCATGCTTGGATGGCGGGGTCCTGAGATTTATGTTAGTTTGGTTATTTAGGTATTCCAATTTAACCTCTGTCATTACCTGCGGTAAACATTATACTCACATCTCTGAAAAACAGCTGACATGGAAATTATTCCAACGCTGAAGACACCACCACTGGAGTCGTTGTTTATTCTAAGTGAAAAGGAAACTATTGCTAAGTCAAACCACAGTGCATGTGTGTATTTTACAGACTTTTTTGCTAGGTAGGTGGCTCACCTCAAGTGGGCAGTAAGATTCTGTTTATTGCTCCATTTACGGCATCTGGGGGCTTCGATTAATGAGTATCACCATCACCTACAAACTGCTTCAGTTAAAAAAAAACGAGGCTGCACTGCTGCTAGTCTTAAGATATATGTCAATGTAGCAGTTGATGCAGGAAATGAATACTGTGAGCCCTCTCATTTTGTATCAGCAATTAAATGCTCTTTACAGTGACGCTTTAATGTTCAGCAAAGATTCATTGCAATCATTGTAAAAGTTGTGCATTAAAATATTCCAATAAGACATGTCATTTTGGGGAAATATACTATGTCTTTTAAGTCCAATAAGCTATTAAAACCACAGTTTGTGCGTAAATGGTTGTGAAAAATATATATTTTTTTCTTCTGATGGTATTTGTTTGTAGAGAAAGCAAATGCATGTTAAAACTTGAATAATACAGATCCCAATTTAGCCACTGCCTGCACACCTCCTGCCTGTGCAATTCCCATCGTAATTTCTGTAGAGGTGTATGACACTGTGGGAGCTTATCTCTTTGTGTGTGTGTGTGTGTGTGTGTGTGTGTGTGTGTGTGTGTGTGTGTGTGTGTGTGTGCGTGTGTGCGTGTGTGTGTGTGTGTGTGTGCATGTGTTTGGTCCCAGATGACCACTAAACACAACAGAGAGCTGCAAAAAACGGAAAGATTTACACCTGAGCCATGGGCTCTCAAGAGACATGAGTCAGGAACATTAAATATTGTAGTAGGTCTTTAATGTGCGTGCCTCTGTCTGGGTTTGTCTGACTTTGTGCACATGTTTGCACGGATACTTGCTTTTGTCCCTACAAACATGACAGAGAATATTTGTACACATGTGCCAGTGTCCATTTCTGTCTGTGTAAATGTGTGCATATCTCTCAATGGGGATATCATCCTCTCTTTCTTCCTCTGCCCTTAATGGCTTCTTGTCTGACTCACAGCCTCCTTTCATTAGCCAGTGACCACGGCATCTACAGTTTGGCTCAGCTCAAGACAGAGAGGCTTAGCATCATAATGGGAAATAGATGAGAAACACAAAAAGGGTTGAAGATAGTAAAGAGAGGGATGATAGATGATGGACACTTGATTTAGGAGGAGTGGGGACAGGTGATCGCAGAGAGCCAACGAGTGAAACGGGGCAGAGAGGTTAAGAATAGGTGAGGAGAGATAAATGGGTGTCATACGGGTGGAATTGGTGCATAGTAATAATAAAGTGCATAAGATGAAAGTGTGCTGGTGAAGAAAATATGGATAACAAAATGGGTGTAAGGAAAGATCAAACCTCCATCCAAAGGACAACACTGATATATGAATTCACCTTCATATCATTAGAACCTCTTCATTATTCTCCTCCATCTCTGTCTCTTCTCTTTTGTCTCGATGGTCATGTCAGACTATTATCTGCCATTCCTTTCTCTCTTTTCCTTCCCTTCACTATCTGGCCGTTTCCATCTGCAACAGTATATTGCAGGGCAGTGTATCATGGCTGCCATTATCTGTGTTACAGTAACTGCCTGTCCACTGATAAAAGTAATCAATTGCATCTCTGTTCACTGTGCCATTAAGCACTGAATCAGACATTACTTTATAAAACATTCTCCTTATCTCTGGACTGTTTTGGTCACCAGTTCAAACCTCTCTCCCATTGTTCTTTTTGAATCTCATTTCTTTTTTTCTTCTATCCATCCAAAGTTTGAATGATCTCATCTTTTTTCCAATCCCAGTCCCCAAACCTCGACCATGTAATAACCGGTGAGATGTATGATTTGGATCTCATGACTTTTTGCTCTTATTTTACAATATACAACCTTGTGTTGGTGTGTATATGCTTTTATTAAAATCAAATATCATCTCCATGTTTTTATCTAGGTGAACCTGTCAGGTATCTAATCAAATTTCATGGACACATGTATTTTAACTTGAAAAATCTTGCCTCAGAAACCTTTTTGGGGAATTGGGGTTATTTTGTAATGTTTTGGTTTTGTATCAGTGTAAAATTGTTATGCTTACGGCAAATTTGTAGGTTCAATGATAGTTGTAGTAGCTGCAGTGTAGGATTAAGGTGGTCATATTTGGTGCATTAAGTATTGAGTATTGACTACAGATCTAGAAACAGCAGTGTTTATTGATGTGTTTATGGCCATAAATGTATAGCATTTGCAACTGTAAGTGTGGCACTGTACAGCGAAGAGTGTAAAGTGTGTATAAAATTGTTCTAATAGGTGCTTACACTTTCCTTTTGCTGCCGTTTAGTGTGGCTATAATGGTAAGAAGTCACATTGTGTCAATGGCCACAGCTCTAACTTAAAGGTTACAGTTACAGAAAAAGTAATTTGAAGTTTTTTCGAGCACTTGTGATCTGGTTAACTTTGACCGATTTACAAATTCTCAGTCAGAAAAAGAAATGTAGTTTAGTTCAATGGATTGGCATACAACTTTATATATTGTACATTATAAAATAAAGTGCATGAAATTATTAAATAAATTGAGTGGAACATGTCTAACTTTCACTCCGAGACCCAAATACAAAACACCATTCACAAACACAGTTCTTATCAGCCTTGTTGTTGCAGACATCCCTTACCTTGTGATAGGTGATCCATTTTGACAATTGAGATATTGTCTTATCTGTCGCCAACACAACAAGCTTGTTGTGACATGAGATGCGTGAAATAGTTGGGAGGAGGCCTTCCCCTCATTGACAATCCCAGTCCAGATGTTACGCAGAATGGTGCTTTCAAAGGTTGCTGCCCATACAAGCAAGCCAGTACCAGCCATACCTGAAACATGCAGGTGTGCTCAGGCAAACCTGCCGGTGAAGCTCCAGAGAAGAACCAGGCTCAGCGTGTGGTCTTGGACATAAACACTTTCTAGGGAACAACATCAACTTTGTATGCCCTCGCCCAAGAGCTGCTGAAAAGACTGAGCACAGAGGGAGCAGTCAGATGGAACAAGCTTGAACATTTTCATGCACCACCACCCTCAGAGGACAGGGTTCAATTTTCATCCCAGTTTGCCTTCATGGAAACACACATTTGATTAGCCTCCTAAGGAGAGATCAAAAGACATTTATAATCAGTTTCGACGAGGAAATGTACAGAAACTCTTTCAATGTCCTATTTGGACTTTAAGTGGTCTATGATAAATTACACAATATGCTTTCATGGATGTAGTGTCTTAGTATACAATCCAGATTTCACACCCCATCACAGACTAATTAACGTTTGCCTTTTTTTCAACTGTAATGACAATGCGCACACTGCTTCATCAAAAGCTATACCAGTGATGGCGGCCATTGTGCTGCCAATGTTGTATGGTATTTCAAAAGTTCTACCTTCAGCATCCACCTTTAGGCTGATCTAGTTCCAGCTATAGGGGAAGTTATTATTGTCACTCCCAATCTCTGCAGAGTTGCGCTTGACGTATCTTTGTGGGGCGAGGAAAGGTCAGAGCTTGTGCACACAAAAACGTTAATGTTGTACATCTACAATCAATTCCAAGTGAGTTAGCTGACTCAACTACAATCTTTCTCAAAACGTAACCATGGTGATACGGTTGGTTCTTCTACACATGAACTCTACGTAATGCCTTGAATTTTCCCATTCCTGTCTTTCTTAATAATTTGTTTGGTTGAACAATCTCTACCATGGCCTTTGTATCCAGTAAATGAGTAATTTCCTTATAAAATTGTGTAATGGTTGGTAGTAGATGGAGGCCAGATTATCTCTCCAGTTAAAAAATACTAAATACACAGTGATTTAGAGTTAAATGCTAAATCCTCACTGTTGACATTATAAACTTAATTCCATTCAGAGCTAATGTAAAAGTGTCCTCAGTGTACTGATGAGGTATTTGGGCATTTGGATGTTCTGTTGAATAAAACAGTATAAAAAAAATAAAAAATCTTCTTTTCATTTTCAATGTACACTGGCCACTAATGGCAACCTATACCATGAGAAAACAAGTGTGCACTTATTGCTCCTTCTTCAGACTTTTGTGTACAAGTTCTTTCTGACCAGGAGAATTTAAAACACACAACCCAAACTCTCCTCCACAGTTGCTCATACTTAACCAAACACTAAGAGGCAGGTAAAATGATTGACAGGCTTAACTGCTTTACATGCTCATTGGCATTACTTTTATGGTGACTACAATGACTGAATAGAGTGTTAAGTGCAATTAAAAAAAAAGGTGGGAGCACTAATACTAAAACCATTAAATTGTTTTTTTAATTAGTTTTCCTAGATCCCATTGACCGTCATTACTTGGTGTGTTGCCTCACACCCTGCAACAAAATAACATGCAGCCTCACTGCAGCCTTGCTGATCTGTTGGACCACTTCCAAAGGAGGATGTGAATGTCATTTTTTACAATATACCATAATTATTACTTGAGTTGTTGCAGTTTTAAATGGACCTAAATTTCTCATTATCAAAATAAATCACAACATCTGATCAAGACACTGGATCTGGGTGAGCACCTCAAAAATAGATGGTATTTCACCTTCTTTCAGTATGACACAAATAGACTACACTTTTTTTTTTTTGCAATTCCTGTTAGGCAATTGAGCATAACAAGATGTCAGTTTTGTTTTTTTTTGTAAAGTGAGATGCTAGTTTTAGAAGCAAAGGCATTCTAGCTATAATACATGTTCTCGAAGAGGAGTTAAGGTACAGCAACCTCGAAATTTACACTGATTTGTAATGACCCATAGCTCTCCTTTGCCTGCTGGGTCTAAAATTGCAAACCTCACTAATAACAGCACTCCAAAGGAAGGCTGAGGACTGAGCAATAATAAACAGGGATGTAGGCTTTGTTAATTAAACTCCTAGGTGTTGGGTTGGAAAAGGAGTTTGTCAACTCCTCACAGTAGTATCTAAAAAGACTCTTATGGCCAGATGCGTGACACTTACTATCACCTTTCTTTATCCTCAGAAAGAACCATAGATTAATTTCTTTAACTAAAACATGTTTTGGTCAATTCACCAAATATCTGATTTGTATTTTATATTAAAGTTTGGAGGGCACTCTGTTCTAAATCTTTTTGTGTGCACTGCGACAAATCTTCTTCATTCTTTTGCAGCAGCTGGTCCTCACCACACAAATTCTTGGTATTTTTCCCCCTCTGTACCTATGGGCACAAGTGTGTGTGTGTGTGTGTGTGTGTGTGTGTGTGTGTGTGTGTGTGTGTGTGTGTGTGTGTGTGTGTGTGTGTGTGTGTGTGTGTGTGTGTGTGTGTGTGTGTGTGTTAATAGTACAGGGAGGGCCCATAAACTCGGTGAGCCCGATGGCCAGAAAGTTTGTCAGTACCCAGGAACCCTTTAAGCCCATCATCATCTGGACCTCTGTCATAAACTCAGGGTTTATTGCATATTTGGGCCTAGACATGATCACTGACACCTTAGTATTAAAAAAAATATATTAGAAGCAATTTAATGAAGCAGTAAAGTTGAAGGATTCAGCAAAGAGATTACTTGTATGTCAAAAGTTGTAATCTTAAAACTGTATAGTAGGTGTAGTAACATGTTAGCAAATTTACACCTTCTCTGCATTCCTTAACTGTTGATCAGCTGGTGGGGAGGGTGTGCAAGCTGGTTCAAGTTAAGAAAGCATTCATTAAGGATCTGGCGAGAGAGACAGAAAACTATTTCCTAGCTTCACCAGACTATTGCTCACAACTTCAGTTTTCCTTAACTGTGATTACAAGGCAAGTATTAAAAAGTTACAAGGCAGCAAACGGTGGGCAGTACAGTGACATGCACAGAGAGGCTATAACCGTTGTGAGTTAGTGCTCTAAGTTTCGTAGCTTAATCAAAATCAGAACTTGAGTTACACATGCTTTTGTGACCAGTGGTCCAGGTGCGTCTGCGATTTCTCTGTGGACACAACCAGAGGGTGCACATCAAGTACTGTGTCAAACTCTAGAAAACCCTTCAAATGCTTCAGGAAGCCTGTGGCACTAAAGCAGTGAGCTTGGAAAGTGTTTTTGCATTTCTGAAGAGCGGAACATGACTGTCCAAAACTGAAAAAGGCCAGGCACGCAATCAGGTGACATTCTTTGACATTCGCGGGTTTGTGTGCTGAGAATTTGTCCCTAAGGGTCAAACTGTCAACATCGAGTTCTATTGTGATGTTCTGAGGGAAACCATTTGCTGCCAATGACCCAAACTCTGGCATGATGGCACTTGGGTTTTCCAACATGACAACATGCCTGCTCACAGTACACTGAAAACACAGAAGCACAATCGTCGCTTCCCACCACCCGTACGCCCGATTTGACTCCCTGCTACTCTAATTGTTCTCCTTTTAATTATAAAGTTTGAGTGCGCTCACTGCTCCATTATCAGGTATATAAAGAATCACCGACACACCGTAAACACTGCTCACAAAAATATGTTACTTAGGTGCTGAAAAAAATTCTAAATACTTAATTACGAAGGTTATAGCTTCTTTGTGCTCCGTGCACGTCACAGTGTTGCGCACCGTTCACATGCAACTGGAGCAGTCTCACAAATTTCTGACCCACCCTTGTGTAGAGTAGAAACCATGTTGGCCACCACTCGAGGTGGCTAATTGTGATGAAGCTAGAGTCAAGCGTTCTCTTTCTAAATGTAGTTGCAGCGGTTGCAGAGTTTCAGGGCATATGGTGGTCAATACCCACTGGTTAAAGGCTGCTCCAATAGTTTCAAAATTAATCCAAGGTCTTTGGCCATGAGGATGCATTGACTAGAAATGAGTCCCTATCGACTTTCCAGAACCATATATTTGCGCAGTTAATTTGGGTCTGGAAACGCCAGGCCAAGAAAAATTATGTTTAGCAACAACAAACCCTCTCCAAGCCTTTCAAAAACTGTTCATTGTCCAGTGAAAACCTCAAAATATCTCATAAATATAAACCCTCACACCAAGAAAAGCAAATTTACTTTTGGCTCTACACACATGCATCATTTTACTGTATCCAATGAAGCTTGAATGAGCTTCATAGGGCCAAGAGTTGATTTTGGATTCGTATCAGACAGTTCAACCCCATAGAGATGATTATGGTCAGAATGGACCCAAAATACAAGCTGCTGTGTGGCTGACAGTTGTTTTTGCTGTTGTTTTGCTATAAAATGTCACATGCGCAACATTAAAAAAATATGAAACTGTGAGAAACATTGAATTCCCCCTCCTGTAAGCACTTAGCAACACTGAGGGGAGGCAGAGAAAGTAATGGAGTATGCTGCTGCATGTAAATCCCATATTTGTTTTATGCATATTAATTTGGTGAAAAATACAGTTTCTCCAAATACAGGTAATTGTTTGTTATATTGGAACAACCATCATTTACAAAAAAAACAAAAAAAATGACTATCTGTAGTCAAGCCTAATGGTAGCACACACCACCGCCACTATTGTACAATAGTACACCATATTGGATGCAGGCTCCTTTACATTGCATGCTTCTGTGTCTCTTAGAATTAACCTGGATGGGTTGCTTTGAATATGCTATGTGACAACATGTCACAATACACAGTTCACCAGTCGAGCCATTTTTAATATTGTTTTGATGTTTTACAGACAGGATTCTGTCCTCTTGTCACAAAAATTCTGAACCACCACATGTCCCAGAATTTTTGCATATTTGTAAGAAACACCAAATAGGTTTTGGAGGAAATGTACTTCATAGATCAAATTTTAATGAACATAATGAGGAAATGTTTTTAATTCATGTATTTTGCAGTTGACATGATGTCAGTAAAACATCCAGTATTTTTCTTGTTTCTTCCAAAATAGCTGCTCTTGTATTGAAATATCCACCAGTAAGAAATACAGAATTAATAAAAAAAAAAAAAAAGTAATGTTCATCTCTCCGTAACCTTTTTAAAACTGCTTTAGTTTCCTGAGCCTAACCACAGACATAATTGAGGTGATTTTAGCATTCATAAAACCATTGCCTGTGAACATAAACCAGGCAGCCATTACATTTGTCCCACAACATATTTGGAAAACCCATTTAATAATATAAAAATGTAATTTCTAGGGGACAGGGTATATAATAAGGGGTTTTAGTTTCTGTTCAAAGACACTGTTTACTCTACAATCAAACTTAATAATGGCAATGGAACAAGAAACAAGTAAATTGCAAGAGTCACTAAAAGCATTCATACACAAAGCAGAAGTTTGAAAAATCCTGCTTATTTTGTTTTTGCCTGTTTAAAGATAGGAAAACAACCACAAAAGGCATGGGCATGGGCATTTCAGAATAGGTAAATAAAGTCACCTACAGTGAACGGAAAGTTGCTGACAAATGAAGTCATGTATATTATTAAAATCAGATTTATAAAGGATCCAAGGGCAGCCCCAGGCAATTCCTTGCCATGTTTAAACATTGGCAAGAACTGTCATAACACCCCTGCAGCACCCCCAAACGTTCAAAGCTGTTGCCTCCATACTTTGACATAAATGCTGCTCAGGAATTTGTATTTCCTACATACACTTCTTTGTGTTTAAGTTCTTTAAAAACAGTGCCTCTGGGGATCAAGTGGATTAAGACTATTGAGCAAGTAATGACCTCATTTCCCATCACTGTGACACAACTAGATGGACTCAGACTCTGACTTGTGAAGGTTTATACCTTTTGTTGACAGCCAAATTAGTCTTAGAACTTCCTGATCAGAAAGAATTCAACGCCCTCAAAGAGCTGTTCTTGCTTGTTTAGTTAGGCTTCAGTTAACTTGAATTTGAAATGTACTCAATGAGGCAAACAATTTGGATACGAAAATACAGTACCGGACGGGCAACACGCAGGTAAAAATCAGCAAAGGAACAGGAAGAACTCAGTATAGTGTAAAGTTTATTATGTTATATGTGACCATGATACAAATGAGTGCACCCTCAGTCGTTGCTGCTCAGGCACAAAAATAACGAAAGGAGCTCTCTCACCAAGTGCTACTGAGGCTGATGGAAACAGGCTGTCTTATGACTGGTACCATGGAATGGAATGGCTGTAGCCATGGCTGTGTTTTGGGTAATTATGGCTGCGACACATTTGTTTAATGAGTGTAACATGTATGTGACATGCAGCAAACTTATGGAAGGTATTCTCTTACCTCAGCAAGTCACGCAGGGTGCTCAGCATGAGCTCAGTCCTTCCAGGAGGAGTGCCACCTTCTCGCTGGTCCTGATCACAGCACATAATAACAAAATTGGTCTCTGGCGAGAACAGGCTTTTTGAGGATATTTAGGGTCTATGACACCTTCAGACATCCAAAAATCCTGGGTATCACTCCTATCAAGAGTGATGAGCTGGCTGCCAAGAGCTAACTTTGAAACAATACCTGTGATTTAGGTTAGCCATCACTCTCTTGATTTCCCCTGCAGAGTATTTTCTTTCTCTTCTCTCTCTTTCTCTCACACACATACACACACTCACACGCACACACACACACACACACACACACACACACACACACACACACACACACACACACACACACACACACACACACACACATGCGCGATCTGTGGCCCACGGGGATATTTTTCTTTTGGCTGAGGGATCAGAAGGATGCAGAGCTGTGAATGCTTCAGTCCCGCTCTCCTCTGGTGTGCGCTCTCGCTCACACTGTGTTGGGAATTAATGACATCTCTGTGGCCCATCAACAGCACAAAACACGTGGGGAGAAAACATAAGAGATGGAGTGGGCGGGGGAGGCGGAGGGGGGGGGGGCAGCAAGGGGAGGTGGAAAATAGCAGATAAACCTGGGACTTTATGTTGAATTCCTCGGCCATGCACAGTGCTGCGGCTCAAGAGGCGACAAAGGATAATACTAAAAGGTGACTTGAGAGCGATCGGAATGAAGGGAAAAGAACAATAACTTGGTGCTGAGTCAGATTGGTGATATTGCAGGAAGAGGTAATTTCATTTTGGCTTTCCACCAGAGAGAAGAAAGTGAGGTTTAACATTCCGTGCCCTTTCCTTTCACCCTCTCGCATTCTTGTTGAGACACATAGTCTCATTGATTTGATCTTTTTCTCAGTTACACACCCATACCGTACATGTTGACACAAGAGAACACAAAGTGTAGCTATAAAGGGAATGAAAGAGTGATGGAAAAAAGGTGTAGGGAAGGGTAAGAATGAGACAGTGAAATGCAAAACATTACTTTCTTCATTTCTGTCAGCCTTCAAGGACTTTTAACCTGTACTCCATTAAACAATAATCAATTCATATTCGTGATTAAAAATAAACTATCACCAATCAAAGCAAATTGTACCTGTAAATCCACAAGGTAAAATAACAAAGGAAATAATATTGCATAAAGCTTTATTAGTTTTCTTTTATGCAGTTGTATGCAGTGCAAAGCCTCTTTGATCTATCTGTATATTGTAAAATGAATGTCTCCACAAAGTTAAATACGATCTAACCTATTGAATTAGTTTCATTTTTAAGTCAAGTTAAACACTTACATTGTCAGCCCAACATCTCATGGACTGGGCCACTCTGTGCCAGATCATTTATACCAACCCACTAAAACATTATGATGACTGACTCACAGTTGAATAATGTAGATTATTTAAGAGCATCTCTGATTTGGCAGGGCTAACACGGTGCTCCCTGTCAGCAGTACTGTACAGCTGTGCCAGGAGAGATGAACCACAAACCCACGGACAAGGTGTTAGGCACCCCGGGCACATTGATGCAACAAAGGAGATTCAAATTCTACTGTTGCACAGATGCATTGTGTCCCGCTGCGCATGGGACTACCTGAGTGCCTGTGCTAACCCTTGTTCATCACTGAAAGGGTCTTCATATGAGTGTTGGTTGTAGACCTGGAAGCAATAGAAAACTATTCCCATGTCCAATTATATGTTTAAATATATGAATTACTGTTCCCATTGTGAGACAGGAGGTTGTGGATGACCAAGTTGTGAAAGGCCATGTAACGTCCCTGACTGTCTGCCTTTTTTTTTTTCTAAAGAAAAAAAAAGAAACACTAATACAGGTGTTTCTTTTTTTCGTCCCCATGTGTCGTTGCTCAAATTCCCAATTCAATATTGGTGAGCTGATGGTAGTGACTGAAAAAGGTGCTGACAGTGTGTTGGGTTTCAACGGACTTGGCTGGGCCAAGGTAGCTCCCGTGAGTTACACTGTTGAGGATTCTTTTTTTTTTTTTATTATTTCAGAGACTTTTTAGCCCTCTGCTAGCAGATCACCTGTGTCTGTACCCAGCCAACTGTAACTGTCCCAAATCTGTATTTATACGCTATCCCATTATCTCTCTTTACCCTTTTTCCTGCAGCCTTAACCCTCTGATCAATTCAAGCGCTTAAGCGCGAGCTTTGGCTGCTCACTAACAACTTTTAATACATCTCTTCAAGAGTCTTCTCGTCTGTGCTACCTTATGTGACTCACCTCAGTCATTTTTTTTTTTTACACTACTCTGCAGATTCAGAGATACAGTTGTGAAATGAGGATGCATCATAAAATCCAATTTTTATGATAAAATCATATTTTTATGATGACAAGCACTGAAAAATCATCTAAAATCCAAGTTGTTTTGTGGCCACTGTCACAGATTTTGGCTGACACAATTTTGTGTTATTTGTAGTAAATGTAGGAAAAAGGAGGTACATTATGGAGAAGAAGCTGTCTCGCATCTCTATAGGCTGCACAAGGGGACATCCAGCTGACCGTATATTTATCCTTAATCATAAGTTATTTAAATAACTTGAACCTGCCCCTAAACTGATTTATTTATAGTATGAAATGGTGCATTTATGGTGCTACACCTCTGCTAACACTGGAACAGCAGGTCCATCACGTCCACTGTACTAAAACATTTAACATATATTACTATAATCATTATGAAAAAAAAAAAAATTCAAGTGTTTAAAGCCATAAGAAACTGACCTTTAGATAATCATCCCTCATGTTGTGATTAGTTGTGCCTATTCATAGTTATCACATCATTTTAGAGATAATGTGAATATTTCAGTGTGAGGGTACTGTGCAGCTGAAGGGACTTTAAGATTTTAACTGGGCTAAATGTTTGTTTTCTTTTTATATAATGGTCTTAATTTGTTTAAACTACAATGTTAGATTTACTTAATGCTGAAATGTTGGTAATAAATGCGGTTGAGCAAGATTTTTAAATGTAAAATGGACTTCTGAAAAAAAAAAAACAATGCCTCAGCCTCAAAAGTTTTAGTAAGTGCAAATCACTGAAGTCATTATTACTGGGTCGGACTATGACATCACAATCACAGGTACATGCATCAAAGTATGTTTTCTCTAGCCTTTATTTTCTTCTTCAGTTGCTGTTTTGTCCCTGTCAAGATACAGTTGAATAAATGTATTGAAATATTTAATGTATAATTTAGAATCAGATCCCAGCACTTCATTGTCCATTTTGGGAGTTTGAGTCTGTTAAATGATGAATGAGTTGGCTATATGCTGAATAAATGTACTATTGTAAATGTATTGACTCTTCTCCACTCTAACTCAGGCTGTTCCACTGCTGCCACTCACTTTTTAAAGATAAATGTGCATTGTCACATTCATATTTCTTGTTCCACTGGATTAAAAACGTAGATGTAATGTTAATTTCCCACACCATTATCCATGCGATACATATATTCTGTTTGATATATATATTCCCCAGATTATGTCTTATTCTCTTTATGTAACACAAAAGTTTTCTTTGTTCTCTATTGCATATGGTTTGACACACGGTGACCTCGACCCTGATACCAAAGTGTTCCCTCAGACGGTAGGAAGTACAACCGAAACCATACAGGAGGATTCTTCCCATGCAGGGGAGTCCTCCACCTGCTATGAACAGAGATAGCATAAACTCCCTCATAAAAGGCTCTTGTTTTCTGTACTCGGGGTCTTTCATTCTCACTACCTGCAGACTGCTCATGTACTCTGTGTGACTGTGATACCTCTTTGCAAAGATTAAAAGACGTCAAAGGCATTTGGCGCCAGAACCTTTATTTCATTTTCTCACCAAGAATTAGATAAAGAGAAAATCCACGACATAGGCCCTGCTCTGTATTTACCTCATGGTGAACTGTAGTACCAGAGCTCCACTGTTCTTGGCTTTTTTTATTCACCACACTCGTGCCTATGTCAAACTGAACATACTCAAAGCTGCTTATACTAACAGAGATCAGCTGTTCTCTAAATTTTCCATGTCAGGGTTGGACAACTCAGAGTTCAGGGTTGAGAGTTTGTTAACTCTTTCTGGAATGGGCTTATTATGTGAGAAGAACCATAATTTCATCAGGATGTAACTTGACAGGTAATAATTCTATTCTAATAATATATTCTATAATTGGATAATTCTGTATAGAGCTATCTTTGATATTGAGAAAACATACATACGAAATATATATATATATATATATATATATATAAGAAATATAACATTTAATGTGTAGAGTATGAGTATGCAAACACCATGCTACGACTGTTTGCAGCTTTATCACAGGAAGCGTTTATTGAGTAGTTTTGTGCCATTTTTATAGTTAGTAATAGTAAATAGTAATATTGCCAGAAACTATCATATCCTGATGGCCAAAGAATGAAATGCTAAACTGGTTTTAGGCTCTACGCTGTTACTATTGATGCCAAGGGAGCAATGTTCAAATGACAGTACAATACACTATTTCTTGGAAACTGGTTGCTGCACAAAGGAGCTTGAAAAGAAGTTTAATAATAACCATTGCCTTTTAGTTCTGTTTTGTCTAGGTGCATTAGATTGATCAATTTGCCGTTACAAAAAGGTTCTGAGGGGACTCCTTCCAGAAACATATTTGAAAGGGCATATCGTCATCTGATTCCATTAAATTGTTTATCTACAAATCAGACATTGATTAAAAACAAACTTATTTTCCCCGCCGGTATTTTATTAATGAAGGTAGCATTAGCAAAAATAATGTTTCTAATCAAACTGATGCTCTGCAAGCTGTGTAGGTAATGAGTGTGATTTCAAAATGTGTATATAGCTCCAACTCCATGTATTTATGTCCATTTTTGGGTCAAAGTATTTTATCAAAGGCTACTCATAATTTATCATCTATGATTTTTCTGAAGATTGGCACCTGATAGCCTTTTGTGACGTTGGAATGGTGTGGGGATCATTTCAAGGAAACAGGTGGTAGCATTAGCTTTCACTGTTGATTTCAGCCAACAAAGGTTAATAGTGCTGTGACTTACAGACAAGTGGGCGCAGGTGAAACTGAAAGAGCAAAGGTCGAAAACCCAATGGAGCTCACGTTCGGTCCACAACATCATCATTAAATGCACTGCCCCCACCTGGCATTGAAGAAATGAGAAGCAAACAGCCTAATAGGTGCACATACTGTATTCTCATTTTGAGTAGCTCACAGACATCAGTGTGGCTCATAGCCTGGAACTCCACATGGAGAAATGTGGGAGAGCATCATAGAACACTCCAGGAGAAAACCTTCTAACAGAGATGTCAAGGATGTTCTCTCTAAGATAATGAGATGGTGCTTTGTAGTGTTCAGCTGCTCATGGCACACTTTGGAGAGAGCCTAATAGGGCCGGTCCTTCTTACAGATATAAGTTTATATTCTCTTTCTTGTCCTGTGTTTTAAATTCTTTATATTCACAGCAGGTTTACTGAGGACACTTCGCAAGCCCCCTTCCTTTACTTCTTACTCTCGTGCCATATTTTGTGATTATTGTCATGAAAAAATAATGATTTCCTCTTTAAAAGCCATATTATGCTGTTCATAATAGGATTGCCTGATCCCCACAGGTTTCTGCCATTGCAGCTGACACTGAGACCACCCTCAGTCCACCTGCTAGTCCTCACCTGTTACTGCTTGGTATGGATGTCAATATTAGACATATATCAGATTGGTCGATGTTCTTTCAGTTTACAGATGTTTTATGCAATGCAAGGTGGCCAGCAAATACTGATGTTAATATAACTTCACCTTTCAAACGTTTCAGGGTAGCCACCATTTGATGCTGGATGTTCACCTTCAAGGCCCTTGTCGTATCTGAGTGCATCATACCAACCTCTTTAACAAGACGCGCTGCTGTTTAAAATCTAGTATATATTTAATCCTGAGTGTTAAGAAAAGGCAGCATGTTCTCTGAAATTCATTCACAGATGAGACGTCCTTCATTTCCTTGCTGTCATTGTACCAGATTAACCATGAGTCATTAGTTTGCGCACTCAGAGAGATCGTTTGAACTTTTTAGCATGAAATGGTTTTAGTTACTTATCAGTATTGATACAGTCATGAACTCAGGCAGGCAGTCCTGTTAGTAGGTTGATTGTATGGTAGAAATGATTAGCAGAGTATAAGTCAGATAACAAAAACATTTCAACCTACAGCAGACTGAAAACATGAACCATTCACATTACCTTGTATAGTATAGTATAGTAACATAATAATGCTGCTGTTTGATGCTTCTCTCTGATCTCTCTATATCTTATTTCTATCTGATATTTTCTTTGTTGAATAACGCTACTGTACGCCATGGAATCACTTCTCATATCATACTACTTTAGCTTGAATAGAAGCACAATATGTGAACTGGCTTCAGTGTATAGTTACACACTGTCAGTTCTCAACAAATGTAATAATTCCAAGAACTCAAGCAGCAGAAAAAACACAAAATAAAGCAATATCCATCCTGGTTAGTCACTCATATCACTTGTCAGAAAACTCAGACCCTTTAAGTCTATAAAGTGTTCCTAATAGTTTCCCATTTGTTCTCTGATCTTAGACTACTCTAATTTCACATGCTTCATTGGTATCAATCCAGAGAGAAGAACAAAGGCTGTAAAGGGCAGGGTTGACTCCAAGAAGACGGGTGTGATGGTCCAGAAGCAGTCTGCCACAGTCAATACACATGTCTCCAAACTACTAAAGAACCTCATTGACTTTGGATGGGATTTCATATAGGTCAGTGAGCTCTCTCTAGTCTGTCTCTCAATCCATGTATTGTTGTGACAGACTGACGTTGCCACATTGCATTTGAAGGCAATTCATTATTATCAGATTTATAAGCGTTGATTAGGTTTTGTTGTCGTACATTCCTGTTTCTGGAGTTTTTGGGGATAATTATTTTGTTTGTTTCTCTTTTACGGTGGCAAAACTGGAATAAGTCTGGGAAGAGGAACAATTACCATCCAGGTGGTGATCAGTACGACCTGACTGAGGACTTTCCTCTTTGAATCAGGACTGTCAACAACCTCCACATAGGATTCTATTAAGAGGTAAGTACAAGCCTAACACCCAGAGTCATAACTGAAACTTGGTTGCACAATGCAGAGACATAGGGTATGTCTTAATTTGTGTATATTGAAATAATCACAGAAATATACTGCATTTCATTTCTACTGTAAAAGGCTATGAAGTTGTTCAGCAGTATGGAGGCTGTAGAATTACAGCATGTTGCTGGCATCTCTGCTGCCAGTACTTCACTGTTATATCATGAAACAATTCTTTACAATGCAGCATCGTGAGTTGGATTGATTGCAGAATTGACCTGTCCTCACCGTATGTATTGGAATTACACTGGACTGCTGACTTTTGCTTGCTCACCCTAGAATTTATGGCATCAGAATTCATGGCCAGTGAGGGCAACAGCTTGGATAGCCTTTTGGTTTCCATTTTCTGAAACTGACAAAGCTGTAGTTTGAAGTAGTCATGTTGTTTTTCCAGTATAGTCGGCAATAGCTTTTAAATCAGAGCGAGTTTACCTTGACGCATAGGAGGCAGATGAAGACATGAATATATGTAAACAAAATCATTCGCTCAATTAAATATTAATGAATGAATAATAAATAAACCATAAGCGAAGCTATTTCATCTACTCCGTTCACGTGACTCACTTTTCGGAAATGTTTTAAAAAATGAGTAACAGTGAACATAAACCTTTCAAAGATTTTTAAGGAATTTTTCTCATCTTGAAAAAAAAGAGAAGGAACATTCTGACAAAAATGCTGCCAAAGGGATAATTTCACAGCATTATGTAATGAATGTCATTAGAATTAAGCAATTCATTGTGAAAATTAATTTATCATAATACACATGCATCATTACATTGTGCATTGCTCTGGTAACAATGTGATATGTAAATGGAGCCTCGTGTATTTCATACTGAAGTGCCAAAAGTCTGAATTTTAGTAAGCACTTCATCATTAAATCACCTCACTGTCATCAAACAGTATTATAAATGCAGCTTTTGTTGAAGAAGATGAGTTCTGGAGCTCACCAGGGCATAGGTTAGCGGTGTATTATCTGTGATGGGGTAATAACGCCCACACAGAGTAGCACTAGCATCTTTAAGTGACAGCTCATGCTGTCTGTTTTAGTGCATACTGGTCTGAAGAGGTCATTGGAGCAGTTTAGGATGGATCTGGCTCCTTCAGCAGTGTGTGTGGGCAGCCAGTTTGGTGTGGACCAGCTGGCTGCAGTTCACACGGATGAAGTGAGATTGGCTCGGTTAAAATCCCAATCAATAGCAACTGAGCAGTTTTAATGAATTAGCAGGCAGAGGGGAGGATGGTACTGGTTAGTTGGAAAACAGAATGCAGAGTTAGGTATACTGTGCTGAAATCTGGCACAGTTCAAAGGTCCAAATTGTAATTATTCTAAAGATGAGTGAACCATAACACTGTTGCAACAGTTGGTTTTCCAATTTATGGCAGCCCATTTCTTCAAGCAAAAATAAAATGAGATAAAAAGCCAGATATAAGAGACTGTATACATTGTACTATATGTGTGCAACTGACGAACAAGTTCTGCTTTTCGAGTTGATTTTCTGGTGACCTGAAATGCATTGTCTGATACAATATGGGAGTCTTGCCCGTTTGGAGATTCTAGTAATTTGCATTGTTGGCAACAGAAAATAATGCAACTTTTGGTCTACTTATAGTATTTGCAAAATTTTAATTTTGCATAAAATGTTAATGTACTACACTTTTGTTTTTTTTAAAGTGTGCATAGTTTTCTATGCTTTTTTTCCTCCGACATTTATGTCCAGACCAACATTTGCGCTCTATCTCATGACACTAGCTTCTATCTACCCTGTCCAGGCTAGCCACAGTTGGATGCCAACTTACTGCCATATTCTTTTTCCCACACCGCATCAAACAGAAAACCAAAGATTGTCACTTTGTTTTCCTACTCACTAACAAATTCTTATTTAGTTTATATAATACGACAGATTATATTTTTTTCTTAAAAAAGGGCATCTGTTATTTGTAATGAAATACATCTGGTCCATCTTCATGTTTTAACAAATTCCATTCTTTTAGAATTTGGAGAGTGACAATAATTGTCAACAGATTAAGATATGGTGACTTGGTATTCCAACTGGCCACTTCATCTCTGTGATATAGAAACCTGGATTTGCTGACTGATGGACGATGGATATATCCAGTTATTTCTTAAGTTAAAACAACAGCTAGATCGTCAGTAGTGTTTCATGCTGAATCAAAGATCTTTCTTCTGTAACAGATGTTTTTAACTGAATCAGCTGCCAGCCATTGCTAATTACTACTCAGTTGCCACGTACAGGTGTATGCTAAGGTTTGAGCACCTCTGGGCAAATTACACGCAGTATCATCATTTATTGCAAGCTGAAATGCATCACTCGCAGACTTTACCAATCAGTGATGATAATTAACTGAAGGCAACAGAAAGAAGGTTTCTTAAAATTGCTGCTATAAAAGCAATTCTTTAAAACAAAAGCTTAATTTTGGGGAGGTCAGAAATGCTAGCTTAGTATAAATAGAGGACTGATACAAAGAGGAAAAACATATTTCCAAATTCATCCCCATAAAGTGTGGACATTATCTTATCAACATTTACAGTTCTATGGCTGCAGAAACCGTTGGTAAAGGCAGATAAAGTCAGTCTCACAGGAAGGAATTTTGGGGGAGATTAATTAGAAGAGATAACAGATACTTAAAATAAAGGCAGTAATAACACAAGGTGAAACTCATCAGACATACAGTATACTGTTGTACTCTCTGTTTATCCATCCATTTGCAGTAAGCAAAAATAAAAATCCAGCTGAATCTGTTTGATAAGAATCAACAGCCAAATTGTAAAGCATAAAGACAGCTTTCGTAACAATCACAGTTTGAGATATGAACACATAATTCAAGAAAAGCATGATGGCCAGTATTTCTGGATTGTTTAAATCGGTCATAATGTCATAGGAATGACAGTTTGTTTGTTGTTTACAGCACAGCTGCATAGGCACTCTCTGTCAGTGGGTGTAGTCAAATAGGTAGTGGAGCAAAACATCGGGACCAATAGTAGCCAAGGTCTCTCACAACCTCTAGCGGTACTAAGAAAACACACTCATAGCGTACACACAACTGTGTATCTACAAGCTACCTACTTTTGGCAGACTGTAGGAAGGTGACATTCAGTAATGAAAAGTAATTTAGACAAGATAGTACATTTAGCAGATTTCACACACAGCTTTGCCCCCACAAGCTGAAAAATCAAACTATGCCTGTAATTTTGGTCCCTTACTATGAGATGAAGTAGGAATAGATGAGTTGCCAAATTACCCATTTCCCTGCACTTACCTGTATAGCCGTACAATCAAATGAAATAAAACATGAAAAGTGCTGAGAGTGAAGTTTGGAAAATGGTATCTGCTAATTAGCCGCATACACCCCTGGGCTTTGAAAATGTGTGAACACTTGAATGAGAGTGTGCATCCATATGTGGCCACGGTTGGGTTCCAAGTGCCACTAATTTAGACTGAAGACACAGCATAACAAAAAATGTCTGTTCTTTCATAAACTTAGCTTTGTATTTAATATTTAAATGAGCACTTTGCAACTTTTTAAGGAAAAAATGCTGTTCAAATAAAGTTCATTTTTACAAAGTCTGTATAGAAAAAGTATGGATTGAGTGTACATGGCAAATAAAACTAATTCCAGACCATTTTCCTTAAAGAACAAAGATCCGCTGTATTTCCTCTTTCGTCCATGTTACAGCTTCTTTTATGTGAGAGGCTGATAAATTCTCACTTCCAGCCTTTTATTTTCCCCTTCCTCCTTTCTAAATGTCAGTGCCGCCAGATCACTGTGCCGTCGTTCCACCCCTGAACACCCAAACGGAATTGAGGGGAGCCAAGAGGAACCGGAACAATTTGGCTTGATAGCACACCCTCTGCTCAACATTGCTAAGCGACCACCGTGAACTCAATTTCGTGAGCCTTCCCTTACCTAGAGGCTAGAGCTGGTGAGTGAGATTGTGTGTGTGTGTGTGTGTGTGTGTGTGTGTGTGTGTGTGTGTGTGTGTGTGTGTGTGTGTGTGTGTGTGTGGGGACTGAAGACCCACCTCTCAAGTGAATCATCCCAAAATCTGTGCAAGTTCTGCTCTGTTGGGTTTTGGTCTACACTCCGGCTCGGTGTATGTTCATGTGTGTACAGTACTTGTGTGCATGTTTGCGTGCACATGGCATTTGTGTGGTTCTGCATGAGTGAGAGGTCTCTGGCCCAACGAGATACCTCAGCTGTGGACAGTCACACTCATATTACAAATAAATGACAAATGATGGAGCACATAACTGGACTTGTGTGTGTGTGTGTGTGTGTGTGTGTGTGTGTGTGTGTGTGTGTGTGTGTGTGTGTGTGTGTGTGTGTGTGTGTGTGTGTGTGTGTGTGTAAAAGAGAGAGCATAAGTGCTTGTTCCTTATTTGAAAAAAAGCAAAACATTTAAATGAATAACTATATATGTGCTCTATTCTTTTAGTCTTTAGATGGATTATTCAGTAATCCATAATGTGCTCTCATGTGCTTTGATTTTATGCCAGCACTCACTTTATATACTGTAGATATTTTTATGTCTCCATATATAATGCATCAAATGGCTATTTCTGATGTAACTAATCATCATTTTACATTCAGAATTCTCTCCTTCAGGTGCTTTATTCATTTTTTTTCTGCCACCATAATCACAGAGTGCGGTTGGAAAATTGAAGCATTAGAAGGCTCTTTTTTTGCACTTGATCTTAGCTTTACTCCCACTGATTTGGCATCACTGGCAGTGCTTAGCTGAATATGGCAATCAAACACGGAAATGTAACTTAAATGGACTGGCTAATAATGTATCCCTGACTGCCAGGAAACAGTTGGTGGATTCAGCCCTGGATACCTCCCTCTAGACCAGTGCTGGATATTCTGTACAAGTGCATAGACAGACACACAGGAAGGCATAAAAATAACACAAAGAGAGACAGACTGAGGGAGAAACAGAGACAAGAATATAGGTTAGACTAGAAGCCTCTGTGTTCCAATGGTCAGGCCTTGATTTCCAATGTGCATTTAACAAATTAAACTCAGTCGTGCTTCCTCTTTGTTCACAGACAAGGAACAAAGATCTTGCAAAAGGTCAGGAACATATAGGAGAACTCCAGAACAGTAATGATGAAGTACAGATTATGTTATTAGATAATATAACAGTGTTATATTAAAAATGTATTTACGCTTGCAACAACTATGCCAACACAATTAAAATTACCTTTCTCATATCCCTCTGCAATAAAACTTTAATCATCAAAAAAGGGGTTGAGAGGTTGTTGGTGCCGGTGTTGTTGTCCCTGAAATGACTGTGGCACACAAGCTATGTTGAACTAGCAGCAAGACATAATGTGACATTTCACAGGCAACAAAACATACAGGAAGAGGATTCTGACCTTTAGAAGCTTAAATATATGAATCAAACTGATGGGTGCATGCACAAACAAGCCTTTCTATCTGTCACGCAGGTCACACTTCTGCATCATTTTCAAGAAGCGTGGTCATTATTTCAATCCAACAAGAAGATAACAACACAGAACATCCTGAAATTAGAATTGTCACATTTTTAATTGATTGGATTTGCAGAGTCCTTCAGATATTTTCCAGTCTGAGTTGTGTTTAGTTGTGTTTCCTTTGTAATACAGACAAAATGTTTTTTTTTTCGCTGACAGCATCCATAAAATATATAATATTGTATGTGAGAGGGTGTATTCGAGTGTGGAAAAAAGTAATGTTTAATTAAAGAAAGATTGTTTCACAGAACAGGAGAACAGTTAAAATTCTCATCTGCTGAGTAGCTGACACTAATCTTTAAAACAAAGCCTCACCTACACAGTATTATAGTTCTCTCTTGATTTCATTGGAAACTTTTATCTAAGCATGACTATAGTTCAGTCACACAACTCGTGTTTTAAATGTGTATTACAGCAGCAGAACACATTTAGAGTGTGGTGTCGAGGCTGTGTCTTCATCATTCCCCGTAGGATGTGATTACATAGAGATATTAGGAAATGATGAGCAAATATCTTAAACCCCTCCGAGCCTGCAGGTGGATGCTGGGGTGGTGGAGGGGCTGAAAACACATGCGGCAGTACTGCAGTGTTGTTGACAGGGAAATTGAGAAGGTAGGTATGTTTGTGGAGTTTGAAGCATGTCACATGATGCAGAGCAGTGCAGCTTGAGTTGACTGCCTGAACTAGCTTGCAAGCGTTGCTCCATTTGTGTGTGTTACAACGAAATAGTAGGCTAGCGCATAATAATTATGGTAATATAAGACAGTATAATTGTGCACAAGGGCACAGGAGTGTCGGTGGGACAGTATGGCGGTATACTGTACATTTGATGCTTTGGTTTTTGCAGATAAAATTCATGGCCTAAATGGCCTGTCGCACTGGTGTTGTAGTTTTTGTATTTACTTACTTACAAAACACATACAAGTATTTACAATCGCTAAAAAGTTAAAAGACCCAAACAACCAGACTTAAGGGTACTTCCACTTCCACATCAGGTATGATTAATCTTTACCATGCTGGAGAACAATTTATCTTTGAATTGTCCCCAGGTATGATTCACACTTATCAAAAATATAGAGGACCTCAGGCTCAAACGTACTCGAGTACAGTACAGAATAACAAGTGTGAAAGGACCTTAAAAGCCTGCCGGTAAATAGCAGACATCCTCAGAGCCACCAGAAGTAATTGTTCTGTTCTTGAATATACCCAGATATGAACTCAACCTTAGTAACCAAGCAACAAAACCAACACATTGGTTTTTTTTTTATATATCAATGCCTGGTATCCACTAAAAAAAAAAAAATCAAACAGTGATGCACAGAGAAGTATAGACTCTACATGTCCAGACGCATGCATGCATCCTTTTAGGAATACAACTGTCAGAATGAATATGAAACAAACAGGGAGTCCACACAGTCTTTGACACCTTTGAATGGAATGTGGACTGCTGCCATTCTCATTAACAAAAAGGCAGTCCCTACCGTCTTTGTATGCAGAGTTTAGTCTACGAACACTTTCCGAGTGAGTGGTACTGAAACAATTGGTGTGCCACTCTAATCTCAACACTGCTGCTGAGCTTTGGATCTGGTTGTATTTGGCAGACAGTCTCCCCTTGTGGTGTGGCAGCCCGCAATAGCTCTGGTCTTTGTGGCACTTCATGGTTGCCAAAATCTGAAGGAAAGGTCATTTATACTGCCGACACAGTGGGAGAAAAACATTCAGGTGTCTGCGAGAGAAGCAGGCTTCCTACCAAAGTAATACATCTATTCTGGAAAGTAGCTACTGGGCTGTAAAGAACTTTTCAGCTACTGGTGCGTTGTATTATCTACTTAATTTCCTTCCTCTCAGTTTGCTGTCGGAACTGCAGTAGAACTTTTTAATGTGCTTTTTCCTTCTCTACTCCTACTCTGAATGTATCTCATTTTCCAGTTTTGGCATGTACCGTAACAACACGTTTATTTTACCTTGAACTGCACATCTTGAGCTAAAAGCAATGTTACCACAGATAATATGATGAGTTCTTGTAATTCTTGAATAGCGGTGATTTGAAATCAATTAGCCATTTCATGCTTATTTCAGATAACTGGTAACTCATCTGCCAGGTGATACTTTTTGCTGCAAATAGACAGTAAAAGGATGCAGCAGGAAAAATGAAAAGTGGATGTCAGGGGACTGAAGCAGAAAGGAGGGTCCTCTACAGCCCCCGAATCCTGGCAATAACACCCACACAGATGTCATAACACAAACATCTAAACTGTATGTTAATAACAGATGTTATGAGTCCAGTATATGTGGAGAAGATGTAATGTGTAATATTAGAAAGAGTATTATTGTATTGTGCTTACTGTGGTAGGTAATTGGCTTCGGTGACAGGAAAACTGATTTCCTGATTAATCAGTAAATCAACACATATAGTATTTAGATTTCAGAGAAGTGAACAGGAGCATTGATAAAGAAATACACTGAGACACTGTTTTTTGTGTTTGCAAAAGTCCCTTTTTCTGACACAAATATGAAATACTGAGTTTTTAAAAATGCACGACTGACAAGCTTGAATTTCTTTATTTTGTATTTATTTTTTTAAATTATTTTTTCAAATTTATTTATTTCACATTTGTTTTTGTGAAAGGCTTTGTACAGGTTTGACAAACGAGGTTTGAACAGTCACACACACAACACAGATGCATGGATGAAAGAAAATTTCAATATAAAAGGTTAGGTGATTTATGTTGTGCCCTGCCTTGTTCCATCTGAGCCAAAGTGCTCGGCCCTCAGCTTGGCAACATGTGTCAGCCTACATTAGGTGGACCAGTGAACAATGGTCTCAGCCAGGAGCAGGTGGTGGTTACTTGAAACTCTGAGAGGAGGGTGTGCATTAATGGCTGTGTGTGTGTGTGTGTGTGTGTGTGTGTGTGTGTGTGTGTGTGTGTGTGTGTGTGTGTGTGTGTGTATACATGTGTGTGTGACAGAGGGAGAGAGATAGTGACTGGTCTTATCTGCCATCTGGAGCGCTGAGACAATCCCAGGTGAGGCAGAAACTTGAATGTGCTGTTTCTATCAGTTCACTGACCGGCCACTCTCCTGGATCCAAACGCTTTTTAGAGAAGACCCCCCTGGTTCCTGGCTTTGCCTCAAGTGATGGCACACACCAATTTTGAGAGTGTGAAATGAGCCATTGCAAGGTGTGCAGCGTGACCCTACTGCCACACTTAAAGTGGATTGACCCAAAATGAGATCAGCAGGCCGAGGCAAGTTTATTTATAAAACGTCTTCCACAAACTGATTAAAATCTTTTACGATAAACAAGAGACAAAATTGTGTGTGTGTGTGTGTGTGTGTGTGTGTGTGTGTGTGTGTGTACCAAAGTGTTTCTATAGGCAAGAGCAGTGTATCTAAAAGTATCACCATGCAGAAGAAGGAAAGCAATGAGAACCTACAGCTGATAGTGAAGGCAGGTACAGAGAAAATGACGGTATGACAGTGCTAGCAGTATGTTAATATTTCTTTGTGTTGCCTGCTGGTGGACACTCCCTGCTATGCAGCTTTATTTGTGTGATTGAAATGATGTTGTTATGAGTATAGGTATGTAGGCAACTTCAATAAGCAAAGCTAATTTTATAAATAATGCATAGGGTGCATTTAGAAGCCATCTTATAATCAAGCTAAAGATGCAATCCAAGTGAGAGACACCGTGCCTTTACCACAGAAATGTGTCAGAACGGATTAGACATACTGTGATACAGTATGTGATTGCCAAATTATTACATAAAACATTTTGATCCACAACTAATTTTGCTTTCAATCACACCAGACGCACTGTCCCTGCATTTTACAAACAACACCTTATTAATTCTTACTGCTGCCTCTGATTGCAAAGCTTCTGATGTCTCCTCTGAGATGAGTTTTATGATGCTTGACATTCATTTATATGTGCAGTAATTACATAGTTTAACACCTTTTTTGTGCTCTTTATTTGAATCTTTTTGATAGTTTTACAAAAGCAATATAGCCAAACTGTCATATGCTCAAAGTTTTTCCTATTGTCATGTCAGTTTTTACAAAGGAAATCTTGGTCTTTATAATCTTCTCTTTATGTTATGGCATAACAAAGCAGCCCATTCGCTCTAATCTGACAACCGGAATTCCTCAAATAACTTAACAGGAGTCAATTATTCCCACATAAAGTCCAACAGACTCTGAGTTCCAGCACATAATATAAGAAATTAAATGATGGCAACTACATTAAGAAGACAAGTCACAGTTTTAATTGAGTATATTTACATAAATATAGAAAGAACTGTGGGGGAATGCAGCAACTTTAACAAACACAGTTTAGGGCTTCAAAAGTAATTGGACAAATACATGTTAAATCACACAACATGATATTTTGTGGAAAACATTAGCAGTCAATAACTGCCAAAGTTTTGGCCCATAAACATCAGCAGACACTTTATCTTCATCATGCAAATGATTTTCTGCTCATCTTCAAGGCACATGCTCTTCAGTCTACTAGGTCAGTTTCTAGTTTTATGGGCACCTCTTTTTGTGGCTGCAAACCAACTCCTTTGATTCCTCCGTAACAGATTTTTGCTTTTTTTTTTTTTAGAGCCTCATCGTAATCTTCTTCACTTGCACACGGTCACCACTTTTCTCCTCATATTGACAGACAACTCCACCTCAGTCTAAATGGCCACTATGTACTCTCAATCAACTCAATCAATCAATCAACAGTTCCTCAGACCACCAGTCTTTTCAGTTTCTAAACAGTGAAGTTGCTGACATCCAAATAACCGAGTCACACATCACATACCTCAGCCATGGAAAGTCTTTTCTCCCCACACTACTGTCTCACCAACCTTTTGTGGAACCTCCTCTTTCTCTCTCTATATCAGCCTTAACAGCTTTTTCAAGGGGGCTGCAGACCGCTTTCACCCCTCGTCCCCTATACTGTATCTATACCCCACCTTATCCCATCACACAACCACCTCACCACCCCTCTAATTGTCCCCTGCAAGACAATCTTCAGAGCTCAGTCAGTTGTCAGCCTTAATACTGCAGCCCTCCACCTGGATCGGCTCTATCGACAGGGCCGTGAGCAATGAAACATATACTGCGAGTTCATGTGGAAGGACAGTTCACACCAAGAAGCATGTCTGCATGCTCTTTCGCTGTTTTGAGTTCTGAGCCCATTCTCCTGGCACACTGTAAAAAATGATCAGCTATTGCAGAAGCAAAGTCCATTTGAAAGAAAGCAGCATCCTGGAAACAATGTATTTCAAACCATCCATGAAATTAGCACTCACACTCAGATAAGTACATCTTTTTGAAAAGTTTTGCGTTAGTTGAATAAATGTAGGTAATTTCTTTATTTCACTTAGAAGAAGTACATTTGTACAATTGACTTCCCACCTCTACACAGTTTTGTTTCTGGGACGTGTATATGTAGGTTTATGATTATGTAGGCTATTTTTTGTATATGTTTACACTGTTTTGTTTTTGTGTTTACAAAGAAAAAAAGAATAACATAAGTACTCACACTGCAGAAGTTGCAAGCATTTCCCTCAAAACAGTTTACTTTAGGCATATTTGCATCATTACACTGGACAGGCTTTGAACTTTTCCCTGGAAAATGTAAATTAACTCATCCTCGGCCTTTATTGTGTTCAGACCTGATATTATTTTACTACTGAGGATGTTTAAAAACTTGTTAAAACTGATATTTCTTGCAGTGTCTCGCACGCGCTAACCCCCCCCACGCCCCTCCTCCTCACGCCCTTTCCGTCTCCCTCCCCCACCTCGCTTAGCCTCGGGTCTTTGTGATTGGTTCACCTTTCATGTCCGTCAAAACCTTGTGGGCGGGCCTCAAACAATCCACTCGTGTTCCCTGCGCTATGGACTGTGAGCTACAGCAGACCAAGAGCGGGGCAGACGGTAGTACAGCAACGACAGCGTTTATCCTGTAACCGGAGGACGACTGTTCCCAGTCCCTGAGGTTTAAAGCTGTTCTTCCTAGTCCCGTGAACTGAGTCTGTGCCTTACCGGTGGTGCATTCCTGAAAACATCCAGAGAATTGTTTTTGAGAAGAGAGAGTATTTCCGTTTTGAAAGCAACACATCTTCGGGTCTTTTAGTCGGTTGTGTTAAACCCCGTTACCCAGAGACGCACAAAAGACACGCTCCCCAAGTCCACCTGGATAGCTGACAAAGCCGTCCGGTCTGAGGTCCATTGGGGAGACGGAGAGGAGAAATTCGCGCGGAAGACAGGAGCAAGAAAAAAAAAAGAAAGAAGAAGACAGGATGAATCTCAAGAGTAATTTGATTTTCACCCTCTACACTATTTACGGGATTCTTCTGAAAGGTGAGTTTGGGACGAGTGGTGCTTACGTGCGCATGTTGTGTACGTGCGTGGCGGGTCTGTGCGCGCATGTTCCAGGCCAACAGCAGGGCAGGAAGAAGGGGCAGAACGCGCGGTCACACGCGGGTCCTGGCGGAAAGATGTGGGTCTCATTCTCTCTCGCACACACTCACACTTGGTTTTTCATTCATACGTACACGTGCATGTAAGCGTATTGTGTAAGTGCATTTGTCTGCAAACGTGCGTGATGTGTGTGAGGCAGCTAGACCAGAAAGCCTGTCCCGTAACATTTGGAATCTCTTTGTAGGTTTATGCTCTATGAACGAGGATATATTTTCATAATTGTCTGCACGGGACACGACCTGTGCATGACCGTGAAGCCATTCAGAGTGGTGCGTCTCCTGCGTCTAACGATGTCCTATGCGTGAGTGGCAATGAAAAAAAAGACACACCTCACAATGAAAATTCCGACTCCGCGGTTGTTTTTGACTTGCGGCACTTGGATGAGTCCCGGAGCCGCTGGCAGTGTTTTACGCACTCAACTGTTCGGTGCTGCTGAATAAGATAGAAGCCCACATGCAGAGCTTTTAGGCTGCAGAAATTGTTCATCTAGACTTCTGTTTTCTCTGTACTGTTAGGGTATCTGTGGTTGTTGCGCACTTTCAGCACCGGCGAGCTGTGCCTGCGTGAGGATTTAAAGAAGGCTTTTGTCAATAACCTCAAACTAGTCGCAGGAACAGACGTGCAGGTGTGACGGGAATGATAGGGGTCTCTACATACTTAAAAGTTTATGTTTTTGCCATGATAGCTGATAACAGCAGTGCCCTCCTTGCAAATTCAGCTTCACAAAGCCGACATTTACCACCGAGTTCTATGTGTGCACTTGAGTTCATAAGATGGAGAGCTATTTTAGTGTGAATATATTCTGATCTCCAGACTCTTTGTGATATCTATAAAGTAAACAGCCATTAGTGGTGTTTAGACGACATATGATCCGACTGTAAACGGGAGTAAGGTGACATTGGAGGTCAAGGTCACGGTGAATCGTGCCTGCGTGTTTGTAAGACGGATCAGTTTGTTTTGTATGCATTAGAATAGAACTAGAGCAGATAACTGATAAAATAAACGGAAAATGAAACGTTCAGTGAAACAGTGCCACCGTATACAACTTTTTTTATGCTTCGCAAGTGCCTCTCCTAAAAAAAAAAGAAAGCTACATTTATAAATATCTACAGAGTAGAGGATATATTTAGCTGCAATTTCTGGATCGTTATGATCAGCGAATACAACTGTGATTTTATCGCTTAAATCCACAAATTCAAAACTTTAGGTTGGGCTGTTATTTTTCTAAAATATCTCTCCCATTGTGCAGTTATTTCAAAGGTGATTTTATATTGTAATTTCTCAGCCGACTCTGTGTTACGCACTGGATGGCGTTGAAGTTGCGAGGCTCCAAAGATGCACAACAATATTCCCATTAATATTAGGAAGTTGAAGAAGGAAGGCAGCAGCTTGAGTTCCCGGACTGGTGCGTTCCTGCTGTGTAGAACAGTGGCAGGAGGGTGGTGAACGGACTCTGAAACAAGTGTCAGTCTAACAGCAGGCCCACTTATGCCACACTGAGCTTTTGTCCACTTTACCCCCTCCAATCACATTAAGACATATTTAAGACATTGGCTAACAAATGTATTGACATGAAAGATAAAATTAGCATCATCTTGACTGATTTTAACCACTGTTATCCACATAAGTAAAGGAGAAATCCTAAATGAGAGATCATTTGCGCTTGATTCCCTTGATCATTTGTTGTTGCCTCTTTGAAGTGTGTGTGTGTGTGTGCTTGTGCGTACGTGCGTGCGTGCGTGCGTGTGTGTGTGTGTGTGTGTGTGCGTGTGCATGTGAGAGCGAGTGAGAGCAGTCCTTCCTTAATAACCAGACATGATTAAGGCCATTCTTGACTTAATGAATTGATGTGTAATGAGGTATCTTTGGGTATATCTGACGGCTTCCACTGCCACATTTATTGATGTTCCATTCCAGAGCCTCTCTTTTCCTCTTTATTCTTTTAAGGGTGACACGCTCATTATTAGTGTGTGTGTGTGTGTGTGTGTGTGTGTGTGTCTGTGCGGCTGTGTTGTGCCTGTGTTTGCATTCATTCCTGTAATGTGTGCCCTGTTTGTAAAGCTTATGTTTGAAGAGGCCCAAGCACAGACATAAGCACTAGCAGCAGAGTGCACACTTGTTTCATGTGTGGCTCCCCACACACACACACACGCGCGCGCGCACGCACGCACGCACGCGCACACGCACACACACACACAGAGAGAGAAGAGTCTATTTCTCTCGCATCCTAACCCTGAAGAGGATAATGCTAGGCTGCTTGATTTGAACAGTCATCTCTCGGTACAGGACCTATTGTTGCATAGGTTCCACACAGCAGGCAGGTCAGCCTCCCCCTGAATGAGGTCTATCAAGCCGGAGACATATCCTCGCGCTCTGTAAATGACAGCTGTTTCAGCCCCTCTGGTCCTGAGCCAGCTGGCATCAAGAGATCCAGAGACACTAAATCTCTGTCACCGACTAGACCTGCGCCACATATAGTGTGAATGTGAAGTGTTGTGATGGAGGTCGTTGTTTACCAACAGCCCGAGTTGTTAACATATTATCCAGTGTGTCTCATGTGCCCATGCCGTAGCCAGAGAAAACAGCCTGTTATGCAAATGGAGCTCTTACGTAAGAGCTTGGGGCTGAGCAGCAGGCGAGGGGAGATAGAGGCAGAGCGCAACAGAGGGAGAGGGAGATGTTGTAGAATAGAGGAGTTGATGTAAGAGTAATGTGGGAGCAGAGGTGTGGAGGAGGAATGTGCAATCTCCTCAACTAAAGAGTGCGTGTGTGATATGTGTACTGGTTGTTGTTTGCTGTTTGGATGCTTGTTTATCTCCGCTGCTCTGTCTGTTTCCTGTCACTTTGCCTGGCTGGCAGTCTGTCTGTTTTGAACTTTGATCTTGCTACCCTAAATACAAACCCCTGCTGAGGGATGTGTTTATCCCCACAGTGAGTCTTAAGCTGCTGAAGGCTGACCCTCCATCCCTCTGTACTTCCGTCCATTCCTCCCTCGCTTCATCCTCCCATCCTGGTGTGGAGCTTTGTACCACAGCAGCGTGGGAAAGCTTCTGATAACAAGCGGCCTTGTGTGTGTGTGTGTGTGTGTGTGTGTGTGTGTGTGTGTGTGTGTGTGTGTGTGTGTGTGTGTGTGTGTGTGTGTGTGTGTGTTTGCAGAGCCACTGATTACACGGGAGAAACAAGATGTTCTCTCTTTCTTACTCACTTGCACTTTCCCTCCCACTTGTGTGTGTGTGTGTGTGTGTGTGTGTGTGTGTGTGTGTGTGTGTGTGTGTGTGTGTGTGTGTGTGTGTGTGTGTGTGTGTGTGTGTCTGCAAGTGTGTTCATTTTCATGGGATGGACTTTGACGCATAGCACATGTGAGGGTGAGTACCTTATACCCATGCCACGAGGCTTCAGTACTCCGAATCCTCAGCAGAGCAGCGCTGGCTGGCTCGACGTGCATCACACAGACATCCAGACACACACATGCATACACACATGGAGCTACACTGTGGATTCATTGCTGCTCTGCCAAGGGATTTCCCATGATCAAAGCCAGTCTTTTGTTAGTCCAGGTGTTAAAAAAAAAAAAGTTAAAACAGAGAGGAGGAGGAGGAGGCTGGAGGGGAGCGAGGTAGGATTTACAAGCCCTTCATGGCACAGCATAAATGTGCATCTCCAGAACCGCACCAGAAACAATTACAGTGATCCTGCCACCTGTTCAAACTGCTTTTTGTATCAGTAAAGTCGTGCATTTGGGCAGGTTTTGTTTGGGAATGTACAGCTCTGACAAGTTAAATACAGACGATCTTACGGTGTGTTTAGACATCGGGATGAAACGAGGCACGACAACATGGAGGAGATGAAATGTTTTATGCAAATATCCTCCAGTGTGCAAAGCAGTGTAGCCAGTAGCTCAGTTACCAAACCAGCTTGTGGAAATCTCCTAGGCATTTATGAGCCTGCAAAATGGGATGCACCTACACCAAATGATGCAACATAGACTGCAAGCCAGCCAGATTGAGTATCTTTGTTTTACTACAACAATACAGTAATGTTGGATGTAGATAGGTGAGGATTTTACGAAGGAAATATTACCTTCAGAACATAAAACACAGGCATAAAGGAACTGATTTGTCAAGGACCTGTACAATAATATTATAGGCCTTTCTTTGCCATGGTGGCAACCTCAGAAGACGTCTGCCAAATCTACGTCCAGTGTTTAAACAACTCTCAAAATTTAGTGTCTGTACTGTCTGAACACTGGTGTTTTCTGCTGAGAATATGGACCTACAGTATGCCAGCTGCAGAGGTGTCATATACAACGGAGGCTTCCAGCTCATCCTATTGTGTGGGCATCACCTTTGCTTTAAAGCAGTCATTCAGTTTGCTGAATTCTGCAGTATTCAACTATCTCCTGTAATAGAGTGATACTGAAGAGTAATTAGCTGTGCAATGGCACTGTGGTTGTTTTAAATTATGAAACACTTCAAGCATACAAAAATAATATATTAATTATGCTGCCTGGCATAAATCTAAGAACACGCTATATTTATAAATAAGAGAAGTTGTTGTTTAATTCTGTTAAATAGCATATTATTTTCACCCAAGTGATGAACATTATCTGATAGAACCATATGCTGGTGAGGCTTGGAACTGTAGTAAAGGCTTCCTACTTGTTACAAATACGCAATATGTCAGCCACATCTGTAATCCACAAATAAACATCTTTGAGGAGAATCCATGTGGGATAAATGTAGATTTTTTTTTATTATTTTGGCATCTACGCTGTGTTTCATATCTCTCAGGCAAAGTGCAATTTAAAGCCAGCCCAAAGCGAGCGAAGGGAGAGATCAAATGCAGCCTCCCATGGAGAATGGAGAAAATACAAGCCCAGAGGTGGATTCGGCTACAACAGCGGCATCAGCAGACAGCAAGTTTGCACCCTAAATAGACCCCCCCAGTAGGTGAAAGAAGTATCCAAGCTCAGCTAACATATCAGCTGATGGGGCTTTTCTTCAAAGTTAGAGTGCAGCTTTTTATGTATACAAGTCAGAATGCTTCATGAATTGATGTGTGTTTGTCCGTGTGTTAATCAGCTTGCTCTGAGTCAATATGATGCACCGTTCTCATGAAGAAACGTAAGGACTCTTAGGATTTGCATTTTGACCAATTTATCAGGAACATCTTGACTGACAAACTTCTTTGTTTCCCTGCTTTTGTTTGAGTCACACTGTAGAGAGCAGATATCATCTACCCCTATATACTAAACACAAACGCAAGCATATTAGGAAAGCCAGACTGTGTTATTGAGTGTGAGTGTGCCTGCATGTGTCTATGCCTGCATGCATATGTGATGTCTGTATTAGCATTGAATTCCAAAGGATTAGCAAGTGGCTAATCTGAAGCTCCAGTCTTTGACAAACCATGTGTCACTAATCTGAAACACTCTGGAGTAAAGAGACACAAACACAATCACCTTTTGGATTAAAACTATCCATACAGAGGGTGTTGTAATCTTTTACTTTTACTCAGAAAGAAGTTAAAGAAGGCTCAAACGGAAGAAAAAGGGAAGTCAAAGAAAAGTCAAGATAATAACACTCTATTCAGCCATTTTATTTCTCTCTCTCTCTCTCTCTCTCTCACATATGCATACTTGCAAATAAACAAACAAGTGAAGCAAGTTGATTTGGTGCACTATTAGTTTAACCTGATGTGCTCTACAGGTTGACCTATGATCCCCTGTCTTAACAGCTTGTAGCCTAGATAAAGTTCTTTTTATGCTATGTGCTCTTTCATCTGACAGCTTCTTTTCATACAACTCCCAGAAGGCCAGCGTCTGGAGACTTGCTGCTACGTGTTACAGTAATCATTTTCTCCAACAGAGATAAAGATATGGACAGCGGTGACTCTGCTCAACACACTCCTCTCCTGCCCCAACTCTGTTATTATTTGGGGACTCTGAGTCTATCTTCGACAAGAATTAATTCAACCGGGGCAAAGTAGGCCCGTATTGTGTGCTGAAACATTTCTACTCACGGAGCTATATTGTGTGCGTGTGTACAACAAAAACATACACTCTCACGTGAATACACATGCACAAAATGTGCACGTAGAAGCCCAGAAGTGTAAGGGCAGAGTGGTGAGAAAAATAACAACAAATAGAAGGGCAAATCTTTTGTTTTCAGCATCTACATTTGTTCTGATATTACAGACCAAACATTGGATAGAGCTTTCAAATTATATATATATATATATATATATATATATTTTTTTTTTTTTTTTTTTTTTTTTTTTTTTTTTGCTTTATTACTGCAGTTTTGGTGACCCAGATTCAGAGATAACTTTCTCTGTCCACATACACTCAAATTTTTTCAGTCAAATCAGGGCTGACAGGAAGAGTTTACAGGGAATATGATGAAAAAGTTTGGAGGTAGTTCAAAAGCGAAGGAGGAGAGGCATACAACTGCAGGGCCAATGATTTGGGACTATCTTCTGACATTCTCTCCACTTCTTGTCCAGTCAGTTCAAAAACGGTGACATGAACCCATATCCACAGAAAATCTCCCAGTCACTATTCATATTATTCAGAGTCACTGCTGCTATTCCTTAGAGTCAACCTGAATACGAGTAGCATCCCTCTTTGACTCCGTCCTGATAACACACAATTACTTATCTTTTATATTCACTTGTTCATTTCTCATTTTTATAGTTGTATTTTGATTCAGTTTCAAAATGCAGCTGCATTTAATGATATAGCTACACAAGTCGTTTCATGTGCATGCTTTATTTTCATGTTATGGCTTTTTTATATCATGGAAAACATTGATGTAGTGCTTAACTGCGTAACTTGTACTTATGCAGTAACAATATAGAGGTATAACATGATATTAATTGAAAAGCAGGATTAACTGCATCCACAAATACACAACTATCCACTTGTTTTAGCGTTATGGTCTCAAAGGAAAGCTTGAGCTAATTGAAATATAATTCCCCAAAGACACATGTTCGTGTTAATTGACTCTCTGTGTGCCTGTAGTTGTGTGTGTGCGTGTGTGTGTGCGCACTTGAGTGTGTATGTGTGTATATTTTTCTATTCATATTATCGCCAGAAGTCACTTTCTAGTCCCTTGTCTAATCATCAGCTGGAGGGTCCCCCCACGTCTTAATTTGGTCTTTGAAAGCTATTAGACACTCTTTTGCATGAGCACCATTTCTAAACACATCTAATGTAGTAAAATTATGCAGTTAGAATCTACAGATGTTGTCTTTGACTCAAACTGAGTTGATCCTTTTGCTGTAGTCAGGGTGCACTGTAAATCAAGCAGTTTTTACCGTTGTGTTATTTCATGGCTTTAGATGGGAGCAAATGGAGGATTGTGCAATAATTAAGAAAGTTTGTGTGTCCCTGTGTCGGTGTAGGTCTCTGTATGAATGTGAAACTCGAGAGACCACACATTACACTTAAAGGCTGTAATTCAGTGACTACTTGTGAGAGCTACAAGTGTGAAATTTCATCCAGTTGAAAAAACTTTGCACCTTAAACCCAGACACCTGTTAACGCACGCACGCACCCACATACACACACAGTATTACCATCGACTGTAAAACTCAGAGTTGCACAATGATGTAAAGTGGGTATTTATAGGTAGCCTGGTGATACCAGACCCGTATATCAACTGCATGGATATATGGGTCTGGCGACTCTCCTTAAGGAATAATTTCCATTTGTTTCGTCCTACTGGGCATGGGCATCGGGTTAATTTTGAAACCATTAATCAATCAGCACCGACCACCATATGTGCCGAAACTCCACCATCGATCTGGCCAGGAGCCAGGCTCATTCGGAGAAACAGAAAGGCTTTGTTGTGACACCGGATATACTTCCTTGTTAATCTGCGTAAACACATGCATTCAAGTATATTTATTTCAAACAGACACATGTTCGGCATTGGCCTTATCATTTACACCCTTGAAATACCTCTGTTCCTCTGTTTGTTGCTCAGCTGTCAGACTGTACGATGTCTTCCATTCACTTGAGCTTAGTATCATCTACGTCTTTATACCAGTATGGTATTTATATCCTGTTCCCGAGTATTTCAAAATCTTGTATTGGTTCTAAGTTTGGAGTCTGGCCGTTTTCTGTGCAGAGATTGCTCCGGGCCTGTTGTAGAGGGGAGGGAAGATGGAGTCAAGTGAGACAATTTATAACAGTTAAAAACCAAATGAACTGAGACCCTTGGCTTGGGTGAGCGAGCGGCAGCATACATAATGCGCCTTAGGGATTTCTTCTCCACACATTGGGCTGTGCGGTGGGTGCGTGTGCGCGTGCGTGTGTGTGTGTCCAAGCTAGCAAACACGTAGCACACAGAAACACACAGCCCCCTCCACCATCTGTCTCTGTTTGCCACATTACAAATCCATTATATGCTACACAACATTATTCCCTCCCCCCTTCCTAAGTGGCACACACCCCAAAGCTTACTTCCACTATCCTACTCAGTGGAACGGTGACAATTTGCCACCGCATACACATCTTTGTTAAAGATGCTGTGGCATGTTTCCAACTGGATTTTATTACATATTTTCATGCTCCATTTGAATTTTTTTGTAAGTTGGTGTTTAGCATTGATGCTCTGAGATTTTACAGGTCTGTTTGCTTGTTATTGCTGCTTCATGTGGAAATTAGTGTGATAAGATATTTTCAACTGGTCCCTGTTGAACTGACACTGGACTCTAATATTTCTGCCTCATCCAGAATTATTAATTTTTGCATTTTTGGCAGAAAGATTTAACACGAGCCCATGCACACACACACACACACACACACACACACACACACACACACACACACACACACACAGACACACACACACACACACACACACTGCGTGAATCTGGCTAAGGCTTGGCTCAGTAGTTTTATAGCTAACTCATCTCCAGTTCTAATCAAAAAGCTTCCCCATCCCTGAACCTCCTGCTGAGGAAACAAAGAAGTTATTATGTTTTTAAATGGTCTCCAATTACGGGTAATTTCACCGCATATCTTAAAGCTATTTGCTTTTCTCTCACTTTGCTCCGGTTGGTTAGAGCAAGCATTGTGCTTTGCAAAAAAAAAAAACAACGAACAGACAAGTTAGACATACAGCAGATGCATTCCTTCGGAAAGTAGAATGGTCTGTCTTTCTTTGCACCCCCTTCCTGTCTCTTCTCATCTCTCTAATCATTAGAAATGGCAGACACAGTTAACTCAATTCCTTCTTTATCTACCTCATTAGTGTTTGTCTCACAGTGCTCTCAATTACCCTGTCCATCACTCCCCTGTACAGTCAAAAGCCTCCACTGGCTGAAGTCAGTAAAGACTCCCATGTTGTTAGAATCCAGTCAGACTCATTTGTGAGTGATGCCAAAATTGTGTATTCATGTGCTTAACATAAACGTTCTCAATCTGTGAAAGTACACAGGCAATGCTGGAAACAATGTTTATAGCCTCCTCAGTTGGCAGCCTGGTGCTACATTTTTATGCTCACGTAGCTTGTGAATTGCTAGTCAGAGCCTTACTTTCAGGGCCTTTTATGATTTTAAATGTTCATCTGTGGCCCACCTGGGAAGTCAGTTTAGCTGGATTGGTTTTGATGGATTGGATTTCAGTTGTAACCTTGGTTGCATGTTCTTGCTTTTTGAAGAGTATTTTATGATATTTAAATAATAGCAGCATTTTTCATTGGTGAATTTTTCAATATGATCATTTTAGATATTTACTGTTGTTGCTATTTCTGTTCTTAAAAGCTCAAACCATTTGGCCATATCATATCTAATAATCAAAATACTATCTTTGCAGAGACTGACCTACACCAAATGCGGAAGGCAAAGTCCAAGCAATTCAAAGTATGAATCACAAACAACAGTTTCTGAAGGAAGCAAGCAACTTGATATTTTTGTTTTTGATGTGTGCGACACCGAAAGTGTTTTGTAACATTCTCCTTTTGAAACTGCATCTATACATTTCTCTTTCTCACCGCTTTAATATACCTCCCTTTGTACATTTGTACTGTGTCTACTGTCCCAGACAAGTTTGCCAACATGCAAATGCTGCTGTATGTGTATCCAGTTTAAATGGCCCAGCTAATGCTAATCTGTGCTAATCCCCTGAAAAGTACCCTCAGAGCAGCATTATCATGCCACTCCGTAGTTGGGATGGATAGTGAAGGAGAGGGGACCAAAAAAAAATGGTGAATGGAGACATGGGCATAGCAAATATTAAATTATAACAGATGATGCACTCAAAATCCTCACACCAGTGGTCACCTTCCAACGCCTGCTTCTCCGCACACATGCACACACAGAGCTGCAGACAAGAGCTATTACTGCAGTGATAGACCCAAAATCTCCAGGCACAGCAGTAATAATGAGACAGCGTTAACCACAGTTGCACTGATGTGGTAAATGGTAGCCTACTGTCCAGGACTAAGCGCTGATCCTAAGCTCTTGCCTTAATGCACTGGTCACCCTAATCCTGACCTTTATTAAAAAGTGAGCCTCTAACCAGAAAGGAGCCATATCTTTAGACAGTAGCAGTTCCTCAGTACAGCTGATCATAGTCCACCCAGTCTGGGAGGAAGTGACCTTCACACCGGTGTAATCCCGGTGTCACCTATTGGAATTATGATCGCAGAGCTGAGGTCACTACAGAGCTACATTCGAATTTGAAAGCATTTATTTAATTAGGTTAATTCTCAGAAATTATCAGTGTTTAATGGAGCAGAATTTAGAAATGGCAGGGTTGACTGCATGTGAAATTTTCTGTGATAATGGCTCTGTATCATATTGCACATGACAGGGAATAAAAAGTTGCCCAAAATATAACATTTACAATATTTAAGCCACATCCTCATATCCACATAGCACACATATAGTGATCACATAGTTTTTTTCTTTTTCTTTTATTTAAGTTTAAAATCTTTTATCAAAACCTGTCTTTCTGACAACTGGGCCTTTGCTGGCCTTGATATGCCACATAATGTGGCTCTAATTGCAAGTAAATATAACACTGATCAATTAAAGGTAATCATAACATTAATTAATTGTAGTCTTACTGTGTTCTCTTATGAACACATGCTGCATGGATATGGATTTAGTTCTCTCCTGCTGTTAGAGTTGGTGGAAGGTGCTGATTCCAACACGTCTGGGTTCATTATGTCGACAAAGATAGTGCTGCATATATAGGCCAGTCCCTCCCACAGGTAAAAGAATGTGACATTTAAATCAATGACACTTTTCCAGTTTAAATTAAGCAGAATGCAGAAATCACTGACATTAAGGTGCATTATTTCAGTGCATGGTGATGCACATCAAGGTACGTTTGAAACGGGACTATCATTATTTCGTCCTTCAGGAATAATAAAGCAAAGAATATCAGAAAGTAGTGCTAAATTAACATGAAGCAAGTAGACATTTACTTGTTAATATTTATTAAATTAGGTCTTTTAAAGTAGGAAGCTATACAAAACAAAATTATTGCTTATCATTGCTTGGACTGCTTACAGTGCTTTCATCCCTCTCCTGCTTGATTAGCAACATTAGCAGCATAATCCCTGAAGTAGCAGTTCTCCTGATATCTAGTGGGTACTTGTCATTCAAAGGAAACCTCCTTGATAACAGATAAAAAGAAAGCAAATGGTATGAGGAAGGTACAAGCAGTAAAAACACAGGAGAAAATGCACCAGAAGAAGGTGATGTTTTTTTTTTTTTTTAAAGATGTTATGCAAGTGTATGTTGTGCCTGTGGCTTGGCTTGTGTTCTGAATAACATGTTACTGGCCAGTGCTGTGTCAACACTCTGTTACTGGGGCACCATGATGAGATGAGATGAGACAGGGATGAGGGTTACAGAAAAGCACTCCATTTGTGCATGTGCGCATCGGTTGAGGTTGAGGGGATGATAGAATTAGAGGGATGTGTGGGAAACAGGATGGATGGGGGAGAATAGAGGAATTCCCAAGTGCAGTAGGAAAAAAAAAAAAAAAAAAAAAAAAAAAACGGGGCCAAAAAAAGAACAGCAGCCATGCATGAGATATTCAGGAAATGAGCCCTGACACAGCTTCAATCTTGTCTTCAAACACGTAAACTCATGCACTGCCTCAAAAATCCAAGCATGCAAGCAGGAACCTGAAACATTTATTATACATTGTATGCAGATGCAATCACAGAGATAAAACAGTAACAATGAAGAGGTGGTGAACATGTTTTTTTCCCCAGATAATTATGGATGATACATAGCAGTACTCTCGTTGCATTAGAAAAAAAAAAAATGTTGACGTCAACTTTTGATTTTAATTTCTTTATGAAAAAAGTACTGCACCCCAAACGTGAAGGCTATTGAATTTGCCTCCAGATATAAATGCAAATGGCCCTGTCAAAAGTCCTGTCTTTATCTGCATTTCAGTCATTGCTACTTGCTTTTCGCTTTTTGCTTTTTCACTGCATTTTGTCTGTCTTTCTCTGTAGGTCTCTCCTTCCACCCCTCTGCTCTCTCTCTCTCTCTCTCTCTCTCTCTCTCTCTCTCTCTCTCTCTCGCTCTCTCTCTCTCTCTCTCTCTCTCTCTCTCTCTCGCTCTCTCTCACCCCAGACACCTCACTCTCCAGTGTCACCCTGGGCTTTCATCTTGCCAGGGTGCTTCCTTTATAAGAATACTCCAATTGGCAGACAAGCGCCCTTGTCAGACACCATTCATTGCACTTGCATAGATATGAAAAGTGTTTTAACAAGCACCACTGAGTTTTTGGTGCAGTGGAAGCTGCATACCAATGGCAATGCAGATCCTGTGACCAAATTAAAGAAGCAGTAAAGTTTGGAGACAGTTATGTTGACGTCCTTGTCAGACATTAAAGTTTCACTGCAGCAGCCCCAAGGTAGTGGGTAAGTAAAGTTTGTTTTTCCTTGCTGATGTCCGTGGAGAATTTGGACTTTGAAATGCAGCAGTGAAGTTAACTGAAACGGATGCAGAGTCATATTTTCTGAATTTGATTTTCTTGCATTAAATTTGGTAAAATATGCCTACACATAATCTTGGCTGTCATAACAGTAGCTTCCATTTGTTATTCAGATACTAAGGCGCATACTGTATAATTAGGTGGGTTAACTGTTAATGTAACTTTCCATCTCCTGTGAAACCTGCATATATTGTTGTCCGGAAACTCTTCAATAGACAAAAGCAAGAGATCTGACATCTGGACAGATGACAGGGAGTTAGTGACATGTAACTTGTACTTTAAGATAATTTCAATAGGGTTCATGCTTTTTTCATAGATAGCCTACATAGCTATTGCAGGATTTATATGGTCTGTGGTTGTTTGGGTTTTAACAAACATGTGCTGAAAGAGGTGTGCGATCTGTGAAAAAGAAAAAGGAATGAACAAAATTACACGAAAAAACAATCAGAGGAATGGATGATTGAGTCATAAATGCAAATTAACCTGTTAAGCCATATTTTGGTCTTCTGCTTTGGTCTATAACAGTAGAGGTACCAGAACCTGTTTGTAAAACTACCAGATGTAGGGTTGACCCGTCAAATTGATTACTACTTTCATATTCCTTTTTTGTTGTGACAAATCCTGATTAAGTCAAAATTGTTCTTGAGCCCAAACAATTGTACAGTACCAGTCAAAGGTTTGGACACACCCACTCATTCTGTGTTTTACTGTTTTCTACAATAGTGAAGTACCGAAGACATTAAAATGATCAAATAACACTTGTGCAGTGAAAAAAAGCAAACCATTCTTCACATTTTAGATTCCTCGAAGCAAAGTTCTGCCACATCATTGTTACTTCAGTTATATTTTAGCTCTCTTGTCCTGGTCAGAATGTGTGAAGGGAATTTTTGGAAACTCTATCCTTAAAGTAGCTTCATCTTCTGCAGTCAGCTGCAGCACAGAAACGAAATGACTTAAAAGGAGGTGATGTCATCATAACTGAGTGTTCTACATCCACCGAACAGCGATCTAAGCCGCATGGATACTGTCTCCGAAAATATATAAAGGGCTTGCTTTATAGACCATGACATATAATTTCCTCTCTTCGGAGCGATACGTACAGTCCTCCGTTTCCATCATAATGCACCCAGGCTGTACTGATGAAACTGTTACACTAGCAAGCTTTTTGTTTCATTCTCTGTGTCCTTTACACTCGCTTTCTCTATTTCTGCCCTTCTGAAGATGAAGTAAGACTTCAGCTTCTATATCAGTGCGAGGGCAATTCAGCTGCATAAAGGTTATGTGCATCTAAATGACAATTAATATGCAACATCTGTCTGAGGGCTTAGATCATTTCCCTCCTCAGCATTTCTGTGTCTTATAGCATGTAAATTTCTGTAATGGAGTCAAGACACCAATCGTGGTGAATGCAATGTGAATGTAACTTTTGGATTGAACTTCCACCTAAGGGTTTACCTTCATTTAAAGGGTTAATTGATTTGACTTGGAATACTATAAAATGATTGGTTAAAGAGCAGGTGTGTAGGAGCCTAATTGATTGAGAATAACCAGTTGGAATAGCAAAAGGCAGCTGATATGGTCCAGGTCGTTACTTAAACTAGTATCAAATTAAAGTGAAATGCCAAATCAATTTACAAGACAGAAGCTGTTTAATCTAGTCAGTAAAATTATGAAATTTGGGCATAACATTGGTTTTGACTTAATGCTGCTAAATGTAAAGGCACAAAAATCATAACTGCAAGATTGGACAGAGTCTTGAATCTGAGTTATACAGTAAATAAAGTTAAGGTAGAGCAGCTTTGAGTTTGGACAATTGGTACGTTTTGCTTATTTTGCGTGAAGAAAAATGGGTTTTGTAGGAAACCATTTGTATATTTTAAAACTAAATTTAAAATATTGCCATATCTCATTGTTTTCACTCCTGACTTGAAAACATGATCACCTAGCCATAGGCAATAAACTGTAAGAAGAACATTTCATAGGAAAGGACTGTGGACAGGACACGAAGTGTCCCAGCTCTTAACAGCCATGTTAAATTGAATTTGAACAAGGCTTGGCCACAGGTTATTCTGTTTAGTTTGGTTGGTGTATGTTTTCCTGTTTGCATGAATTCAATCTGTAGGATACTGTAGGCAATTTCGAGTGGACAAAAGAAACGGGTCTCTTTGAAAACAATGCCATTAACTAACACTGATATTGTGTACGCGACAGGTGACAAAGACAAGTTTAATGTAATGAGACTCCATACAATTTTCATTACATAAATAAATGTTCATGTTGGTAGCCACTGAGCTGCTGAACAGCCTCTGAATTTACCTTTCTCTTTCTCTGACTCTCTCTGTGTGTGTCTGTTTCCTTTTGCTTCTGAAGGGGAAACATGACTTGTTTACATCTCTGTAGCAGCAACTAAATGAAATCACATTTCCCATCAGTCAGTGGGCTAATTGAGGCTAGCTCTTCTATTAGTTGTCTGCTCACATCTGCTTTGTAGGGAGCCAGACCGATCAATGCTCAGCTCGGAGATGGATGCTTGGGTGTGGACACGTGCACACCCTACCACACACGGACATTTATACACAGCTCAGAGTATTTGACCTGGGGGCACAATCATTTTGCATCATTTTCTTTCTCCCATACCTACCGCGTCATCTTACCCTTTTTTCTTTTTATGTGCAATTGCTTTGCATGCAATCCAAGTGGAAAAGAACTTTTGCTGCTGCATCAGGCTCAGAAAAAGAAGGTGGTACAATCAGGGATAATACTTACACTGTCCTGAATGTTGGTATTAGAGAATGGGAGTGTTGAGCCTCTCTTCCTCTGGCTTTTGTGGTATAAGAAGGAATCTGGCTGTTCCCACAGTCTTGGCAAATTCTGCCTCCCCAAATCCTTTTCTCAGTAATTCTGTTGTCCTGCCAACGGTGAGTGAAAGCGCAGAAGTGCATTACGGACTGGTCATGCATGAGTAACGAGGGGCCCCTCTGTGTGTGTGTGTGTGTGTGTGTGTGTGTGTGTGTGTGTGTGTGTGTGTGTGTGTGTGTGTGTGTGTGTGTGAGTGATGGATTTTAACTACTTTTCTGCCCCACAGAAACCTAGTTATTATGCAGTTGCCCTAAGTGGCCCACAGTTCAAGTTATCACACATTCACACCAACACCTACGCCGCATACGTGCACAAAAAAAACAAGATAAAATAACAAAACACCTCGCTATTGATTAGAAACTTGCCTGCACAGTTCACTGTAATGAATTCTCCCACGCCATCATTCAGCACCTTGAGTCTCATCCCACCACCCACTCCCACTCCCACACCCCCGCCACCTTTCTGCATACGTTCCATCTGCGGCAGGTTGAGAACGGCTTGCCGTGAGCTTCATTCAGCGTGGACAAATCAAGTCAAGACAAACCTGACTCTGTTAGTGGAAATCAAAGTGTGACAACTTTCCACAGTGAAGCGAGACATCGTTTTGCTGCAGTTCAAATTAAGTTTTGTGAGGATTACGGCGATCCAATAGTCGAATCTGTGTTGATCGAGCAAAGCAGGAGATGAACACGCCGTATGTCACATCGTCATCTGGATTGGTTTGAGGCTTTTATCTCGTCTGCTTTGGTCCAGTGTACCTTGGCGAAAGCTCTTGAAAGCTGTGCCGTGTTTTGTTTTCAATACATCGTTCGAGCCAGTGCAGGCAGCTGTCATCAGAAGAGACATGCACTGCCAATACCTGATTCAGCCATGTATGCAACTCTGGATTACTGTCTTCATTTATATTTAATGGCACACTCATATGCATGATGCAAATGCTAGAAATAGTAAAGAAAAATTGCAGCTGAGTAGTATACTGAAATATAGCTATATATATATATCGTAGCTATATTGTATACTGGTGGTATATTTAAGAAAACAGACTTGTATTTATAGGTACACATTGTCAACCCTTGCCTCCAATCATCAGTTTGAGAAATGTGTCACATTATAGCAGCAGGATGAACAGTTGAGGGGTTTAATCATGGCGTAGTTTTTACTTACGAACTTCACAGAGGATGAATAACATTCTTAAGCCCTTCTGCTCTCCTCTATTCTTGGCAACAAAAATCTGCGAACAAAAAGCCTACCTCCATTTTCTTCCCTTAATATGACCTTGTGAAGACATGCATTAATGCCATAAGCGATTACTTTGTCAGAAGTGGAGCCCGCACAAAAAGTCGTTTAAATTTGACTCTCGGATGACCTGCATTTTGTCTTGTGCATGTTGCATAGTAACACTGACAGCAGCCACTCACATAACAGGTGCTTACATGGAAGTAGATGATTCATAGTTTAGAATCAGTTGAGTCCAAAGAGTGGATATTATCTTCCCTAAATAACAGAATAATACAGAGGAACAATCACCAAGCATCCTACCCTACACGTCATCTTTCATATACTACTCACCAAACACACATACAAACACACACACAGTTCCACGTGCACTCTCGGCTACTGGTGTGTCTCTGATCTGAGCCCATCTCAGTGTCTCAGTCACATGCAGGTCAGCTGTAATCAATGTGGCTCCCTCACACACACCTACGGGCGCACACCTTTAACCAAGGTCATGTGTAACTCGTTTGGTATGTTGAAGTGTATTTGCTGATGTTGCATCGCACTCTTTCCTCCCCCTTCTCCCTGTTCTCACGGTTCACGGTTTGTTTTCTCCGTTGGTGGGGGAGGGGGGGGATTACACGCATATGTGTATGTGTTTGTGTTGTGTGCATGTGTGCAAGTGCTCAGACATGACATTTCCCCCTGCCATAGACACAGTTGTGGTTTGGAGGCTGATATTGTTTGGCTTCCTTATAGTCATAATCTATTTTTGTTGTGCCTCAAATGCAGCATGGCTTCTAGCCTACGGCACAGTATAGTGCAAAGTAACAGAATGCCAGCACAGAGGATTTGTGTGTTGTCTTTGTTTATGTTTGTTTATGTGTCTATGTCGCCAATCAATGAAAACCCACTGTCGCACAAGATGTATAAATAAATGATTCCGTTGCAGCAGAAGTCTAATGGATTTTAATGGATCTTTGTTCCTCTCTTTGACTGCCTCATGCGTTTGTGTGAGTGAGTGCATGGCTGCTTGCTTATGTAAAATGTATGTTTACGTTCTGATGATGTGGAATTTGCCAGTGATTGGTTAGATGATGACCAGCAACGACAGAGGCAGACTCTTGGAGGCCCTGGATTTGCTGTTTTTCTCAGCCTCTCAGCACGCAGCCCGCCAGAGCCAAAATGCCTCTGCAGGGTCAGCTTTGGCCCCCTGACAGGCTGACGAAGCAAGCGCTGTCTGTCAGGGGCCAGGCCTATTAAATGATCAGAGACTACCTTCCCCTGACGCCGCTCTGGCTGAGAGGCCGCATCTCCCTCCTGGAGGCCGGCCCAGAGGCGTGTGTTTGTGCATGCATGCATGAAAAATGTACGTTGGAGATTCTTTGACTTCATTTTGACGTGCTTTTTGAAGTGCTTGTATTGTATGAATGTCACTGTACAGCCTTATAATTAAGTAGATTGAATGACCCAAAGCACCATCAAACACGCATACTCGTCCTAAATGTGTGTCAGATGGAAGCGTGTAAAGCAGATACATCAGAATGTGTTGGTGTGTGGGCTTTGCCCACAGGGTGTTGTCCTGTATCTAGTGCAGCAGCCCAGGAGCTAGATTTATTCCTACAGAGGCATTTTGAGCAAGCATAGCTGTGCAGAATTGTTTCAGTGCTGGGGGTCCGAGACAAACAATGAATTTAGACCCCAAAAATACTCCAATCTGTCACTGCTGGTCATTATTTGACCATTTGCCAACTGTTTCCCATCAGCCAAGAAGCTTTACAGATATAGGTACACAGGTTGCTGCCACTGGTCACCCCTTGCGACAGGAAGAAACATAATATGTTGGGTGATGCTTTCGTTTTTCGTTACCTTTTTAAGAAAAAATGAAATAAAAAATATTAAAAAAACGGGGAATTTTTGCCTTTCACAGTGGAGACAGACAAAATGACATGCAGTAACGGTCCGTCTGGCCGAGAACTGAATCGGAACTCACTGTTCATCCTAGCGACTTGGCTGTTAGATCGCCCATTCAGTTTCTTATTTGCAGTTCTGTACAACCACCGTTGAACACAACAAACACATTTCCACGGGTGTTGGCAACAGATGTAACCAGGAGTACTGTGGATCATGATTGATCAAGTACAATTGTATAACAAGTAGTTCCCACCCAGCAAACCTGATTGGTCAACTGTACATTTGGAACATGCTCAAATCAGCATAACAGCACAGCCTGCTCATCACTGGAAATATCGCTCCGCCTTCTCAATAGCAATATATAATTGGAATTGAATTTCATATAATATGCAACATAATGTTGTTTTTACTTGTTTTAGGCCCAATAACTGTGACCCATTTGATGTAATTGGGTCTCTTTTGGCCGCTCCGAGCACCTGTATCATAACACCACACATAGTTGCGCACTTAGCATCCTCGCAGCGGCTCGCTTGACCGGTTTGGTTTTAACACGACACGGTGCTAAAATCTTAAAAATACATAAATCCATCGAAATCTTCTTTCAGCGGATATCGTACTTACAACAAGATTGAGCGAGCTAAGCAGTTTGGGGTTTCTATCTGCTGTATTTATTCAGCTTTAGAAAAGATCTCCAGAAAGCAATACAACGGAGTAGATCTTGTCTCTGTTGCTACGTCGTTAATAAGGGTCGGCCTACTTCCTGGAGTGGTTCAACATTGTATACGTTACGTTGGCTTCCACTGATGCTTTCTGATTGTTTTCCAGCTGTTAGTCACACCCCATGTCATGTCTTGCCATGGAAACGGAGATCACACGAACAAAAAGTTTTATATTTTGAGGTGGAATTGCCCCACAATATGAATACATTTTGATTACATATTTAATCTAGTTAGTAACTTGTTGTATAATCGCAATAGTACACGATAGGGTTTGCTTTAACGTCATTATTGGCACGACAGTGATGCAGTCAGGACCGAGGCGCTTGTATCTCTCTTGTGTGATGTTGCTTAAATATTTTCATAGCTGCAAACATCACACATTTTCTGTGATAGTGTAATTGTGTTTTTTATTTGTTGAGACTCTTAATGTTAAAGCCTGTTCACACCGTAGATTCAAGATGAGACGAAACTGCTTCAGAATGTTGCAGGGAAAAGTCGCAGCAGTGTGAACTGACCCGTCTCAGCTTGACTCAACTCGGCGTGTCAAATCGCAAGTGGGCAGTTTTAGACTGTCAGGTGCAATAGTTAGTATTTATTACTGCTTATTAGAGGAGACACCAACTCCAAAAAACAAACAAGAAATTGACAGTACAGTGGAGATCTCATGTCTCGAGTTCGTGGCATTAATTTGCATACACTCCCTAGGTATTTTGTTGACGCACCCTTGGGGGTCCAAATTCTCTGCCATCACTGTCCTCATTCATGTTTTAAGACGCAGCACATTATACCCAGCTACGAAAAAGCCTGGAAAGCCGGCAGTTAAAGCAGAAGTTCAGAGTTGTTACAGAGAGTAGTTGCTGTGGAGATGTCTGAACTTTAAAATTAGCACTGCACAAAATTATTTTGCAAAAGATATTTAAAAAAAACAATCTTAAAAACAAACAAACATTAAAGAACAGCTTGGATGCAGTTTGTTGCATTGCAGAACTATTTGGTTGGCAAGCATATACATTGGATTGATTTTAATAGTTTTAATGCACTTCAAGTGTGCACTGTGCAGCTGTATTATCTGGTCAAAATACAAGTATTGGATTGGAACTGGGTATGGGCAAAAAAAACTTGATCAGAACATCCCTATTTTAAATTGTAGTTTCTATGATGAAGTGTGGAAAACCAATGGAGGCCAGAAGTCAATAATTTCCCTTTTTTATTTAATAAAACCTCTCCCTACTCCTTATTCTCTCCTCCCGTTCTGTCTTTATGTTTTGCTTTCACCCACTCTGTATATTTACCGTTGGAAACCATGAGTTGCACATGGCAGACAGACAGCTCTGGGGTTTATTAGAAAGCCATCCACAATAACATTGCATAATGCCATCTCCAGGCCCATTGCTGTTTTTGTGCACATGCTCTCTCTCTCTCTCTTTCTCTTTCTCTTTCTCTTTCTCTTTCTCTTTCTCTTTCTCTTTCTTTCTCTCTTTCTCTCTCTCTTTCTCTCTCTTTCTCCCTTTCTCCCTTTCTTTCCCTTTCTCTTTCTCTTCCTCTTCCTCTCTTTCTTTCTCTTTCTCTTCCTCTTCCTCTTTCTTTCTCTTTCTCTTGCTCTTTCTCTCTTTCTCTCTTTCTTTCTCTCCCTCCTCTCTCTCTCTCTCTCTCTCTCTCTCTCTCTCTCTCTCTCTCTCTCTCTCTGTCTGATGATTAAGTCTTTTTTAATAATACATTTAACTACTTCCTGGGAATATTGCAAATTCTCACCCGTTAACTGCCAACATGTATTCATCTCCTGTGGCTCAGGAGGTAGATCAAGTCGTCCACTAATCGCATCGTCGGTGGTTTGATCCCTGACTTCTTCAGTCCACATGTCGAAGTGTCCATGGGCAAGAAACTGAACGCTCAAATTACATAGTTAGCCAAGTGCTGTGCGTGGTAGTTTGGTTCCATCAATGAGTGTGTGTAAATGAGAAGCAAAATGAAGTGCTTAAGATAAAAGGGCTAAAGAAGTAAGTCGGAAATAAAACATGGAATATCCTTACAGGAAATTTCATACTGTTGAAAATTGTACTGCATACTTTTACCAAAAAGTGCAAAAACATACTTACATTTTACAATAAAATGTTATATAAACGTCAAATCACTTATAGTACTTTGTGTGTGTGTGTGTGTGTGTGTGTGTGTGTGTGTGTGTGTGTGTGTGTGTGTACACTTTTAATGTGCATGCTCATGCTGTAGAGTGTCATTAATCAAATGGAGTATTATTGTTTTCAGCATCTCGCCCAAGTCTACACATTACCATTTTAATGACATTATTCTCCTATTAATCTGCTTACCACACAGCCACTGGTGCAACTTATAAAACTATCAAAGAAGTGCTTTGATAAAATAAAAATAAAAAGAGGAAGAAGAAAAAACAAGGCCATAAAGAGAGAGAGAGAGAACAGTAATTAAAAAGCCACTCTAATGAAAGAAAACTCATAAACAAGAAATAGGAGAAAAAAGAATGGGGAAAAAGTGCATATGCTGCAGTCTTGATTTAGACATGTGACAAATAAATGGATGCTCTTTAGACCATAGAAACAGAGAGTGTGTGGCAATACAAAGTCATACTCAATGCCTCCAGCCATACCCGCTATAATTGTAACTTGGTGCGTTCCCCAGAGCCTTATCAGATAACTAAATTAAAGCTGCCATCAACATCTTGCAGTCCAGATTTAGGAGCTTAGAAAACTGTTTCAAAATGGCTTTAAGTGTCTGTTTGAAAGTTTAAAACTGCATTTTTGCTTCTTCATCAATCATCTTTAGTGGGAAGTGAAGATACGGTTCCATCGCTGGGAAATAGGATGTTTTTTCTTTACCAAATGATGAGCTGATTAACCTTGTTCACCAGGTCTCATAAATCTGTGAAATTCATTTGTATGGGGCATAGGAGGAAGACTTATGGGCATCCACAGAGATGAAGGGCAAGTAAGGCCCGTGAGCTGCACTTAGTCTCTGCACCTCTTAAATCTAGGCCTTTCACCTCAATTTTAACGTATCTTATTTTTTTGCTTGTAGTAAATAGAAAGAACAACTATGAATATCATAATATGCATGAACCTTTTTTCAGTTATGCACACCTGGATATATACAATTAAATATACAGTACGACTACATGGCTTCAGTCCTGCCAACCAAAATGGTGTGAAAAGGTGTTACAAGAGAAGACTGCAAAAAAAAGGTTGGCAAGGGGTAAACGCAAGACGCCCACGCTCAAACAAAAGGTGCATGTGTGTGTGTGTGCGTAGAATACAAAGATAGCTGTCTGAGTATTTCCCTGCTTGTAACACGCAGCTTAAAGGAGACTCAGCCGTTTTGAGCTTTGTTGTTCCTCAAAAGCAGGCATGGTTTAGACTTTGGAAAGCAGAGGAATATGCTCAGCTTAACCTATCGCAGGATGGCAAAAAAATGCTCAAAAAGAGATTAAATATCAAAATAGCAGCTGACACGTACAGTATGGCCAAATGGGCATAAGAGGAGACGTAAAGCATCAAGATGCCGCACATCTGATCTGACTGATTGAGATCAGTCTCAATATCAACAGAGTCAGCTTGTGTCAAGTCAGGTGAAACTGATATTGATGTCGACATGATTATGAAATGGAGCTTTTGCTGCAAATATGATGGAGGAAGAAATTGCACCACTTAATGGTGGAGAAACTGAAAGGATGTCAGTGACAATATAAGGAAAAATCTCATGAATGGCTGACACGGGTTCAGATAATGTGGAGAAAATACCATACCGTATCGAGGTATCTGGCTGTTTTGAAAAGTGCCTCATTCTTGTTTGGGTTGGCTTACAGAAACAGATAAACAGATAGAGGCGGGAGTAACGGCTGCTGCGGCTTTGGAATCGGAGCAGTTAGACATGTGCAACCAGCCTGACTGTAAATCACATCCACCCATTCAACTTCTCCCTCTCTCTCTCTCTCTCGCTCACTTGTCTCCGTCCTCTTTCTCGGTTTGTCTCACCAATCCCTTCACTCTGTATCTTTGTTTTCTCAACAAATATGTGCAAGTGTCAGTTTTGATATATGCCTAGATGCTCTGACTGAAAGAGGATTCCTGAAAGTCGCATCCCAGCAGCCCAAATTTGCTGTCCAAGAAAAGGTCTTATTGGCTTATCGTGTGCTGAGAAGACCCATTCACATAATCCTTAAGCAGCTAGAATCCAGAACATCCATCCTTGTCAGCCATTGCTCTATGCGAGAAAACAGATAGCGTGTGTGTGCTTTCCTGAAAGCATGGCACAAGGTAAAAACGGAGCTGCCTACCCGTCCATGCTTTCATGTATCATTGTTTGTTGCACGCTCCTCTATCTGACTGCGCTGCAAATGTGTGTTTATGTATGTGTCTATGTGTCGGCTAAGAATAATAGTGCTTTGAAACATGGAAATATGTCTTTATTTAGATGGAGGCACGAGGAAGAGAAGCTTAGCATACATAGTTCTTCGTCATTCTATTGTGAAATTAACTGAGAGGACTGAGCCTACTGTTGTCGGTAATCCAACTAGTTCCATTTCAAAAGCAGAGCTACGTGGCTGTGATAAACACAAAAGCAGGCCATTACCACTGTCATTTTGTGCCACTTGGACCACATGACCGTGTTCACCATGGGATGTCCATGTAGTCGAGAGTCAAACTTCATATGGTACACTGGATAAAGTTGGGAACCCTTACTTGGGAATCAGTGCTGCACATCCGAAGTGACCAATGTTGTTGTAGGCGGGGTAAAAAGCGTGTGCAGTGTTCGTCCTCAGTTTTTTTTTCTTTGTGTGTGGGAGTGGGGTGTGGGGGGTGGTTCCCCTGGCAACCTGACCAGGGTCAGCATGTCATGCTGTTTCACTGGCTGAGTGTGCTGCCATATGCAAATAAGGCCTGTGCCAGCCTTCAAACATTAGCATTAGTGTGCATTTGCATAATATCAACTTTTGCCTGTGGAAAAGTAGGGCATGGGAGAGAGAGGGAGAGAGAGGGTGACGGGAGTGAGGGGGGAGAGAGGGGCAGAGAGAGGGGCAGAGAGGGGGAGAGAGAACAGGAAGAAAGAACGAATTTGGAATTGAAAAGAAAGAGAAAACCTTTTTGACAATGTAGGAAGAGTAAGAGGTGTAGCCTTTGCCTGCAGACAAGTTATCAGATAAAGAGTCACTCATACAAAACAAATGTGTCTCCATCAGGGCTGAGAGTGCTCTCTGTGTTAATGAGGTTGATGCTAACTACAGCACGTAATGGCTGAAATGATGTGCAAAAGAGAGGAAAACATTTTTTTCTTTGTTTTGTTTTCAATGTGAAGTACAGTGACTCATTATTGTCAAAAGAGACATTAAATTATACATCTGCCACGTGTGTGTGTGTGTGTGTGTGTGTGTGTGTGTGTGTGTGTGTGTGTGTGTGTACCTGTGTGTACCTGTGTTCTGTTTATAACACTGATTTGTCTCCAATCCGCTTCCCCCAAACCATTCCAAACCAAACCAAACCAAACCAAACCAAACCAAACCAAACCAAACCAAACCATTCTCCAGAGATCAAAGAGCCTCCCTCTAACTAGCTTGCTGCTGGATCAGGTGTTGAGATTCCAGCCTGCACCTCTCTCTTTAAATGCGGATTGCATTCTTTCTGTCTCTGTTGCTCATTCAATTTCACTCTGTCTACGTAGAACCTTTGCAGCCTCTATAGTCTGAAGTAAACTGTGGGGCAAAGTGGACCATCAGCTGAAAGCAAAAATTTGTCATTTCAAAAAATATATCATGTTTTCTATTTTTTCTAAATAGTTCCTCTTTGGTCATTGATGACTTGGCTGGTTGTTGTTGTTCTAAAGGAAATGAGATTACTCGAAAACTATTTTTGGTAGAAATGAACTGCATGGTACCAGTAATAATAGGGAAGCCGTAAGAATTTTCATCTTTGTCTTTTTAGAAAATCTATCAATTGGCTTCGTGGTGAATTTAAAATGTGTGACTGCCAATTTGATAAAAAACAAATGCCGTCTGTATTACCTTGTGTGTGTGTGTGTGTGTGTGTGTGTGTGTGTGTGTGTGTCCCAGCCCACTCAGAGGAAGCCTGTTCGGCACTGATAAATGTCTGACGCTCATTGGGGTTTGCTTATAGTTCATGAAGTGTAGTTTTTCACTGTGATTGGATATCGACAGAGGCATCATGCTCTGGGCTATAAGTAGACCATGCGTACTTTCATATTAATACATATGCATGTGTGCACACAACACACACACACACACACACACACACACACACACACACACACACACACACACACACACACACACACACGTATGATAAACAGTGTATAGATGTAAGAATATTTTAAGATCATTAGTTGTCAGATCGTTAGATATACAACGTTGTTAGGATAAGATTAGACTTGTGTTTAACACCCTGACATTTTTTTTTAAATTATAACCTGCATCTACAGATTCTTCTTTATCTTACTCTCTCCTTACTTCCTCAATCCCGCCCTTGCTGTCACCTTCCATCCAGCCTTCCCTCACTCAGGCATTCATCATTTTGCAGGCCAAGGGAGCAGGTGATTGTCCATATGCAACAGTTTATATTTTAAGCCCCCCCTTGTTGCCCACTGCTCAAAGTTTTTCCCTTGAACAGTGAGGAACCAAAGAACAAACAGCTGACATAATTTCACTTGCCCACCTCTCGACTCCCATTTCATTGTTTCCCAGTGTTTTTTCTGCTTCTCCTCATCTGTTCCCTCCTCATTTTTTTCATTCTCTCCCCTATCTTCCTATTTTATTTTCACATTGAGCCACTGCCTGCTGTGAAAACACAACATCCACTACTGCACACATGCGTGTCACATCCACAAACTGACCAAGCAAAAAAAACTTTTGTGTGCACAAACAAGAAAGACAAGACCTTTTTCTTTGACTCACACAGACCATAACTGCGGTTTGCACCTAGACGAAAGAAATTGTTCTCTGTGATACATGTGGAGGACTCCTGTTTACGTATTTGTCATTGTTCTGTGCCATAACTTGACACAAGGCAACATATGGTTAGTGATGAGCTAGAAACAATTTGTCCAGTTGCTGAGGAGGTTGTGTAATTTTTTTCCTGAGCAACTGTGTATGTTGTCTGCCTGCACATTATTCTGTCAAAATTTCCATTTCCATTCCCTTGACCCTAAACCTTAAGTAAGAGCTTTGTTATTATACATAATTATAAATGCTTAAACCTCCTATAGCTTGAAATAAAAATCATGTCTATACAGGCATTCTACTAGCTGTGGGGACCCTGCCATTTTAATCAGTAAAGTCAGTTAATGAAACAAAATCTGACAAAAGCAGACAACACAGAATGTGAAGATGTTAAACTCGGCTGAAAGGGGGCATTTCTTTAGTAATGCTTTAATAGCTGCTAACCTTTCTGTCTATAACATCTAAAGTCCATCATAAATCAACCCTCTCAACCTTGAGCAAACAAAGATCCATGCTATACAGTAGCTACATATTTTTTCTGCTGTTTGTTCACTCAGAGATTGTTGTTTGTGTTGAGTTGCCCTGATTTCCCCAATGGAAACCTAAAGTATCCCTATTGATTTCCTTCTGTTTGCACTTGCAAACACAAATTTGAATGGTGGTTGTTTGAACTACATGTCTCTCCTTTTCTTCTCCGGTTTTTTTTTTTTTTTTTTTTTTTTTTTTAAAGGAATCCATTATGAAATATTTAGTTGTGGCTTAAGGGTTTTAGAGTGTTTTACCCTTATTTTCTCATGTTCTATCTATAGATAGAGTAATAATAGTGTCCATCATATAGTCTGGGCTACAAAGCTCTCGTATTGGCACAAAGCTGGACTAAGTGCACCAAAAAAGTTGGCCACACCTAAATGTGCCCCGAGCACACAGAACTCGAACCTGTGTTTGTGCTGCGCCTATATTGACAAAAAGTAGAGGCCCAAATATCCTTTTGGTTTTCATCTTTTATGCGTGTTTAATTGCATGCTCTAGTTTCCACATTAATTATCACCACCTCAATTATCACAAATTACAATTTATTGTTATAGATCTCACAGTTTGTGATTTTACAATGTATAAGCTGATCCAGCTGTTTAACAAGGAAAGTCTTGCTTTGTCAGAAAAGCACAGCCAATCGGTTTGTCACCGCTACAATACGTCTACTTCCAGATGCATATTTATGTCACGTCTAAACTTTAAGATCATGCAGATAACACAAAAATGACTTACTGTCATGATCCTGACAGAGGCTGAGGTATTCATGCAAATGCAGTTCAAAGAACAACTTGCACTGTATGTGTGTGCGTGTGTGTGTTAGTGTGTGTACTGTACGTGGGTGTGTGTGTTACAGAGAATCCTTTAATCCCATATGGCATGTCACATATTGTGACAGGGGCTGTCCCCGCCCACAGCTTTGATTTTGTGTGAGAAAAGATAATTATTTCACCTTTCACTTGAAATTCATTATCAGAGGGGGAGAGAGACAGGTAAATGACAGGTAATTGCTTTTCAGAGTCAACACCATTCTTTCTCCAATATACCAGAGCAAATGGGGAGATGTGAGGAATAGAAAAAAAGCAGGTGAGAGAAGCAAGACAGAGACAGAGTGGGAGGAATGAGAAGGAAGGGCTAATTTCCATAATGAAAAGGTAATAATTTGTGGTGTTAGTGTTAGTTTCAGTCTAGTGTCTATGGCATGTCAGCTCCTTGCTCGAGGTCATTGTGTGGTACTAGCCATGCATACTAATTCATTAACAAAACCTGCATGGCTTGCCCATTTTCAAGAATGTCAGTTTCACCTTCCCTCTTTCGTCTCGTCTCGTCTTTCCAATCCCATCAACCCCCACTCCCTTCCCGCTCCACACCCGGCTTCCTTGTTTCCTTTTCTTTCACCACATTTCTTTATCTTTTTCATTCTCCATCCAGGGGACCCATATGGTAAGAACAAATAAATTATATCCACTTGTGGAATCCCACAAAGGCTATGGAATACTATTTCTTCCAGTGGTCCCTCTCACTTGTTCTATTCTTATTTTGTTGCGTCAATAGAAGCCTCTCCTTTCTCCTCTCACCCACGCATGCACACACAAACACACACAAACACACACAATCCCTTCAACCCAGCTACATGAATGATTTAGGAGCATGCACATTGACTATCTGCCACCTGCCTTGGGCTCTGCTCAGGCCCACCTAGCGGCTTCTGGCCCTGCATGTTAATGTCTGGTGGATAGGGACTTGCATGTTAACATGGAGTGGGACACAAGGCCAGTTGACAGATTGACAAGAAGCAGAAACTGTACACCTCCACTACCTGTTTAAAGTCCAAGTTAGGATATCAAGAAAGCTCTGACTTTAAGTTGTTTTCTCTTGTGGCTTTCCATGGATCCAACATTATTACCCAATGTGATGAGGGATCTTTTAGGCACACCTTTGGTTTGATAAGAGGAACAGAATCCCTAAAATGTAAAGGCTTTTAGGTCAGAATTGTTGCAGCATGGTATGGAAATGTCAAATGAAAGCAAAACATAGTGACTATTCCAGTCTAAAGTAGAGGTTTTGTCCTTTTTTTTAGTACAGTAACCCTTTTTAACAAATAATTTTTGGAAGGACTGGTGATAATAGCTGCTGTTGCTATGTGACTAATGGAAACATGTTTGAAGTGCACTTCTCTTTTGCTATAGCTGAAAGTTGGACTGTTTTTCTACTCCCAGCACTGAGAGTCCTAATCACATGCTAAGCTCTTAGTACTGTTGGGAACGGACAGCAGCAGTGCGCTGTTTCTGCTGTTAAGAGCGAGGACAAGTTCTTTGAGTTGGGTCAAACGTGACAACGGTGAGTCACAGAACAAGAAAACTCGCAAAAGTGTGTCGCTGTTATGCATTTTACAGTGTTCAAAGGAAGTGGACAACATCAAGTATTTCAAAGTACTGATGATGACGAAGTACTGACGATGACGGATACTCTAAAACTGGCCTTGGTGACTGACACTGAATTGTGCCCTGGGTCACGTGGTAAAACGTTTCAGAAAACTAAACCACTGTACACGCGTTATGCGCTTCTGATGTGTCTTACTATACTTATTTATAATGTCTGAGTTGAGAAATTCATGACTTTGGGGCTCGGGACTGCAAAATGAACATTTGAATCTCATTTAATCTTTCATCACACTCTTAGTGGCATATATTTTTAGCTTCCTATGTACATATCATTTTTCAGCTGACTTGTTCTGCTCCTTGGTTTCCACATACCCAGTCGGGTTGTGCAGCGCTTGTGTCTCAGCTTAAACAGCAAAGCAAGGTAATTGAAATTCATTGTATGTGTATGGTCACTTTCTCCCCATTAATTTTTGTTTCCAACTCACTTGCTTTTCTAAATAGACTCCATTCTTTCTCAATATAAAAACATGTGCTTGAAGAATATTAATGTCTAACTTGCAGCCAATTTTAAGAGGTTGAATACATCACAGGTTTAGAGAAGACTGCTCCTGAATTTTAATTGGCATTTGTATTAATCAAGCAGACACTAGTTTGATGCATTTGCATCAGAATCAGCCATTCCCAGTAATAAATGTGTATTTGGTAACATGGTCTCGCGATCAACATCCTCTGTTAATGTTTTAGCTAAATACATAACATGGCAACTAATCACACTGTTCTGCTAGAAATATTATCTGTGGAGGACTACAGATCTACAGTTTTAGAACATGAGATCATATAAAATACCTCAGTTTGGGTTTGAAACATTGAAACCTGCTCCAGTATTTAAGGTGTTGCTATTTGATTTATGTATGTATGTGTTCTCTAGGTGAAATTGTGGTAACTGTGTAACAGGATTAACGCAGCTTGGTTGCATATCTCTTCCCACTATCTCCCACTGGCAATGCAGAGTGTGTCAAGCTGAGGAGGCTGTCAGTGGGTGGGCGACATATTCTCCACAACTAGAGGGGGATTTTATAGAGTTTGGCAACCGGCACAAATAGGACACAGGCAGGCAGCTCCCCTTCCTCTATCCACCTCCCTCAACCGTCTGGGCTTGTCACTACTAAAAGGGGAACAAAGGCGAGAGCAGCTAAGGGATTTGATTGTTCTTGTTTGGAGGAGACGTGTTGTTTGCGTGTCGCTTGCGTTTTCAACAGGTTGCTCTCTAACATCCTGAACATAGATTTATGCTGAAGGTGTGCAGGAAGTTGGCGGGCTCATCTAAACGCATTTCCTTCCCTGCAGCTAATCAACGGCGGAATATTATCAGTCGCTAATGGGGGTTAGAAATATACTGTCTCAGTGATGCCATGTCCCCTGTAAGTTAAGGCAGACATGCTTGACTGCTAATTCTGGCACAGACACAACTGCGTCAACACTTTGTCTCTCTCAAATGAATCTGACATCTACTGTGGTGTTTGACAGCACAGCAAGAGTGCAGTCGACAGGACCTTAACATGGACTGCTCAACATCTCGTGTATGCAAACACTGATGACTGCAGTAAACATCAACATCAGCAGGCAATTTTTAAATGCTGCAAATTCTAAACACTTCAGTATGGTGTTAATACATAAACATAAACACGCTAATGATTATGAAATGATTATCTGAGTTATCATTTAGTTGATTTAAAAAAAAAAAAACAACAACAATATTTCACTATTAAACCAAAATTTCCCAGTTTCAACTCTGGATGTCTTTGTAAAATGAACGTTTTCATTGGTTGGACTAAACATTCATTTGGGTTCTGGGTTGACATTTTATATAGTAAACTGAAAGAATAATGAACAGATGAATCAATAATGAAAATAAGGGTGAGCTGCAGCACTGTGCAAACACATGCAGATGCAAGTGTTCAAGTGTTGTTGATTGCTTATTAGCGGCTGCTCTCATCAAAGGCAGCTGTATTTTCTATTTGCAGCTTATTTTGTGACAGTAAACTTCACATTCCATATTTGAAATGCCGCGACATGCAGGGGCACTTTGTTTTTCTTAAGTGGGCATCTCTCTTTTTTTAGTTAACTCTCGGAAGTATACACGAGAGAGAGAACAAGAGAGAGAACGAGAGAGAGAGAATGTAAAAGAGAGAGACAGAGAGAGAGAGAGAATGACAAAGAGAGAGAGAGAGAGAGAGAGAGAGAGAGAGAGAGAGAGAGAGAGAGAGAGAGACTTCCAGTGTTTTCTTGTTGGGCACTGAGGCATGAATAAATATTCTACTTGTAACAATAAGTGGAAGAGACAGAGGTTGTGTGAGTGCGTACCTCAACCCCCTCTCCTCTCCTTTTCTCTCCTTTCCTCCTTCTCCTCTGATTCAGGGTCCACTATAGTTTGCAGAAGTGATGGTCAGAGTCTGCAGGGAAAGATCTATTTTGTTTTTCTTATTCAAAATCTGTCAGTTCATAAACTAGCTGCGCAAAATGAGGATGCGTAGCAGAAATCCCATAATTGGACAGGATGATTTTTGCTTTAGTTCCAGTTTCAAGAGACCATTTAATGCAGTTGGAACTTCATTATATAAAATACTCCGGATACTATCTCACTTTTCCGAGCTGATATGGTCATTATTCAATCTAGTGTCCATGTATGAGCCCATTAGCCTTGAGCTCCGTCTCTGAACTACTCCCATCCCCCCTGCACATTCTCTAGAATATTCAGTTGCAGCACGGGCTGCTCTGCTGGTTGTCAGCTTCCTCGAGACAGTGTAGTGTTGGTGACAGTTTCATTGCTGATTTCACAAGTTGCGTGTTGTGGAGCAAGTACACGGGCATTGACAATTCCTGTGTCAATTTAAAACTCTGTACATATTGCCATGCTGAAGTCACTGTAGTGTGTTAGGCTATAGTTACAAATTAATGGCTGTGAGCAGTGTGGAAGCAGAGTGAGGGACTCTTGTTGGACATGGGGATTTGAAAGCCAGCATGTTGTCTCCGGTGGTGGATGCGTTCAAAGCTCAGTGGCTGCAGGCTTTATCTCACCACGGGGAACTTCATGAAGAGAAACGCATAGAAATGCACGACTGAATATTTTTTTTAACACAAAAACTATTACATGGTAAAAATACCTGCGCTTCCCTTCCTTACACTAAATCATAATATTTGAATTACATCAGAGGACAATACCTACACCCCCATGAATACAGACGCAGAGGATCTTTTTCCTCAGTTAACATGCTTTATTGGTCCGAAAAATGTGTCAAAGCATAATTTTTCCTCGTGTATACCTCCAACACATCACAACATATAAACTGATTGCAAATAACACTTCTAGTATACTATTACATGGTGAAATATTTAGTTTGCGTGTGTGTGTGTCATTGCCGATTAAGCCATTGTTTTGGCTTAATCGCTCTGCCAGTTGGTGGACAGACAGACTGCCGTGCAGGATAGCAGACAGGCGTGCAGGGCACTTTGGGGGCAGCAGACACTTTTCCTCCCTTGGGTCAGTGATGAGGGACGAAGGACACCACAAGAGGCCAGCTGACACCTGGGTCACTCTGAGAATGTCTGTACCTCATCTGGCCTCTTTGTTTCACTTTCCAACCCTTACCGTTCTCCCTAGACATTTTCTAAACCTTTTCTACATGGCTGTGTATGTTCTGTTTTTGCTGTTTCACATGAGCAGCTTTCATGTCAATGTGTTTACTTGTAAAATTGGATAACTCATCAAGTCTGGGCTGGGGAAAGCAAATAATCGGAAATGCCAAAAAAGTGGGTGTGAATTTCCGATGAAAAATGCAACAAGGTTTCAACAAGCTGGGAAGTAAGTTGTGCATCATGGAGTGTTCCCCTGCTGTACGCCAAGCATTCAAACAGTTAAAAACAAACTACACACTTAATAATATTGACATATTGTGCACATACGCTTGATGATACACACAGAAAATAACCAATCTCAGGCAGCAAGGTTTCATAGAAAGAGTCAGGTATATAGTGTTTGCCAATTAGTGGCCTTTGTTTGTCTTGATGATACCGTCACTGATTGCTGTAATGCTCCGTGGTGATTGTAGTTTTGCGGTATACAACTGTATGTCCTGGGATAATTGAGATTGAATCCTCTGTAAATATGAAAATGTTTCACGTGATAAAATAAGCCTCGAGTGCAAGAAAGTTCTGTCTGTGATAACAGCATCCTTGTCAAGGTTGAAGCTGTGAGATGCTGAGGGCACGTCATCACAAGCAGCAGCTTTCTTTATTCCGGGTGTGGTTCCAACTCTTTTGCTACGTCAAACCTATGCTCTCGTGTTAAGCAGGGATGAAACAGTGATGCTAAAAAGAGGTGCAGCCTTGATTGGAGCAGATGTGACATGTTTGTCAAATGACCTACTTCTGTCCCTATTATGAATTAAAATTGTATGATGGAGACTGGGGCGACTAATGAATGTTACATGTGGGGGTGAGGCCAAGAGAGTGAGTGGATACCTTAGATGGAAATAAATGTGTGTTTATTTTTTCTTCTGCGTATGCTGCTTGAAATGTGGATATACCGTCGGTGTAAATAACGCAATCCAATTCATATACCATAAAAAGATAGCATTAATCTAGACAATAAGCACAAACACAAACAGGCATACTGATCCACACACCACCCACCCAGCCAGAGCGCTAATGGCTCTTTAATTGGTTGAGTGTTTGCAGGGAGGTAGCTGCAGACAGATGTTATCTGGCCCCGCTCTCGGTAGGAGGTGAGAGTGGGCCTCTAATGGCCTGTGCATATGGAACCAGGACTTGGACATGGGGTGGAGACACAGCCTGCTGATCTGGCCCCTTTAGCTACTTAGCTTCTGAATTAGTTAGCGTGGGAAGACAGTTGACTGAAGATGGATTCATTTCCACATTCTGCACCAGACCCCATTGCGCCAGCATCAGCAAACTGCATGTCCACTGCTTGTGCCAACAGTACTTATGCCCTTATGGACAAGCACAGGCATCGAGTGTGATGCTGTTTTTGATAAATGGACAGTGGCTGCGCTCAAGAAATGTTGTTTGTCTGTCTTGGCCCCCACCTGTCATTTGTCTTTCTCGGTGACTTCCTCTTTCCCCACGTCTTCCCCCTGTTTTTCTCGCTCCTCTCTCTCCATCTCGCCGGCTCCGTCCGGCTCAGTGAGGCACAACTGTGTCGTGAGAGATCATATCCTCTTGACCTTGCTCCAGGAGTTCTGATATATTTTATCTCTCATCGATTTTCTATCCTCTGCCATTTTCTTTTTTTTAAATTTTTTTTTTTTATTGCCCACTCCCTCCCTTGCATTGCCATTTTTCTTCCTCTCCACAAAATCATTTTCATCTCTCATCCCGTACAAACATACTAACAGAATTTCTATTAGTCAGAAAAAAAAGAATGGGAAAAAAGCAAGAAAGTAAGGGGATGGGACAAGATTCCATTTTCCATCAGAGGGAACCCTGAGAAAATGTCCACAAAAAAAATAGAAAAATACAGGTATGCTAGCCAAGTAAAGATGAGAAAACAGGAGGAAAGGAAAATCAATACACTCGTGGATGCACACACACAATAAGGTGTGTTTTAAAGATAGGCCTTACAAAGCAGCCATTTACCTCTATACAACAACACCAGCACTTCACTCTCAGGTCTCTATAAACACTTAGGTTTCACTACCTGTGAGATTAAAGAAGAGGCACAAAGCAAGTTCTTCCACCAAGTGACTTTTTGACCTTGATGCCCCTGCTAATGTGTTTTGACGAGCACAGTCTGTCCCATTAGCATCCATGCTGTTGGAGGCTACAAGGTCAGCCACCGTATGGTGTAATGGTCAGGGTTCAGGGTTATTGTTACGCAGGCAGCATAGGCATCGTGTTTACTGTCCATGGAGGTGACTCGGCTCGCGACCTGCTGGCCCCGTTGCATCTGGGTCCTACTCGCGGAAAGGCTTTTTGACGTTTGAGGCTCCGACCTCAGCTGCCACTCAAATCCTTTCATCAGCTCTCATCGGCGTGCTTCATGCCTTGTTAGATATGAGTAGTGAGAATAGACACAGGTTGAACAAGATATACCTCAAGAGGAATACAATGGCCAGACTATTTCCTGTCGATTCCTTTCATCATGTTCCTTCATTTCTCCATTGACTAACACAAACACACATCCCTGCAGTAAACGGCCTTTTCCTGGTCAAAAACATGAGTGAGTCAACATTTCTGGGGAGGAAAGCACAGACTAGCAACAGCAAGAACAGACTCCCTATTGATTTGCCGGCTTGATTCAAAGCAGGGTTATGCAATATCTTCCTCCGTCTTTCTCTCCATTATATCTAATTATTCTCTTAATTTAGCCATCAACAAAACCTAGTATGTGTACGTGCACATGCACGTACACGTACATGCATGCACGCACATGCACGTGCTTATGTAATCAGATGAATTCATGCACTGCCAGATATATTTATTATTAATGAGATAGGGATTTGGACTCTTATCTATATTAATAATATTTCCATTGAGCAAAAATTAAAATGAGGTGCTTACATAATTCTCTGTCTCATTGTTTTAGAACAATAATGCTTTTTTTTTTTTCTTCTGTTGCCCCCATTTTGTGCTTTCTTTTTTTTTCCCCGCTCTTTTTGTTGTTGTCTGGTGCTAGCGTTTGTTTTTTCTACAATAATGGAGACTGTGAGGTCAACTCGGTGTCAGTCTATGATTAATTTAACACGGCCCCCATTTAAGCATATGTTTAAGCCCAAGCATTAACAGCCAGGTCGGTTTCTTGTTCCGGCCCAGTTTTTGCTGCCGTCTGTCTTTGTCTCTCATTGTGTACGTGTGCCTTGTCTTCATAATCCATTTGCAGAAGTGTCGAGCCTGCTTTTCAGTCTTTACATCTAAATACTCGATGCACATCAGACTCTCTCGTCAGGTCCTCTGATGGTCAGTGCAGGCATTAGGCCACTCTTCTGTTTTATAAGTAAAATGAGACCTATGGCAGCTGTTATACCTGAACTGCTATTGTTCGCGTTGATAATTTGCCCACTGAAAACAATCAATTTTGTCATTTTCTTTGTATGCCTCTTATTTTGTTACCCCTTTTAATGATCTTATTGGATAATGTAATTTAGATTCGTTTTAATCTAATCCTATTTCACTGAAAGACAATATGAAGCAGATTGACTCAAATGCTGCCGTGGCTGAAGAATGAAAGAAGCTGTGTGTGGGCTGATGCTCCATCCCGCATATAGTCAGCCCCAAATCAGAGAGCTGTGAATCCCTGTTTAAATAAAGAGAGGCAACGGAGGAGAGAAGAGGTTTAATTTTTCCTTTAAAGATAAGGGATAAGGGATTTTTTTTTTGACTGCAGACTAGATCCCAGTGGCAGAAAAAAAAAGGTAAGAGGCAGCATATTGAGGTATCACAGACAATCTCATAATATCTCAATAGTATTAAGACAAGAAGAAATGTATACAGAGCAAGTACATAGTAAACTCAGTATTTGTGCATTGCGTCTTGGTTTATTGTACAGGTACCACAGCCACAGTTCAACAAGGACTGAATTAATTTGATGTCTATATTAATTTTGCTGTATTGGAGAACAATAATACTGCATTGTCTGTTCAGCCTGTCAGCTATATGGTTTCATTAGACCAGAGAAAAGAGGTGCTCCATGGATCTGCTGAATCCAACAGAATGACAACTTTATTTGTCAGCATACATCCAAAAATTCAAATTTCTTCCTTCATAACGTAACAGTTCAATTTTATCAAAGCTTTTCTTAAGGTTATGTGTTTGTACTCTGAAAATGTAAAAAATAAAACGAGTTCATCATATGCATATACAGTAGGGTCTAAAAGTCTGACATTAATTGATATACTTCTATTTTGCATTCATTTAAAATTTATATTTTTTTTGTTACAAATCAGAATATCAGTTTACAATTTGAGTGTAAGATTGAATCTCAGGATAATATACATGAATTTCATAATATCTGAATACTCTTCTCTGATCAGGGTGCGGTTGATTTAATGCTGGTTGTAAACTCCAGGGTCGACAAAACACCCCCAAGACTTGAATCTTCACCACCCACCAGTTTCTCTCCTTACACCTACCTTTTTATTTCTGCTGTGAATCTCAAACTTGGATTCATCAGTGAGTAGGCTCAGTCATCCAAAGTGAAATGCTCTTGGTTCACCTAGTGTTTGGCCTTGCTTTCCCTCCTCAGAAGTAGTTTAGAGGCCACTAATAGTCCTCTGAGACCACTACTAGAAAGCCTTCTTTTGACAGGACTTTTGCTGACTGGAGTCTTGCATTCTTTATTTATCAAATTCTGTATCAGTGAGAAAGCTGTTTTTCTATCTCTCAGTAAACAAGGCTTGAGGAATTGATCTTCAGATGGTGCGGCCACTTTCAGTCAGCCTGATCGTGCTTTGCATAGAACTGGAAATTCGAGGTACAGACAGATTTATAAATGGTGAACAATTGCTGTGGGTTGATTTTTACTTGAACCTTTTGGACAAGTTAAGATTGTCATTGCTGCAAATTTGCTGAAACATAATTGCTGACCAATAAATAGTGCACAATCTGAAATATTTACTTTTCATTTTACCATGAAAATATGACAACCAAACAGATCTAAAAGCAGACATACCTGGGCAATAGTAATGTCGAATAATGAATTGGTTATTTATCGTGGCTGTTATGATAGTTTTTAACATAGAAATATGTGTCATTTGTTTTGGTTTTGTTTTTCTAATGAGGTAAACCTTTTATTCTTTTTTAATCGCGATGCCTAGATCACTGCAGAGGCTCCCTCATCAAGGAATGTGTAAAGTTCTCCTGGCCAGAACAGTGTATTATTTATTTTAATGGGGCTTTCACTCACTTCACAAGTGATTCACACTCGCAGCTTCAAACTGAGGAATAGACAGCAGTTTTGTTTAGCTACAATAAGATGGCCTTCTTGGTTTAATTGGTAGTTTGAGCAAGGTGAGAAAGGTAGGTGAGTATGGAGCTGTACGCCTGAGTAATGAGCTGCACTCCTGAGTTGGTACTGTACAAAACTGTGAATTACAAGTGCACAAAGATGGTGAAGCCGATGGTGGAGATTGTTTTCTGGGGAATTCAAGATAATTATTAGCTTAATTTCTGGAGTCGACTAGAACTAACTTTTTATTGGAGTTTCTGTATCTTCTGTCTGCATGTTGATGATTTGCAAAAGCATTTTTAAGCAATTGAAATGCAGCATGATTAGGTGCTTGTTACTCATATGCTCATTCTTTTGTAAAACCTATTGTACTGTACTTTAAATGTCTAAATTAGGATTTTTACCCTTTAATTTAATTTACCCTGTAATTCAAGGGCTTTTACAAAATGTCAGCGCCCAGTCCTTGTCATATTTTCACCACTTTGTACTAAAAGTTGCAATTGAAATTCCTTTTCATGGATCACTTTGCCTGTATCTGGCCCGTGGCCTTACCTAATCCTGCCCATCTCATCAGAGAGAGTGGAGGACCTGGTGGGAAGTTTGACCTCTGTGTATTTTCACGGTTGACTGGAAAAAACCCCCGAGTCTACCTGTCCCTGTGGAGAAGGAGAGGATTGTAGAGAGCAGGCCATGACAATCTATTCCCTGTGTGCTCATGGTTGGCCTCTCGTGGACAACCAGTTCCACAGCTGACATTTAGACACAACTCACTCAGCTCTATGAAAGAAGAAAGGCCGGAGTGAACGGGTGTGTGGGAGAACATTCAGACTTGCAATAAATTACACCTTGAGATTAAGAGTCTTTTACCCAGTAATAGTAAGTGCAATATTTTCTACTGGAAAACCGACTCCTTGGTATGATTGTGTGATGTACTGTCATTGTCAGATGATTGCAAGTGAGGGATACTAAAGACTACTTGTGAGGAAATTTACTCAGATATTCACCAACAGGTTTGCACTTGCCATTACATTTACATGAGTTACAAAAATAGTGTTTAACAAAATTTAGTTTAACTCTGTTTATTTTAGTGTGCGTGTGTGCGTGCGTATGCGTGCGTATGCGTGCGCGTTTATGTGTGTGTGTTCTTATACATCAATGTTTGTAATTAGCAAGTTGACTTTTACACTTTGGAAGTGAGGACATTTTGGCTGTTTGATGATACAGACTTAATTTTATTGCCACTGTTAGAGTTCGGTTTGGGTCAGCGCAATGGTTGAACTTGCGTGTTATGCTCTGATGGTTATGGCTGGAAAAAGGGTCTTAGGAATGTATAATGCCAATGAGTGTCCTCACACGGATAGAATCACAAACTTATGTGTGTGTTTACACAGTGTTAAAATGCAGTGTGTTCACAGGAAACAGTGACGCATTTAAACATTTCACACTGTTAAGCTTGCGTTCTTATACACACTACATTATGTATGGTGTTATTGTTTGGCTCTGATCCCATTCTCTCTCTCTCTCTCTCTCTCTCTCTCTCTCTTTCTCTTCTCTTTTAGGTGAGTACCAGGATCCTGAGTGTATGCCTCATGATCATGTGAGCCACTGGGTTGGTCACCGCACTATGGAGTCATTTTACATTAGGTTTTTATTTCCAATTCTTAGATTCACTTGGTAAATCTACTGTGATTCTCGAGTGCATCTACACTTAACTTCCATGAGTAATGTCTGATTATAGTTGCGCTTGCTACAGTAATCATTAGCCATATGTACTGTACGCTGGCATCGCTCAAGATTTAGGGTGCTGTCCGTGGTGCTGAAAACAAATCTATTGCTGCCAATACATTTGTACTCAGTTTTGTAATAGGTCTATTCTATGTGCAATAATCTGTGGGAGCATGTGGCAGTGTGTAAGCGTCCATCTTTACAGCATGTGCGAGTATGCATCGGTGTGTGTTTGTGTGTGTCGAGCTCCATTATCTTTGCGTCTGAACAGTTTTCCTGTCCCATGCATCATCCACCCCCGTCTGTCTCCATGTCAAGCCTGATAACAGCTCCTATTGCCCACAGAGATGACTAATCAATAACACACAACCATGGGAACAGCAGCTTGCTGTCCACATGCACACACACACACAAAGCGGAAATATTGGCTCACTGTCCGCAAACATTGCCTTGACTGCGGTAGGTTGACAAAAAAATCTGTTGTTTTCTGATTTCGGGATATCTGGAAGACTCACACTTCCCCAACACTCCAGCCCACTATCACACACACAAACACACACACACACACACACACACACACACACACACACACACACACACACACACACACACACACACACACACACACACACACACACACACACACACACACACGCAGACACCGGTCGGACCCACAGTCAGTTATGGTTTATCAACCTGACAGTATCACTGTGTGGTGTTGAGGATGTTTTTTCTTACAAAGAATCTTCAGTTTCTCTCTTCTTGCATCACAGCCTCCATTTGTTCTGTTGCCTTCTTATCTATTCATGTTCTCCACTTTAATACTCTTTGAGTACAAGGCCTGTCAACTTCTGTGGAGGCTAAATCAGCGCCTCAGCTGAGTGGAACTGCTTACTGATTTCACTTGATTCAATGTCCCTCAGCTTCAATCAGTATCTCCGTCAGCCTCAGTTGAATAACAGAAGACAGATGACAATAAATGCATAAAAAAGTCTCGGAACGTGCTGGAACAGTTTACCTTCCTCCCCTTTCTTTTTTTAGTCTATTCTCCCCCACCTTTCTGTGAGGTGTAATTCCCATAGACAGACTGGCCTGTATAAAAGCTTGTCTGCTGTCCTGAATCCCCCCTGAGGTGCCATTCTGACCCAATAACTCCTTCATTCGTCTCTCATGCTTCATTCACTCCTCTTTCTGCTTCCTTCCCTCCCCCTTATCCTCCTCTCACTCGCTCTCTGTCGCTTTCGCTCCGTCTCTCTCGCTTTCTCTCTCTCTCTCTCCCTCCGGTGGCCAGAATGCTGTAATTGAGTTTTTTATTCAAGTCAATTAAAAGTGCAAGCCCAGCCAGAGACAAAACAAGTCTGCACAGTCGCTTTTTTCCTTGGGCTGCCTCATTTTTTATTCAGTCCAGTCTTTATATCACTCAGTTGCTAAGAAAGCACTGGGTGTGTACTTTCATTTCATATGTGTCATTAAACTGTTTTGACATTGTTTACAATGTAATTTATCTTTCTGTATGTCGCCTCCCCTTCCCCCAAAAGAAATCCTATTTAAATGGTAATTCAAACTTCCATTAAGTTGGGGCCTTTTGTGAATGCCATACAGAAGTTGCTCTATTCCTCCCTTCTGCCTCAGCACCCATCTGAGGCATGATTGTTTACTCCCAAAAAGCCAAATATTCATCAAACTGAAACACCAGCTATGTTGTCTTCAGTTGATAATGCTTTCCTTTTCTCATTTAGCATCATATTTTGTTAGCTACTGAAGTGATGAACGAGTTCATGGGGATCATCCGAGATGAAATAGTCATAACTATGTGTCATCTGCTGATGCATAATAACTTTGTAATCAAAAGGAAGGTTCAGTGAGGTTTGAATGAGCGGGTCCACTTCAGACTCCCAAGTCGAGTTGTGGGTACAAATTGATATGCAGATGTTGACACAAACTGCGCTACATATCACGACTTAAATGTTTTCTCTCCCTCGTTTACCGAATTGTAATTCGGTTTGTGCAACGCAGAGATAGTGAAAGTGAAGGTGATGCTTTTCATATGCAAATGAGAAATGAAATGTGAGATTTGCGGCATTCATTAAAGAAAAGCAGGGAGATTTATGGTGGCTGTGGGGCTAATTTTCTTTAAATGCTTTAATCAGCAAACCGTTTGGAAGGCACAACTCTGAAATGGAACTTGTCTTCACAAAGACACACAGACACGCACGCGCATACGCTTACAGTATATTTCTGTTACAGAGAAGTTGCGGGGTAGAAATAGAGAGCTGATCTTTTCATATCTGTTTTTCAGGTCAATTGTAAGTCAGCTGTTTTAAAAGCAGTTTTTGCTACATAAGTCTCATAGACAACGTATATTCAATTGAGTCTTCCGTTTCTTCTTTTTAAGACATTTGAGTAGCAGATTAGTTCATTAGTTCATCTCCAAATCCTCGACCTGCACAGATTTTTCTGTCAAATCTTTTTTATCGACAAATGACCCTCAGAAATTTGTGAAATTTACAGTAAATGGGCCTCTGCTGCAGGAGTTCAATTCATATTCGAGAATTGTAACATGACGGACGTGAGATGGCTGACATCACAATCTGGATAATGAGCGGAGGATCATATCTGGTGCCATTTTGTAAACCAGTGTCACTGAGAAAGGAAACATAGTTGTATGTTTCATACATATTTTTTGACCATTATCAGTAGTATCAATACCTGCTTACAGTGGCTAATAATTCGAGTAATTCCTTGCTGTTGACTCATTTCATGTATTTAAACCCTATGTGTCACTTATCTGTGTGGTCACATGGGAAAGTAAACACCAATTGCCATTTGAGTGCTCCATGTCCAATAATGCGAGCATTAATGGATGATCCCAGCTACTCAGCTAACCTTGAGTTGTGAACATTTACTGCTGCTGTCTTTGTGCGATGCTCTGATTGTCAGCCTTTTTATTATTTACAGGAAGTCTGCATGGGAGCAGTGTAAATGCCACAACTAACTGAGGGGAGATAATTGATGGTGGATGTAGACTGCAGAGGGATATGCTCATGTTCAATCAATATCTGTGTGGATACCTGTCTTAAACAACTCATCTGAGAGAGATGTGGTTAATAACATGTGGTTTAAGCATAACAGTGCAGATATTACTGGCAAAACATATTTTCAGCACACAAATCATATCAAATCAATTTTCTTTTTTTTTTCTTACCTCAGTCAAATTGTTGACCTTTCATCCTTGATGAATTGAAATTGTAATATTTACTGCCTGAAAACATTGCAAACCACTGCATTAGATCATTTGATGCTTGGAAGCAAATCAATGTCAATTTTGCATCAAAGGATAGCTGGTCAGATTGAAATCATTTTCTGTATCTAGATGAGAGACTCAAATAAAACTGCCTTTCAATAAAACGCCTAAATCTTTCCTTCCCTGTTGTACTGGTACTCCAACAAAAACATGTGAAGCTTCACGTTCACATGGTAATTATTTGTACGATGGTGTGTTATTGTTTTCAACATCCAAATGAGGTCTTGATTGAAGACCCGGCACAAAAGGTTTTGACATTACATCATTTTAAATACCATATCTCTTACCTTCAATTGCCCTGGATGACAACACCAGCAAAAGACATTCTTGTCTTTCACAAACAAAAACAACAATTATGTGAAAAGGTATTTATGATGCAAGTTATTTCAGATCATTAGGATATAACCAAGATCTTTCTTCCTATTACACATAGGAAAAATGAAAACACACGCAACATGACTGTAAAAGCATAAACGGAAATTGATTCAGAGCATCATCTTTGGCCTTCTGTCTACATGGTTTTAGCTGTTGAACTGTCAAATACGATCAGAGAAGAAATGTGTGCTGGACATCTTTTACTACTATATATTAAGTTTCTTGTCCAAAATTTCAAGATTTTGGGACCCACTTCTGCACATGTGGTATATCAATAACTGTTTCTTCTAAACTGAAAAATAAAGGCGATGCTCAGAGAAATGGCATTTTAAAGGCCAAGCCAAAGCCTGCTGCTGACAAATCCACCTGTTAGTATTTCATCTTTTAAGCTGTTTATCTGACCCAAATTAACTTTAAAAGGAAGCACAATCAGTAGTTGATATTTTAGAGTTCCTACTGTACAACTTTCTTCAGCAGATCAATACTTTTACCGATGACATTTCCTGATCAACAACTTTTAGACTTCCATGTGATTCTTCGGGTTGTTGGCTTTTTTCAAACAGTAAATACTTTGTGTTGCCATGTATCATTATAATTTGATCCATCTGTGCGGCTATACATCTGCACTGTATCAGAGTTCAGTCTTCCTAGTTTACCCACCTTTTTTTTTTTTTAATTTATTTATTTATTTTTTTAAATCTCTCTGTTTCCATGGTTACCAAAGACTGGAAAAGGCAGGTATACTTCTCTGTACTATTTGAACTCACCAGTTAGGAGTGCCAAGCTTAAAATCCGTAACTGCATTGTCATCTGTTTTAATGATGTTAGTGGTGCATGTGAGTTGCTGTTTCGAAGTTTCATTATCAGGACAGGAACCCAGGCAGGTCTGGTTTTCACGGTCCCTTTGCCCTGCTTTGTGTTCAGCCCAGTTTTTGTGTGTCATAATAAAAAAATTAAAAAAAAGAATGTGTGTACAAGCACCGCAGAAGTATATTAGATTAGTGTGGCCACTTTGTGTTTACCGAGCATTCACAAGCTGTCAGAGCACCAACTACTGTAAACAATAGACACTATATGCATGAATGTGCAGGCTAGCTTTGTAGATTTCAAGGGAAAATAGCCTTGAGTTTTTTTTCTTTAATGCAAGGTACTCTGCTTAAAGAACAGTGCATGCTTTTTAGTGAGAATTATTGAGGGAAATGTGACGAGAATTATACCAAATACAAACTCTTCATGTGTTACATTCTACTGTCAGTTGTAAAGATATGGAGTAATGCAGGTTTATTTTTTTTAGATTTAGAGTCTTTAACATTTTCACCAGTTTGTCATTTTAGACTTGGATAGTAGTCATTAATATTTCAAGTATCATGACTGGGACCCTAATGTTGTCTTTACGTTAATTAACTCTCTACTCACTCTTTTTATGATCTGTATTTTATTCAATAAATAGCCTTAAATCTGTGAGGAGCATAGTGAAGAAGAAATGGTTTGAAGTCCAGAACATTTTGGGAGTGGCATACTGTCAAATCCTCGTCTCTCGCCTTTTCAAACTACCCTCTTTTTATTTCATATGTCTATTACTTCTCACCCTGCTGTTGTTTTCAGGTGGGAGTCTTGGAGTCTGAACCTCTGGCACAACTATCCCTCCTTAGCTGCTGAAGATCCTCGATAGTCTCTGTTCTTCAGCTGTGATTAAGTTTGTGTCTGATCTATTAGATCAGAGTTTGATTCATTGGTTTACAGCTGAACGGTTCTTGTTACTGGTGAGTGTACAGTGATTGGACAGGACAGTGGTGTGGTATTGGAATATCTGTCCTTCAGTAAACCGCTGAAATATAATTTGCCCCATCACAGACTGTCTGCTGATACTGTTTTGACAAGAGTGGGGAGGACAACACGACAGTGGCTTTTATCCTGAGAGGTGGCCGAGAAGCATTTCATCCACAGGCCAAAGGGTTTTGACTTTTTTCTTTTAGTGTCAATAATAATAGTTCTGTAAAATGAATGTGATTCTGTATTTATTGACCAGCTACACACTGTGGAGGGGAAACAAAATAAACTAAATCTCAGCATCCAGATACGGATATTTAGACTGGTTTCTATCAAAATGTGTTTTCTGATTGTGATCATTAATTAAATATAATATTTTTTGTAAAATACTGTAAATGTCAGCAAAGCATGAGCCATTTTAGTTTTTTTTTCCCTTTTGGTATAGACAACAGTGTACTCACTAATATGAGTTGGGGCCATAGTGTACATTTTCAAAGCTTCTCTTCATCTTCTTTTCTGTCTTTCAGTTATGGGTGAAGGTGATTTTTTAAAAATAATTTTCATCCACATTTTTTTCACCCTGATGCCCACTTTACAACGACACAAAAAACATTTATTTAGCTATAATAATCTTTATTTTTTGGTCTCTTTTAATAATGCAGTATTTCAGTCTTCAAGTGGATACTCGAGGTAGATAACATTATCTTAGTCAATTCACTACATTGTATTCGTGATGTTTAAAACGGCAAATAGACTGGAATTTAAGCAAACGGAAGCCCATTTCAAAATGAATAATTCACCGTATTTCTGACCTCATAAAATCTTTCCATGTCCTTTGCAAACTCATTTTCTTCTTTCTCTGATCCATGCGCACTGAGTCTTGGCACAGTGCACGATAGTACGGATACAGATCAGATACCTTTGTCAACTCACCTCAGCAGGAAGTAATGATATTGATGACAGGAAGTCATCATGGAGGACATGTATCACAGCAGGAAATGTCTTAGGTGAAACATGTTCCCTCTCTGCTCATCAATTCTTTAGCAACCTGCTGTCACCTCACTCTTCCGGGCACAGCAACATATCTCCCACCTTTGCTTCTTTTTGGATTTGCATTTGCCCTCTCTCTCTCTCTCTCTCTCTCTCTCTCTCTCTCTCTCTCTCTCTCTCTCTCTCTCTCTCTCTCTCTCTCTCTCTCTCTCTCTCTCTCTCTCTCTCTCTGCCCCTCCCTCCCTCTCTCCCTTCCACATACTCACACACTTACAAGTACTAACTTGTACATAGTGTAGGCTGATCTACCTACAAACACATGCTCTTTTCACACAGAAAAAGGTACCATGGGGTGGCTGTGGCTCAGATGATGGAGCGGGTTGCCCACTCATTGTAATGTTGGTAGTTCAATCTTCAGTTCCTCCAGTCCTGATGTTTGTGTCCTTGGGCAAGACACTGAACTTTAAGTTTCTCCTGATGGCAGGCAACACCTTGCCTGGCAGTTCTGTCACCACTGGTGTGTAAGTGTGTAAGTGTGTGTGTGTGTGTGTGTGTGTGTGTGTGTGTGTGTGTGTGTGTGTGTGTGTGTGTGTGAATGGAAAGCAAACGTTGGAAAGTGCTTTGTAGACTGCGAGGGTAAAAAGATACTATAGAGCAGACTATTTGAAAGGAAAGTATATGTTTTGACACTGTAACATAGTTCAGACCAGTGGGAACTGTGATGAACTATAATGATGTATAGCATGCAAAATTAAGACCTGAAATTACTGCAACTACAATATTTACCAATTAAAGATTCTGCATAATTGAACCTTGTATTCAAAGTATTGAGGTTGGATTACCTAAACTGGCTTAACAGTGTGCAGTTTGAAAAGTTGCTTCATGTGCAGCTACTATAACAGGCCATGGCAGCTCAGCCGGCTGACCGGGAAGGTCAACTTCTGGTAATATGATCTGTTTTGGGATATCTTACCTGGGCAAAGAAAAAGAAAAAAACAGCACATAAGTGCAAGGTATACTGTAAATGCACACACAACATGCACTGTAATGCAAATGTGATCGTGTTTTGCTGGATCACCACCGGATGCAGTTCGCTTTAAATTTTGATCAGATGTCAGCCAGAGTCATCTAAGTGCAAATGCGGTCTGCAGAGTGTTGTCAAAAGTAGAGCACAAGTTTGAAACATTACGGCACACGCAAATGTAACTTTACTGAGGAATTGAATGGTGATCTCCTCCCTCCTTTCATGGTGAGGGAGTCTCTGTAGACCTGATAAGGTTGAACACAGCAGAATACGGTGTCTGCTGCATTCTAACAAACGGATGACTCAAACATAAATACTGTACAGGCAAAACCTGCACCTGCCATGTGTTTATGAACTGTGCTCCCTCTACTGCTTTGCATGGTTCACCTGAGAAATGACATTGCATCATAAAAAGGTGTGTAAATGCAGTGTGATGGATTTTTTGTTATATTATGCGGATAGTCTATCTGCTTTCAGATCAGATTTTAATATGAGATGAAAGTGCAGCTCAGATGTCCCAGTTCTTTTAACTTTAAATATTTATTTTTTTCCCCATAGTCTCTCAGTTGAGCATTTACTGAGCTACGACATTTGATGTGTTTTTAGTGCGTTGCTGTGTGGTTGTTGAATAAGCACACCGGGTTTGTGTCCTGCAGTGCGCTGCGGCAGGTAATGTTGGTCATGTTGCTAAAATACACCTTAGTACAAATCCCTTTTTTTTTTTTTTTTTTTTTTATTGGCCTAATTATTGTTTTATTATCTCTATTACTGTCTGACAGGTAAAAATTCCATAAATTTTCTTTCTCCCCTCTCGTTCTCTGTATGTGTCCATGTCCCCTGCTGAGCTGAAGAAAGTAGCTGTTCAGCTGAATCTACTAGAGAATTAACAGCTCTACAGCCTGGCAGGTGCCTCATTAGAAATATATTAGAGCCGTTATCAGTAACCCAACACTCCCTGTTTAAATGTTTAAAGCTGTGTGTGTGTGTGTGTGTGTGTGTGTGTGTGTGTGTGTGTGTGCGCGTGCGCGTGCACGTGAGAGGGAGTAGAAAAGGGAGAGAGTGTTATCGGGTGCGTGTGTGTGTGGTATTGGTTTAATTGGAGCTGTGTTAACTCAGCACAGCAGTGATTTGATACAGACACTGAATGTGTTCATTTCCAGACTTCAGAATCATTTTTTGTAAGACGTGTTTCTCAGGCAGCTGTATGTGTGAGGTAAGTTTTTGTTTTTTTAATTGTCCTGAGTCAGCTGGTGATGCATAATATTTATTATGTCTGACAATAACTGAAAGTTCTGAACTGTTACAAACAAACTGTGACTGCAAATGTCAACCTGAGGGCAAAATTATATTGACTGTTTTTTCTTTGTATGAATTCTAAGCTGCTGTATTCATGAATGATAATGTTGGACTTCACCATGGACAGTAAAAGTCACTGAACTCATCTACTGATACTGTACATTTTCTTTTACAATATTATGCTGATAACAGCCTAAAGATATCCAGATTGTATCTGGCAAGGATGAGGACTATTTGCATTGTGTGCGGCTTAGCGTGAGCTGACGATGTCAGCAATGCGTTTGTGTGACTCGATGAGCATGCTCTCATGCATGATACATTTAGATAGGTCAAGGAAGAAAATACAAAATGGTAGAAGGACCTTCATCTCTTTTTAGATGGAAGCCTCATTCTAAATTAAAGATGAGATTTTGACTCAGAAAAGTTTCTGTGATCGTCCTCCACGCTTGATAAAGTAGATTTTTCCCACACATGTTGTGTAATTGACTGATTCAGTCAAATGTTTTGATGGTCCATAGTTTCCAAGACACCCTAAATGTTTTTTTTTAGCTGCATCTACTGTTCATTTCGCTGCTGATTTCAGATTCTGACAATATCCTAGGTTAGGTTAGGTTAGGTTAGGTAGTTACTTACTTTATTAACCCCCAAAAGCAATAAAATAGCAGTACAAAATATTAATATAAAATATAAAATGCACAGTATATACAGTACAGTATATATCTATATATATTACATACAAACAACCAAGAAACACAGACAACGGTGTTATAGTTGTGTGATGGATTTTCTATAGAGGTATATAACTGTTGTGTTGTGTGCTTTTAAACATACTAAACAACGGAAACAAGTTGGACTGTTTGACTTCAGTTTGGAGACCAGAGCGTTAATCAGGATGTAGAATGGGTTGTTTTAATGTGCATGGAAGAGTTTGTGGTGTTGTTTGCTCTTTGAATGAGCCTTAATCTGAGTCATTCATGTGACATTTGAGGTCATGTCTGTTCAGCATGACCGTACATTTTCCAGGCTTTATCAGTGTGATTATATATTTCTCTCTACACTGCATACTCAGTTAATAATGAGATACATATATCTACATATCCCAGAGGCAGAGAAAATACAATTTAAAACCTATAACTTCCATCTGACCATAAACCAATAAATAAAGCTCACATCAGGATGGTAGACATATTGCTGTGAATGTGTTTACAATTGTATTTTTCATATCCCCTCAAGTCAGATGTAATATGCTGAAAAGAAATATGTATAACCACATTTTTATCACCACAGAAAGACAAGGGAATAAATTGAAGGAAAACTTTTGAGTGACTGCATGTCAAAGCTCCAAAGTGTCTCGGTATAGCTCAAAATGATGATGTTGAGTGTGTGGTATTTATACATGCTGTAGGTTGAAAACAGCACTTTTCCCCTTGCCATTAATAGCAAAACATTTTATGAGAAACAACGGGTGAAAGACACTAAAACATTTGCTTTGCTGTCCCATTTTTCCTCTGACTTCAAACAAGGTTTTAGTTATTTTGCAGTGTTTGTGTGTCAGGGCAAAATGGATGAGGCTTTTGTGGTGAGCAGCAGAGAAACACTCAGTGAACTACAAAGTGTGGAAATTGACAGAGTTTAGTCTTTGGCTGCTGACAGAGTTGATTGGAGTCGAGCCGAGATTTTCAGGCTGCTTCCACAGACAGTGAGATCTAAATTAACCAAGACTCTCGTACAGAGTGCAACATATTGTGGGGCACTTTGCTGAACTGTGTACAGGGGTAGGCATACAGTTCGAGGATGTGTGCAGACACAGAATCACATATGCTGGGAGAAAAATTTGCATTTGACCGTTAAAATAAAAGTTTCACAAAACAAAATGTAAATCAAACGATTACAATTTGGCTAAACATTCATTGTGGGAAAATGCAGTTTTTAATTCTATCTGCAGTAATACAAAGAGAATGTACTATTCTATTGTTCTATTGATGATAATAAACCACAGGCTTTTGACACTGTGACTGCACCATTCCTTTATTAGTTTGCTCACAAACAAGGAAATGTGGGCAGTGAGATGATGTGACATTTAGCATAATAGCATACTGGGCGTCTCCAGGGGTAGCTGGAGTTGTGGTTGTTAGATTATAAATGTGTGGGGTAGATATTGACTTCCTTCAAAATCGATCATTTGAACAAACTCTAACAGAAAGTATTTTAGTTAACAAAGTTCTGTTGTAGATGTTGTGAATTTTCCATGAATTAATCATTCCAAGTCAAGAATAATACTCTTTTTTTTTTTCTAAAGTTGCTACCTTGAATGTGTACCCAACACAGCCAAAATAATTTAATATCCAATACTTAAAAGCAGTGACTCAGTCATTTATTTGCGATGTGCTGGATTTGTGTGGCATTAAAAGATTATTTGATCTATTCAAATTATCCCCCCAAAAAATGTATGACACACTTGGCATGACTCACGTAGTGCTTAATTGTTACTCACAGACACTCACAACTCCATTAATGTGCTTTTGTCTGGTATGTCAGTAACAGAACAGTCACAGCAGAGGAAGAACATTTTTAGCTGTTAGGAGTTATAGATTATTTGAGTCCTCAATGCAGATAATAAATGCCAGTCAAAACAATGCAAGTTTTTCCAAGATATAAAATATGATCCTGTCTTTAAAGGAAATTGGTTTGAGAGTGAATACATTTTGATATTTGGGATTGGAGAGAATGTTTTTAATTCAATAAATATGGATGGGTCCTTGGCGGAGCAAATCTGGCTTTCAGTATTTTAGCTCTCAATTTCACATAGAGTAGCCAGTCGGAATCAAACAAGGTCTATTTTAACTTAGTCTGGTAAATATCCACTGAGAATCAATTGAGCCTGGCAAAAGAAAAGCTTTTGGCATGATACACCACTTCTCAAAAGTCTCTCAAAACCTTGTGAATAGGCATCCAGGCTCATCCATTGCGCAGCCTATTTTACATGGCACCAGAACCAAGATGTCTGTTGAGCTTTGCCAGACCACAATACACAAAGCACACTTTTTAGGATAGCTGACAATATCTTAATAACAAGTCTAAAATGTGCTAAAAGCTCTCAACAAACTGCATAATCACATCCATCACAAACAGTTGTGTAAATGTATTCTTTCTATTTATTAAAGACTAACATACCTGAAAATCATGGTTTTGCTTACCTTCACTGGTGTGACTTCTTTACTGTGTTGGCCCTGGATACAAGTGCAACAGAGCACATTTCAGAACACCCACCAGTGATGATGGGTGTGGTCAGAGGTACATCTTTCAACCAGAGAGGGCAGTGACACACTGCTCATTAAATAGTTTAGTAGTTTGAGGTTACTGTCATTTCTTTCTTTTTCCTAAACCAGGAAAGCAATTATCACCTAACATTTTTCCTCAACTGAGCTTGTGTAGAGAAGCTTTTTGAAGGCCCACTTCTAATATGTCATAAAGAAATACAACAGAAAACAAAAAAATTAGTAAGTGTAATAGGATGAATTTAAGGCCAACGCTGTAGACCTTCAGTTGAGACTGCTGAATATAATAACATCTAAATACCAAAAGCAAGCTTTTCTGTCGCATAAAATTAAGTACTTAAGTAAAAGGTGATTCATTGCAGATATCCACTGAAATACTCTATGAATTTACTAAGATTGACATATACTGTAGATACAGGACTCTGCTTCTCCCCACAACATTTGTGTAATGGTTTGATTGCTTAGAAGTAGTTGAGACTGTTTAAAATGTATGTGCATTTTTATGCATTTAATTTGCACAGTTATCTGTGTTCACCAGTAGTATTGTATTATTTTGGCAACAATATCACAGCTCAGATAAACAAACTCAAATGCCAAATACTTCAAAAGGGTTTTCACCAATAATAGTTTTCCTCATACACCTCCTACTGAGAGATTATGTCCTACGACAACATGTAGCAACAGTAAAAGAGATATAATTGTTGCACTAAAATCTAAGACTAGGCCAAACTGCATTGGCTCCTCTCCACCAGACATCTACGTTTTATGTTTCCTTTAAATTCAAGTGGCACTGCAAGATTCCTTATCTTCTTTCATTCTTTATGTAACTCCTTGTACTTAAAAAAAATAAAAATATTTTGCCTTTGTTAATCAGTTTGATAATTCAAAGTGGCAGGAATATGGAAACAGAAAGACGGGAATTATGCATGATAAAGATCCCTGGCCAGCCAGACTCAATTCATCGGACATGCACCATGGGGTTCCCCAGATTGATGGGCCACCAACAGGAAGTTTTATTCTCTTAATAAGTCATGTTGCAGTGTGTGGTGTCTCTTGGTGTTGTGCCACTTCTTTTGCACTTTTGCTTGCACTCTGCTTTTAACAGCTTTTATACACGTGGGAGGGATGGAGTGAGGAAAATAGCCTGACAAAACCGGCCCACTATTTCAAGACTTCATTGTCATCTGGTGAGATGAGTTTGTAGTAAATATTTCAGATAGAGTGTACAACAGAAGTCTGACAGTTCTCTACCTCACTCAGACGTCGCCATGAATTTTTCATACACTTGACTGAACAACAGCACCAGTCTCTAGAACTGTGTTTGGTTATTACATCTTCTGTTTTTTTTTAGACCTATAACAACAGGCCCTCAGACCATGCCTAATTACTTCATATCACAGTGTACTTATTGGTCTTACACCAGTATTAGATTTTCAGGTAGCTAAAATAAACTTATAAATAAAGAAACAGGTGCAAACTCCTGAGAATGTAGTCCTCGTGATAATACATGAGTTCTTATAATAAGAGTGAAAAAAATAAGAATTTGATAGCAGTTTTTCTCCCTTCCTCTCATTTATCACATCACACAGATGCACTTTTTTGTCTCTGCCTGTAGGCCTCACTTGCCTCAGTTAAGGGCAGTGTTCATGACTCCACCATAAGAAAGAGACTGGGCAAAAATGGCCTGTATGGCAGAGTTCCAAGACGAAAACCACCGCTGAGCAAAAAGAACATTAAGGCTCGTCTCATTTTTGCCAGAAAACATCTTGATGATCCCCAAGACTTTTGGGAAAATACTCTGTGGACTGACGTGACAAAAGTTGAACTTTTTGGAAGGTGTGTGTCCCATTACATCTGGCATAAAAGTAACACCGCATTTCAGAAAAAGAACATCATACCAACAGTAAAATATGGTGGTGGTAGTGTGATGGTCTGGGGCTGTTTTGCTGCTTCAGGACCTGGAAGACTTGCTGTGATAAATGGAACCATGAATTCTACTGTCTACCAACAAATCCTGAAGGAGAATGTCCGGCCATCTGTTCGTGACCTCAAGCTGAAGCCAACTTGGGTTCTGCAGCAGGACAATGATCTAAAACACACCAGCAAGTCCACCTCTGAATGGCTGAAGAAAAACAAAATGAAGACTTTGGAGTGGCTTAGTCAAAGTCCTGACCTGAATCCTATTGAGATGCTGTGGCATGACCTTAAAAAGGCAGTTCGTGCTGGAAAACCCTCCAATGTGGCTGAATTACAACAACTCTGCAAAGATGAGTGGGCCAAAATTCCTCCACAGCTGGAAAAGACTCATTGCAAGTTATCGCAAACGCTTGATTGCAGTTGTTGCTGCTAAGGGTGGCCCAACCAGTTATTAGGTTTAGGGGGCAAACACTTTTTCACACAGGGCCATGTGGGTTTGGATTTTTTTTCTCCCTTAATAATAAAAACCTTCATTTAAAAACTGCATTTTGTGTTTACTTGTGTTATCTTTGACTAAGATATTTGAATTTGAAGAAATTTCCCCTCGGGGATTAATAAAGTGAATACAATTAATAAATTAAATTAATATTTAAATTTGTTTGATGATCTGAAACATTTAAGTGTGACAAACATGCAAAAAAAATAATAAATCAGGAAGGGGGCAAACAGTTTTTCACACCACTGTAGTTGTCTGAGTTCTCTGTCCCGTCTGGAGATTCATCATAATTTTTTAACAAAAACAGTGATATTGGAAGATATAGGCTATCCTCTGAGGCTGTGTATTTAATGACAATATCAGTCTTACTGTGTAAACATACACAACCAGGGATTTCATTGAGGCCAACATGTATACGTTTTGAGTTTTGTTTTGCATGCACACGTTCTATAAAGAATATTGAACATGTCAGTTACTTTGCCTGAGTGAATGAGGACCTTAAAGTATAAATGCTAGCAATCTTTGTTGATTGTGGATGCTTTAGCTGATCTGCTTCCAGAAAGGACAATCATACCGCTCCAGTAGCAGAGATTTCCACTCTCTGGCTTCTCTGCTTGCAGCACAGCGCCCCATACACCATGGGCCCACTTGAACGCGCACATCCACTCACACATGCACAGGCAGACGCTCACTTTCATCTTGTCAGCACTTGCTCCAGATGCGTCTTGATGGGTAAAGCATCCATTAACGCATTAGTGCGTCTTTATCCATGTCAGTGCAGCTGCGCACCTCATGATGTGCTCCTCGATACACACTGCTCGGCTTCCCGCGGCAGGTAGAGCTGAGCTTGTTGCACAGCAGCAACACCAGCAGGGTGAGCTGCGACTGGGTGTTTGCTCATGATGAAGTAAAGTCAATTCACAGTGGCATTAATGTGTTTGCTGAAGAAAAGTAACTATTTTCCACCTGCTAAAGATCACTTTGTTCACTGAGGTGAGTTTGAATGTCTAATGTTAGGTTTTATGTTAATGACCCAAGCTAATGTGAAAGCTCCTGGTTGGACCAACAGCTACAGTGAGGCTTCTTAAAGATCCCTCTTTGTGCTTCATTAGCTTTGCCATCATCTGATTGGAGGAGAAGAGCCTCTACTTTGCTTTTGACTTCCGAACAGGGCTCATTACCCCTCCTCTCTCACTCTCTGTCCATTCTTCCTTCTGTTCCTCACACACATGTACACATAAGCCATTTATACAGCAAGTGAACCCAGGCTTTGAAGAAACATCATTAACGGATTCATTAGGACTGTCATTTACACATCGCACAATCTGCCGTGAATACATGCAAATACAGTCCAATACAATGGAATTAAAAAAATTGCTGAAAACAAAGCCCCTTTCATAATTTGGAACTGCCAACGATGGCTGACACTGAACCACATCGCTCACAATTTCAATGCCAGGATCTTATCCGCCCACTTGCACACATCCTTGGAAACACACGTACACAAATATGCATCTTCTCTTTTCAAATAAACCCACTCTCCTCCCCCTCTACAATCTCCATCACTCACTCAGCAGGGAAAGACATCCTGATCCCCCTGCAGTGTTTGCTCTCCATTATGAAGGAAAGTAGACCTGTGGTGTGTGCATGCATTTATCGATAACTCTCTTATGTATGCCTCAGTAAAAGCAGCAATTCATAAAGTTGAGAATAAAGTCACACTTTGTGAAGTTGTACAAAACACATAAGTTGTTTGTAAAACAATAGTGGTAAGTTCACTGTATAGCTCAATGAAGGGAAAACTGTAATTTTTTTTTCTCATTCTTTTCTCTTTCTTTGTCTCTCCAGGTGAGTCAACAATGTGTGGTGAAACCTTCTACTCTCTATTGCTATGGATCTGTAAGTAATGGGAACACATTCACACCGTTTGTTTGGGCAGTAATGACAGCTCCACATTCAGCCTGTTTTTCAGTACACCATTAAATCTACACTTTTTGGAGTGCCTCATGCAGTCATGCAGGTAAAAATGTAAAGCAAAGCAGTAGTTCATCTCTCTCTCTCTCACCTCAGACGAAAAACTTCAAACCAGGTCTGCCTAATCATTGCTAGGGCGTTTTTTTTTTTTTTTTTTTTTTTTTTTTTTTTTTTTTTTTTTTTTTCATAAGGTCTAGTGGTTCTGGCAGGTTTTCTTGTCTGCGGCCTTTGCAGATACATTTTTACTAGAAATGGGAGTCCATTTCAGCTCTTTGAACATGGGTTAACCAGGGGAGATTGCAAGCAATATTTTACAGCACACAGTTTGACATCTCAGCAGCAAATAAACCCTCGTAAACCATAAGAGACCCTTTCTGCATTTCTCTTACTGCCAATGTTATCTGCCCAAAAGCAAGGAATAAGCAGTACAGTATTTCCCTTCCTTTTTCTGTTTCTAAGAATCCATTTGCCTGCCCCTCGAGCTAAACCTCTGCTGTTATAGGCCCTTGCCATGGACGCTTTGGTGTAAATCAAACTCATTCGGTTCAAATGCACGTGAAACCTGCCCAGGGATTTTAGTTACTCCCACCAGAAGTTATGTTTTTAATATTAATGTAATTATATATGTCTGGAGGCAAACCGTTAGACTGATTGATCCCCACAGGGGAAATGTATTTACTTATTTCAGCAGCAAGTGGCAAAAGTGGATGAATAAGAGAAACAAGTTAACAACCATAAATATAAACTCTCAAAAATATATAGGCACTGATCAAATTAGCACCAATATTCTGTACAATAATACACATGTTGTGTGTACAATTACACTAAAATATTGCACTTGTGGTTTAAATTGGCACACTGTTATTGCACTGGGCAGAATATGATGATAATGATAAAAAAAAAAAAGGTAATGGTAAATAAATATGACAGTGACCTGAGATATATAAAGTAGCTGTGATGCAAAGTGGTTGGAGATGGTGTCATATAGATAACAACAGTGATACAGTAAGCTATTGTTATGTAGTCTGACTGCAAACAGGATGTCAGGGTGCTGTAGTCCATTGCTGCAGAAGCTGCTTAAAGCCCCCACAGTCTCGTGCAGGGAACGAGAGTTGTTGTCCAAGATGGACAACAGCTTGACTGCCATCCTCGTCTCGCCCAGCTCCTCTTTGGTGTCCAGAGGACAGTCCAGGACAGACATAGGCCTGTTGGCCAGCTCACTGGGTCTTTTCCTGTACCTCCCTGTGGTTCTACCTCCCCAGTAGGCCACAGTGAAAGTTATTTGAAACAGTGTTACACGCCAGGTGGCAGCTATTACTTGTAGTGCCAGTTTTACCAGTTCAGATATGTCACCCTAATCAGCTTTTGGAACAAATAAAAATACAGTGATCATTTCTACCAAAATGTTGTTAACACTTTGCTTCAAAAGATTTCAGGTAGGGAATTATATCACTAAATAATGTTGTGTGCAGGCTGCAACATTTACTCTCCTGTGTTCATGGGGTCTGCTGCTTCAAACATGAAGTGGACGACTGATATTTACTTAAAATCCTCATGTGATCACTTACCATAGTTGTACCTCACTATTACACAAAAATCACATTTCTCTTTTTTTGCACAGTTTAAATCTTCATCACATGGCAGGCTACACTCCATTCCAAGTCTCTTCTGTCTATTTTCTGATGCAGCTCTTACTTTTCTTTCAGTCATTTCATTACTATTCAGTTCTGGGTTTTTTAAAGTTTTAGCTGGAGGGGTCATATAAAAACTCATTAAACTTTGAATCAGGACAATGATGTAATCAGAGACACAAACTCAAGGCAGCACTGATGCAGTCACATTTGTAAAGCGTGTCATCTGCTAACCTGAGCACACAGGCATGACTTTTAGCTTCTTTTTTTTTTTGCACTTAATTATAGATAGATAGATAGTTAGTTAGATACTTATTTAGTACTAAGTGATAACAAGCTAATTATATGGGATGATATACTGATAACAAGCTGAGAGATGAGATATGATAATTAAGCCTCTGTAAGAACTTAATGGGTAGGGGTTGAATGTGAAGAATACAATGTTCAAATTGGGGTTGCATAGTTTTTGCAGAGCTAACATTGCTGATTAGAAAAAGGGTGCAAGCAAAATCAAATCCAAGTTTAAACAGACAAGGACTTCAAACATCAGAGAGTCCATCACTGCAGCCCAGGTCATCGGGACTCGGTCCCCTCTGCCTCCTTTAGAAAGTAAGAACGAGCCAGATGACTCCAGGGACACAGGAGTCTGTCTGTCGAACAGCTATGTGACAGCAGACTGCTATTAAACATGCCCCTCTGGTTAACAAGTGTGCTGTGCAGGGGGTGGTTGGCATGACAGGCAGCAGTTTGTTCAAGGTCTTCTCTGGAAGCGATACCAACTCACCATCAAGCTCAATGGCACACACTGAGCCCGCTCTCCAATCAACCTCTTTTGTAACAGTAGGGCACAATAAGAAAGATCAGAGAAAATATTTGTTCTTAATTGTAAAGCCATATTTCATACTTATTCATTTCAATAATGAGTGGTAATTATCAGTTCTTTTTTTGTGGTCTTTTTGTGTGGAGACTGCCACAGACAGTCACAGTCAAATCTCTCCCTCTTGTTGTCAGTTCTTTTGAGACTGTTGACAATGGTTATGCCTCATGTATTTAAATAGGACATTTGTGTCTGACTTTATTTGCATAGTTGTGCTTCAAAGATTTAGGTACTTAACTACTTAAATATTCATCTCTTAAGTTGTTGTAAAAAGACATCTTTATAGCGTAGCTTAGTAAATAAAGCCCCACATTTTAAAACTCCACATGAAGTGATGTAAATCTCCCACACTCCAGGAATCTGTTGGCTCTGCTCGGTCCCTGGTATCATTTGTCTTTACTAGGGAAAGTCCATTCATTAGTTTTCCAAACAAATCAATTTCCCCTTCCTGTATTGGGCATCTGTCTCTTACATTTTTTTTCATGATGATACTATACTTGCAAGGAAGGAGCTGATTGTATTCCACCAGACCTCTCAGTCTATTTAACTTCCTCTTCTGAAGTACAGAGCAGAATCCCTCTTTATTTATCTCATTTTCAGTTATATTAAAATAGTTTGTATTCCCAAAGTCACCACTTCTACTCATCTCATTTCAAAATTCTCATCTGCTGGTGCAGATATGCTGTGAATGTTGTCATTATTTACCTTTGTAGTAATGGACTTTTCTGGTCTTATTTGTTGTCTCACATGTTCACAGGAATCAGAAAAAGTTAAAAGTAATGCTAATATATAGTATATCCCTATAAATTTAACTTTAATGACATTTTATTCAGATGGCCTAGTGCTTTCCAGAAATCAATAGTTCAGCCTCTTGGCTGTATAGCTTGATCCTAATTCAACTGCAAACACATTTTCTTCGACTATCTAGACATGAACCATGCAGAATTACTTTGCGCTAGCTTAATCAACTGTTTTTCCATAATTGACTTAACCCAGAGCTTCATTTGATGTTACATATCTAGGTCGTGCCCCAAGCCGCCATCTTCAAAACTCAGTTATCTGAATTTCAATCTATTTGCTGCTATGACCTTTCAAATTGTGTCCAATCTGATAAAAGGTTGCAATCAAGCTATGACAGACAGAAAGCCTCCGAGTTATCAGTGATATAACATCAGTCTTATTGATAATTAGGCTACAAATTATTTCCATTATCAATTAATTAGTCAAATATTTTCTCAATTAATTGATTAGCTTGGTCTTTAAAATGTCAGAAAGTAGTGGAAAATGTCGACCAATGTTCTCAAAGCCCAAGGTGCAGCATAAAACGCCTCATTTTATTTAGGCCAACTGTCTACAACCAAAATATATTTAGTTTATTATCATATAGGACGAAATGTACCAGAAAATATTCACATTTAAGAGGCTGAAGTCATAAAAAACCCAAAGTGACTTAAAATGGTTAATTGATTGTCAAATTAGAAGGCCATTAATTATCTAATTGTTGCAGCTCTAAATTGTAATAACATTTGTGTAATGTATGTGTAATGAATTTTGGCTTTTTCTTTATCATTATAACATAAACTGATGATGATGCTGAACATTGACATGACTTTTCTCAACTGTCTCTGCACCCAACCTAAAGGGGAGTCCAGTTCAAACCACTTATCTTGTGTAGAAAAATGAAACCTCCCAGTCCTGAAACAAAACTGACCCTATTTCTAACACTAATTATGGACCACAAATAAACCCTAGGACCAGACAGTGAACGCCGTTTTACTGACACATTACAGTCACTTCATATTACTTTCAGTTCCATCTGTGGACTATCACTGTAAAATCTGACCATTGTTTCTCTTGTTTTTTGCATGCGGTTCACAGGCAGTGCCTAAAACTCAAAGGAGGTAGTGAAGTTGCCTCGGATATGTGCACTATTTCATATAATGCTGTTCATTTCCATATAATAGTGACAGCTGAAATTTGTTTTGTTGTTGTTGTTTGCTGGCTAGCCTTACATGACCTGCATTTTGGAAAATTCTTTATCGACATCACAACTGCTGATTGCTTTGGCCAGTGGGAATGAATCGGGAAGAGGCTAACACAGCAACAGAAGTCTTATCATAAAAAGTTAAACAAACACTTCTGAGGGTAAAACAGAGAGCAGAGAAAAAATAACAGCCAAGGGGAGATGTGAGTCGTCACCCCAGTGTCTTCTCTGTGAGATTGAGGTAATAATCGGAGATCAAGATAAACTTTATCAGAACCTCTCACTTAATACTGAGTCCACTATGCACACAAACCCACATGCGTGCATACACACATACACACGCACGCGCACACACACGTTACGGAGACTTGCCTTTTCTCCCCAGAAGGGAAGCAGGTCCCTGCAGTGTGACTGTGTAAACAGATTTATGCCCCCACAACACAAGTACTCACAAAAGCACACATGTATCTTTAGTTTACTCAGTTCTTGTGTTTATGCGTATGTGCTCTCTTTTTGACTTTTATTTGTGTCTGCTGTTCTTCTCATCATCCTCCCACCTCCTCCCTAAACCCTTTTTTTAATGATGCTGCTGGCCTGAACTCAACCAACCCTCCATAACCTCATTCTGCCCTTCACCGTTCCACCAGGACGAAAGCAGCCCCTCCTAATGTCCTCTGTCTTCTTTTTATACAGACAAACAGGCACACAAGCACTTTCATGAACAGGGAACATTTCCCTTCCACGTACACACATGTAGTTGTGCAGACACATGCACAGACACCTTCCCAGCTGTCTCTGGTAAAAGATTAAGCAGCCAGACTTTTGATCATGCAGAGTAATCCTGACTACAGAAATAGCAACAAATGAAAGTGAAACTGTTATCCCATCTCGGTCTGCTTTGATTGGAACACATAGCAGGCAAACCAGCGAGCCATAAAAAAAAAAAAAGCTGCGGTGCAGTGAACTCATGCTGTCGCAAAACACATGCATCTGGTCTGCATTAGCACAGCATTACTCATCTGGGATACATGTCTGCCCCTGCGATGAGGACCACCCTTCTGTTTTCTCTTTTCTTTAAGTGGTTACTGGAGTCATTAACTACTGGTTTGGCTCATCATAAAATAGAAAATACAAAAAAGAATGAACGACTGAAGAAAAAGAATTATTACCACAATGGAATTAAACTTCCAGTAAAGTTATTATTTTCTAGAGTTGGCAGGGGCTCATAGAGTATTTATGATTTGTTTTCTACAGCCTAGTGTTCTTGCTTAATCTTCATTAGATTTTGTAATACTTCAATGGATGTATATAACGTGGATGTGTTGGTGTGTGCTTCCCCTGAGGCTGTATAGGTTGTATATCTTGTTTTGGCTGTGGTTTTGGCTGTGCTCTTTGCATTGATAGATACCCTGATTTACACAGGCCAGTGAACAAATACTGTGCTCCAAAGTCAATGAAAGACTCAAGAACAGAGTTGCACATTTCTTAGTTTTTTATGAACAGAAGATATAATCACACAAACAAAGAACACTCTTGAAAGCTGTCAGATCTCATCACCCTCTGTGCCAGTTCCCCTTCCTGCCTTTCTTGTGTGATGTGTCACATTCTGGGGTGTAAACAACCTCTACACTGGCTCAGGACTGGCCTAGCCTGCCTTTGCAGGAGCTGTCACATCACTTTAGATGCCACATTAGATTGTGAACACAAGCACACACGCAGGCAAACACTTCCCAAACCCGCACAACCCTCAGGTTATTGGAAAGACCTCAGCCCGTGGAGCAGTTGGCTCCTCTAGGCTCTACCAAAGCAACAAGAAACACATCAAATACACCCAAATCCAGGCAAACACCAAGGCGCCAGTTGCACTGAAAAAAAAGATTTTAAATAACCCTCAGAGTTTGGCCTTTCCTGTTTCAGAGCTGTTGGAAAGAGCAATAAATTCAACTGATATTTAGTCCAAATGAAAAGTGACTAACACACTCAGTTTTAATGAAATGTAAATTTTACCTAATAGTTGAGTAAGCTCATATGTCAATGTGCAAATTGAAATCAGCTGATTAGGTCTAGTGGTGGGCCACTCTTAAATCAGTATGTAAATTGAGAGGGATTATGATGCTTCCATGCACTTTATGAATCCCTGTTTCTTTGGGCCTAGAGTTAGTGTATGTAGCTGATGTTACACTGGTCTCAGTAGTAAATAGGGTGAAGTGTGCGCAGAGAGGAGAACTGTGCATGGAGATATGACTAAAGAGGAGAGAGATCGAAAAGCAGGCAGAGAGGAGAAGTAAAGTGTGTACAGTGTGTATGAACATAGCCGTGTTTCTGTTATTCTATCTCTGAGCTAAACCTCAAGCTATTATAAAGAGCCAGCAATAACAGCACTCAGAAACCCACAGTACAGTTTCGCTGCGCTCATGGCCAACACAAACCCGTGCATTATTGGTTTCTGGATGCACCATAGGTGCTCACGTTTGAGTCATGACACGTGGCGAGATGGTGTAGCAGTCAGAGCGACAGCTCAGTTTCTTAAAGGTCACAGATTTGAACCCCACAGCAGTTAGTCACACTGCCATACCCTGCCCACTCATGAGACTCTGCACCTGCTAGTTATTAGAGTTTAATTCAGTTCACCTAAGCTTTACTGTAAATAATGACAAACTAGTGACATGAAACTAATCAGTTCATCATTAATTTATAGCATATAGCATTTTCTTTACACGTCCATCATAAAGATTTGCAAGCATAAGAAAAGTGGCAATAATTTAAAGATTGATGCGAGAAGTAATTCAAGTGCAAGCTTTTCAGGAACACACACACACACACACACACACACACACACACACACACACACACACACACACATATATATATGTTATATTTCATCTTTTACCTTCTATTTTGTAATTGAGTCCTTTTTTTGTCTTTAAGTAAACAATTTTTGAGTCGAAATCCCTAAAAAATAATTCTACAATCCATTTTTTGCCACAAATAGTGTTCAAGACTATGGGAATCAAATTTGCCAGAAGATGAAGAGTTGGCACTTTTTTTTTTCTTAATTTTTTTTTTTTATCTCCAGTGATAGATTTAGAGTTAAAGGATAGTATACTGTAGTTCTTTATATGAAATATCTAAATCATTTCAATAAGTGTTAAATCAAACACAAGAGCTGTGTTGAAGGAAAATGTGTTCATGTAATCAATACTTGGTCTGAGAAGATATGTCAGTTAAAGCATTTTATTTAAATTCAGATACAAATTAAACATGTAATCATACTATGCACAGAGTAGAAGAGAAGAAATAATTTGGACCTGCAGATTCTTAGAGGCTTAATGAAGTGAATTTGTTATCTTCAGAAGTTATAGGGAAAGAACAGAGAGGCACACCTCTGCACGAATATGCAGGTGGGAACCTTCCCGATACAGACGAGTAGCTCAGATAATCAGGGGTTTTCCTAGCAACTGCTATAAGGATGACTCGGCACGATTTGAGTCAGACCAACCAGATATCTCCGTGTGAAAATGTTGACCAAGCCGTAATATTGCATCCCTCTCGCAGGAGCATGGAGTAAGTAGTTTGAAAGTATATAGTGAGAATGAAATCCATAGCTCTGCGTCCTGAATCCAGGCCCTCCGTATGTCAGATTTCTATTTTGTACTCTGTTATCAGAATAATTAAATCTGTGTGACACTAGTAAAGTTCTGTTCGCCTGTTTTGGTCCCTACAAACCTAGAAGTGGGCATTTTGTGAAAGTTATGAGACATAAGTAAATCTACCACATATATTCGATTTTTTTCTGATTGACACTTTAAAACAATTTTTTTTGTATAACTTGAAGCACAAAGCAGGCTGGTTTAGCTTCTATTTTTATTCTGCAGGTTGTTATGAAAAAAACAATATTTTTGGCTGCTTCATTTCTTTGAATATACAATCGTTGTGGTTTTATATCTTTGGATATAAAATTATGGGGCACCAGAGCAGAGAGGGATGGATACACAGCCTTTTTCTCTACTTGTTTATTTTCCAGAATGGTCCCCATATGTGTCCCAGATGAATAGCTGGATATAAAAGTAGAGGCTTTTGGTGAATGTTAAAAGGAGTCAGATTGAGTGGGTGGAAACTGTGGTCTGGGGTCTTGGCTTTGTTGCTGTTAAATATAGGTTTGAGAAACACCACACATTGAGAGCCCAGCCTCTATATTGGATCATTCTGACTCTCACTGACACAAAAGCATAGCAATGAGAAACACAAAGTTATGTAAACACAAAGTATTGTACATTATTTAGTTGTTTTCTCCTTACAGTCACACATGTACCTCAAGCAGACACTTCCATAATCTTGGATGATTGAATACATTCTTACATGACACTGAATGAGAGAATTGACTGACCCTTGTTGCTTGCAGCAGCATGTGCCTTCACATGTGTTGTTTGTTTCTGTGTGGAATGTTATTAGTCTGTTTATTCTTTGAGTCCCCGATGTTCTGACCTTAAAAACTCAGAACCACTAAAATTTTGGTCATAATGACCTTTGTGCCACAACTTTACAGCCCAACTCTGGAGGATTTTGTTTTTAAACAACAAATATCCTGTACTTGTGAAGCGTCTTGATATCAATATCAAGCCACGAGCAATACTAGTTTCCCAATTTCTTTCACACAGACCTGAGATCAAACAAAGTGCTGATATGAGTTTGACCTGAAGGGGGCAGGGACTCTCCTGGGAGGATTTACTGTGGACCGAATCAGAGCCAATAAATGTTCCATTCAAACAGGGCGATGACACCGAACAGGCAGATATTTGTGTATGTGTGTTCAGGCTTGCACTGCATGTGCTCCATCTCACTCGATCCAAAGTATTCTATGACACTTGAAGATCAGAGAAACCAGAAATTGGCACTTGTGAGCCATCATTTACTGGGCTTTGATGTAAGCAGTCTGATAGGGTTAGAGATAGGTTGAGGAGAAAGCATTTAATGGTTGAGGTTAGTGAAAGTGTTAAGGGTGGAAAAATGATCAAAAGTCAAACAATTGTCCTCAACTACTACAGAACATGGTTGCATGGTCTCGAACACGGGTTTTCTATTGATTTTTTTTTTTTTATCTTTGTGCAGTCTCATGAATCGTTAAGGGGGGATGCTACTGTCCGCTGCCCGATCAGAGCCCACATTGACCTGCATGGAGAATGGAGGTTTGGGATTGAGGCTAAAAGGTTGATTGCATTAGTGACTTCTATCAGGGTTCATTTGAAGACTGGTTTAGAAACAAAGTGATGGTTTTTGAACTTTGAGGGTGACCTTAACATCGGGGTGTCCAGGCAATTTCATCCATTGGGATGTGCGCGTCTCCATGTGTGTGTATGTGTCTGTGGCAATGGAGGCGTAAGACAGTTGAAGAACATCACACAGAGTCAAGCTTTTTTTTTTTTCTGCTTCTCTTTCTATCTCCCTGATTGAAACATGCACTCATTAATTATGCGCAAAGGCAAGTTCAAATAGTCTGACACATTTTGCGAAATCATTTTTTAAAGATACGATCTAGCAAAAAAGATCATAAAAATATGCAGACAGAGGAGACTTGCATGAGAAGGGGAGTTTAAGGACACATGAAGAGACGGACTGAACAAAAAAAGTAGGAAAGGGGTCAAGAAATGACGTAGTCACATGCATAGATGCACATATGAATGCACATTCAGATGCACACACACGGGCCCTCACACACGATGAGCTGTTTCTTCTGCGCTCACTGTGAAATAGAGCGTAGGTATCCATGACCTTAGCGAACATTATCGTGGAAGTGACATCTGACTCAAAGTGCACCGAAAGGTCAGCCTCAACTAGAGTCCACATTTTTTTAAAAATATGTCTGCACTCTTACCCCCCCTCCTCCCCTCCAAAAAATATATATATATTTCAGCTCCAGTGTTTACCTTACGATTACCCTGCAATCCCTGTTTGGTTCACAGTTCTTATTTTGTAGCCCAAGGTATGAGTAGACGCTGTGTGAAGGAGAGAAGGAGAAAGAGAGGGAAGCTTGTCGAGGGAATAGTGACCTACATGGCAATATATAGTAAAATGCATTTCAGACTGCATCCATCGCTGCTTGTTACGTCATTGGCTTCCCCAGATGGGCGAGGAAGCTGCGCTGGATTGCAACCTTCGGCTTTGTCCTTCACAACACAATAGCTCTAATAATCTTGCTTTCCCCCTGAGGTCATTGGTAGCAAACACACTCCGTTACGTGCACACACGCTCATGTATTTCCAAACATACAAAGACAATTTCATGAGACCACGGATTAAAGCAAACTAGCCTCAGACAATACAAAAATCACTGTTTAGTCATTGGTAGATGCTATTTAGATGCATTGTTCTCACTTTTATACTTGTCTACCTCCCCCTCCTTATTCTCATCTCTTCTCCCCCACTGCATTCTCTTCTATGTGTGTGTGATGGATGGGCTGCTCTATCATATGAGTAATACTAATGTAGGCCTGTCTGCGTGCACTGGCTCTAGCCCTTGCAAATTGAATTTGTCAGAGGACCTTTTTTTTTCCGCCTGCACCTTTTTATTCACTCTCGCACCCTTTTCACTGTGTGCGTCCAAGAGTGTGTGACTAAACCGGCTAGATTTGACAAAAAAACAGCAGCGTGTGGGTTTATGCGTGGACCTTTTGAACAAACCATTCCGTATTCAAATGACCTTGTATCGATCCAGATCAAGTCCGATTTATCTGGAGAGAAAGAAGCGGCGCACTAAATCCACAGCCTTTTCTTTTTATATCCAGTCTTCATTTTTTAACTTTGTCAAGTCCCTGCTTTTCTTTATTTTTGTAGTTCTCGAACCCCTTATATTTTTTTTCGTTATATCTAGTCCCACAATCTTATGTGCAGAGCATTTACCCCTACCAAGCGGCATTTTCAAAAGGTAGACCCTTATACTTTGTCCCTGTTCCCTCTCTGACTATGTCTGTGTATGACTCGAATACGAAATGAGCCGCTGTTCATTGCTAACTGGGAGATGAAAGATGAACAAGGAAAAGTGTCCCCCCCCCCCCCTTTCTTACTTCCTCCCACCTTCTTTTATTTCTTTTTCTCTCTCCTGCTGTCCTCCCCACTGAGCTGTAATCTGACAGATGTTGAGTACACAAATTTGTTAATTTCGACTGTGTCTCTCCTCATCTGCGTGTGTGCGCATGCACACATGCGTTCTTTGGCCAGCATGCAATGTGTGATCACGCATACACCTGGTGTGTCACTTTGTTTGTCTCTGTCAGCCATCGATATGCTGCTGGCGGGAAAGCTGGGTGTCATGAGCCTGCTGTAGTTGGCCAGCTGACCGTTGCCTGGCTGCATGTTTGAATGGTAACACATTAACACTCGGTGAACAACATAGACATCCAAGGGACCTCTCCTGCCTGCTATTAAAAGAAGAGTGTAGCTGGACATGACTGTATCTGACCTGTAAAAAGCTCAATTTTACCAGCCTGTAGGTCTTTTTATGGGTCATTTACACACACTGTATGTGTCCTGTTCCTTGGTATCAACAGTATCTCTTTATTACCTTCTTTCAATCACCCTGTCACTTTCTGTTTGTCTTTCCTGCACCAATTACAGCACCTCTCACCCAATCTTATGCCGGGTCCCTTTGCCAATCCTCTCTCCCCTTACCTCTATCTCGTCTCTTCCTTCACATTCACTTCAGTTCCATCAACACATTCTTTCCAGCTGTTCGTTCCCTCCGATGTGTTTTCTCACCTCTTCCTTACGTCCCCATCTATCAGTTTTCCTCCTCTCTTCACTCATCTCTCTCCCGTCACCATACAACTGTCCCCTTGCTCTTTTTGAGCCTATCATTAGGGACCATTAAGGTTTCAGCTGTTCCACAGAGAATGATGGAGTCACTCTGACACTGTCAGGGGAGAAATTAGGTGGGAGGTATGATGGAAGGGAGCGAATATTGGATGAAAATGAAGAGAGCAAGTGAATTAAAATCTGAAAAATATGTCTGAATCTATTCTTGCTATTGTCAAGACTAACTATCATAATCATCATCTGGGTGCTGGTGTGTGGCTGTAGCCATCACTCCCTCCAGTATATGCAACTTAGTGGATATGCTGCAACACATACTTGAATGCCTGACCATTTTATTTGTCTCTGTCAGCTCTGACTTTATGTCCAAACAATACTGTTGAACTGCGCTCACATGCACAAACTAAATAAATAAATATACATCCTACATCTGTACTGTATGTCAGGTCACATCTACCAGTGAGTCACTATGTGTGTGGAAGTGAGAGAGGGGGAAAGAGATCTATCAAAATGACACTTAAAGGCTTGTAGATCCGTGAGCTGCTCAGCCAAAGTGGAGTAGAAGTCCCCGAGCTCATGCCTGGTTCTCACACATCTATTTTAATTTCACTGCTCACTGTCAGTCTTGCCCGACTAACATGTGATCAATATAGGCAGACATCCATGTAATTATGATAGATTGGATTTCTCTGAGCATGAAACCAGTGACGTGAGGCAGGGGGATTGTGACATGTTTAGTGGGATGGTAGGTCGGTTCTCATTAGACGGCGCATTCTTGTTTCCAGAGCGTCTGCAGCTCAGCATGTTCTCTGAAGTTCAGATCGTTCATGCTAGTCCGACTGGATTGTCTCCAGTCCAACTACAAAATAGTTGGCAAAAAAATGGCTTGTAAGTGACATGTTAACGTTAAACTCATTCAAATTCTATGTGTACGGTTCATTTGCATGTCATTTCTGTGTTTTAACATGCTGTAAACAAGTTTGTGTTTTTTGCATTTGTTCCATACATCTAGAAATAAATCTTTTCCTTTTTTTAATTGGACAACAAAACAGGGTTGAAGCCAAGATATCAATGTACTCAGCATTCCCTGGGTTTTCTCTTGGCGTTCCCTTTCTCTGTCACATCTCACTCACCCTAAGCCAAGGGTGTCAAACATACGGCCCGCGGGCCGGATCCGGCCCGCCAGAGGGTCCAGCTCGGCCCGCCGGATGACTTTGCGAAGTGTGAAAATTACAGAAAGACGTAAATTGCATTTCTACGAGAATATGGAGGTATATGAGTACAAACGTTTTGTAATTTTTTTTTTTAATCGATCCAGTAATTGCTTCAAAAACAGCGTAAATGCGACATCTGCTCCGGAGGAAGAAGCGCTCGCTGCTAGGGAATCTGCAGAGGGGGGCCCAGGCAGATAAACAGTGGGCTGATGTCTGAGTTTTTGGTCTTTATGTTTCTAGTTTATTGTAGAAAGACCTTAAAATAGGGTTTATCATCCAAAAAAACCTTCACCAATGATTTAAACATAGAGAAATATTGTCGTTATGTATGCGTTATTATGCTATGATTTTACTGGTCTGGCCCACTTGAGATCAAAGTGGGCAGTATGTGGCCCTTAACTAAAATGAGTTTGACACCCCTGCCCTAAGCTGTGTGTGCATGTGCTTATTTTGTGAACATGTGCCAGTCACTGTCGTTATATGGCATTATATAATTGAGATCAGATTTATGCATTCTCATAATATTTCTTCATAGAGTTGCTCCTTTATTGCTGAAATCGTTGACCATTCATTCCTTAAAACATGCCTTCAGTTGCAAGATGTTTTCACTTTTTGTTTTGCATGTGCTACTCTTTTCAAATCCCAGCACAACATTTCAATGGGATTCAAATTTGGGGTTTGACAGGGTCAGTCTATAACCCTCCATTTCTTCTTTTTGGTTGAGTTGTGAGTGCACTTAGGATCATTATTCTGTTCAAAGGTCCACTTTCAGCTCAACTCCAACTTTTGGACAGATGCCCTAACATTATCTTCAAGCCCTCCTTGATATGAGTTCATTGCCGAATCAATGACTGCAAGGTGCCCAGTCCCTGAGGCATCAAAGCAACCTCAAACTATATTATTTCCACCACCATGTTTCACAGTTGTTAAAGACAGCTTATCTCCTGGTCTGCACTGAACATGTCTTCTGTTAGTGTGGCCCAATATATATGTCTTTATTTGTCAGTCCAGAGCACATTCTTGGGTTCTTGGTGACTTCTTTATGCATCAAACGGTCTGGGCTGAGTTTTCTGGAGTGGCCAGTCCTGAACAAATTGGCAGTCATTTTAAATCTGTTCTCCTTGTAGATGTTTTTTCTTTGAGTGTAATTATTTATTGCAATTATTTGAGGACCTTTTTAAATCCCTTAAGAGACTGGTAGGCATTTACAACATTTATTTTTCTAAAGGCCTTGGAGAACTCTTTAGATCTTGGCACTGCATACCTCAATAGCAAATGCAATACCTGACTCTTGATGCCAGAGGTTTAAATATAAGTGGTTTCAACTGTCTTGCCTGTGTCATTTGTTTGAGTATATCACATTTATTAAAAGTAACCTTTTTACAGAGGATCAAATGTTTACTTGTTGCAGTGTGTAAAAAAAGCTAACAATTTCCATGGGATGTACCCACATATTCATATGACTGTATGCTACATTTCCTAGAAAGGGCTTGTCTTTTTCCTCTAACAGGTTTACATACTGGTGGATGACCTGAATAATAATGTGCTAGAGTTGCTTTGGTTTCTACAGAAACTTATTTTTAAGTGGGGTGTACACATAGACTAACGTCATCATCATTTCACATTACCTTTCTGGCTTATTAACAAATGTCTGGTCAAATTGCCCGTATCTTAGACAAGAGTGTGAGTAAGGTGTGAGCCCAACATCAATGAAGCCACTATTTCCATTGTGGTTTTAATAGAGACATCTTCAGATTTTTAGAGGGAGCCTGTTCCACAGTCTAGACACAACAGCAAAGGTGCAATCCTCTTGTGTATCAGTTAAAACGTAGAACAGACAACAGCTTTGGGTCAGACGGCCTAAGGGACCTCAAGTAGAGTGGAATGGTTAAAAACATGTCAAATGCTATGACAGGGCCATATCATTAAGTGCCATTTAAACAAACAATAAGATGTTAAAATCAATTCTTTTCCACGCTGGAATCCAGTGCGGCACCCCAAACAGCAGCATTTTGAACAAGTCGCAGACATGGATGAGAAGACTGACTAATGTCAAGTAGTGTAGGTGAGAGGAAATATTGGTGTTTTCTCCAGTTCTAGTAGCAACAATGAATAAAATCTATCGTCTTTATAAGGAAAACCTAGAAAATAAGGGTCAGGTTGAAAATAAACCTTTATCATATTTAGGACATAAATGTGCCATTACACTGAATTCATACACCTCTATACGAGTTTGATATTCAGTGGAAGCAGCCTGGGCAGTGGGGAATATTATTTTTTTCTGCAGCAAGCCACCAGCAAGACTGTTTTTGTTGTGTTCAGTTTGATAATACAACAAAAAAAAAAATGCTTTTTTCCTATGCTGACAAGCAAACATCACTGAATAACTCAGGCAAAGCATTTGCCAATCAACACACAGTAGCGCCAGTAAAAACATGCAGATTAATTCCTCTGTTTGAGTGGACTCCAGCAGGCACTTTTGATGCTGGGTTGGCAATGTCTGCGTTTATCCAGTGAATAACAAGCAAGTCACATTTGTTTAGTTTACGAGAAGTGCAAATCAAATTTCATATGTCAGTCACAATTGCCCAGTAAAAACAATATCCAGTACTCACTCACGTTTTCCTAAATTAACTATGTTCATATACCCTGCATTACAATAGTCGGTGGTAGCCCTAAACACTTGAGACATTCTGACCATTGAAGGTGCAATAGTTAGGATTTAGGTTCCATCTTGTAATACCACATTGTAAATTAAGAGGTGATAGTGAGTCACTGTGGTATCCAGTCTGTGTGGTTCTCAGAGTTCAGCGTTTTCTTGCCTTGCCATTCATTGTTTTTTGATAATTGGTGATTGTAAAAGTTGATTGGATGGACCCAGCAGTAAATTGACAAAAAAAAAAAAGATGTCTGTTAGTTTACAAAAATGCAATGTTTTTCCGCACAGACTAAGCTGCACTAAATATCCATTTTGAATTGTCCAAACAAGGTCCGAACGCCTTGTTTGTTTGCTAGATTAAAATTGCCTCGGTTTGTTGGAAAGGTAGATGAAAAAAACAATTTAGCTAGTCACATACATCTATTCTAAGTAGTCTGAACAAGCTAACTTAGGATATTAACACTGTTGGTAAAATGATATAATTAGCTACCTTTAAAAGCTATTGCCACATAGCCACAGTTAGCATTGAGAGCTGTTTATTTACCAGTCTACATGAAACATTGTCAGTTAAGGATCAAACTTATTTCCTTAATTGCCAAGAATCTCCTGCATTGAAAAGCAATGCCAATGTTAACTCTTGTTTTGCTATTTTAAGTAAGAGTTTTAGCATCATTGCTTTTACTGTTTCATTGATTATAATATTTTAATTGAATAGAAGTAATTCTTAAACAAGGATTCTTGGCTGGAGAGCAAAGCAAGAATAAAAGTGAAGAGCACAGTACAGCAGGAATAATTCCACAGTATGTCAATTTATTTAGCTAGTTTGTTTTCATTCAAGCTGAGATGTGAATCTTAAGAGTTTTGTGCCTTTAAAACTTTAGTCATTTTGTATCGATATTTAAAAAATTCCCTTGTTTTTATTAAATTGTTATTGTTTTTAAAAAATTCACAAGAGGAGAGGGAATGAGAAAAAACAGTTATGGAAAAGGGTTACAGAGATACTCATCATGAGTATAGGAAGGTGAGGAGAGCTGAGACGAGGTGATGTGTCGGCCATGCTGGCAGACAGTGAAGGTTCACCTCGGCGCCCCGCTAAGAGGGTTGTTGGGCACGGATAGAAAGTCTTGCTGTTCCCCTGTCTGACTCTGTCACAGCCTCCCTATGGGAGTCTGCCATGTGTCAGCAACCTTAATTACTACACCTCATCTCCTCAAAGATTAATGATGCTTCTGTTCTCTCAGTATTTATCATCGTATCTACTCATTTACATTCTGCCGTGCATATACTGTATGTGCCAGTGTTTGGTAATGTCTGCAGCAGACACAGTGGTATGCTTATCCTCTGTTATTTTTTTTCCTAATGTATTTGTGATTCCCATTTTAGACTGTTTGCACACTCACTAAAATTAAGTGAAATGCCTTGAAAATGGAGCATGCTGTTCACCTCATTTGTTTGCTTAATTACCTGCCATGCCTAGAGCTCCCTTTTGCCTCAGTTTAGAGGCCCTGCCTGGTGAGGCTTTGTTTCAGCTTTTGTTACTATGATTTCATGTTTTATTATTAGTCTTACTGTTTCATACAGCTTGATATGTGTGCATATGTGTGAAATCTGTCTCTTTGTTAATGCCATTAGTCACCCATTGTGTGCCAGTATGTGCATGTTTGAAACTGCCTTTGTCTGTATTATTCAGAATAGTTGGCATGTTGAATTATTAGTACCACAAATATTGATGAATCATATTAGGCTGTTTTTACAGTGTAGCTGCTCAAACCGGAGCAGACCTTTATACACCATGTCTAGACAGAAACTAACAAAAAGAACAAGACGTAATGTTTAAGGTCAGGAGAGGCTCTCTATCTGTGTCATCTCCTGCTTGCTTTATGTAAAATCTATGTTCTGACTTCCGTAATCTCTGCCCCTCTAATCCACATACCATGACCCACCTGCCAGAGCACTTGTCCGGTTCAAATGCCAGTAAACTATAGCCCAGTTGAAGGACACTGCCGTATCATGTAATTTTTCATTTTAATAGGGATCAAGAGTCAAGTTTCCTTTGGCCAATCTCCAATTGGCTACCTCTGTATGTCTGTCTGAATGAGTAACATGTCATTGACTTCCATTCTATGCCAATCCCCTCATGGTACATGTTCATTAAAGTCATTATTCAGATGTGAATTGCTGTGGAAATTAGCCCTGATTATCATGCATAACTACAATTATATCCTTGAATTCCCCTTTCTTTTCAAGTCAGCAAGTGTTCATTTTTCTGAATGATGTCACAAATATAAACAAAATGTGAAAATAGCTGGGCAAGATGCTGCCAGCTAAATCACAGTTATTAATATCAATTTATTCCCAACCTCTCGTCTTTCCTACAGTTTCTGCATAATCACGCTGTCATCAGGCAGAAATATTGAGATAGGGGAGAAGGTGGTAGAGAGTAGAATGGGGAAGAGAAAAAGAGAGATAAACACAGTTGAAACCTCGGGGAAAATGTATTTCTCTTCAAATTGCTCTGCACAGTAACTGAGCGCGACACTGCATGGAGTCTGTCAGGAGTTTGGAAAGTTGTGTGTGTGTCTGTTTGTGTGTGCAGGGGAGAAGCACTCATTTAGACTAGTTGACAATAATTTTGAAGCGCATAATGACAACAGGCACATAGTTGGGTGAATCATATAAGGATACTTTTTATAGTTAGGAATATTAAGAAAAACTTAAAATTCAGTTGACAGAACATTTAAATGTTCCTGCTGTCTAAGATGACAGTTGTGTACTGTGCTTTTTAATAATTCTTATTATCTCTGATTATCTAAAGCACTAACTGAGAAGGATCAGTGTGTTAATTGATGGAAGAGTCGTTAATTTACATGATAATGTGGCGTAAAAAAATACAACCCCGTGTGACAGATGACGGATGATGATAGGCAACTTAATTGCCGGGTAATTAATGGAAGCAGCAGCATTTTGAGGGATTCACATTTCTTTTGCCTTGATTAAACTGCAGATTATGTTTCAGGATGGACCTTATGTCATCAGTTTGAGTCTGAAGCAGCGAGATTGTACAGGTGGTAATAACCAAACATATATTTAAAGTGTGAATATTGACCAATAATCTATTGGCCTGTGTGTTTTATTTTGGAATTTACATTTCAAAAAGCACTTTTCAGAGACGATACATTTACATATACACAACAACACCTTTCCTTTTCGTGAAGTACAGGTCGTGGGTGTACATATGATATGATACGCTGGATTGTGAGAGTTGCATACTGTATTAGAAAATGGCACATTACAAAGTTGCCGGGTGCATACACAAAAAAAATGAATTCTGCTGTTGTATTTTGGGCAAGTACTTGTCACATGTGCATTAGAGCTTTGCATTGACAGAGAATTGTGTAAGTACTCGGCTGAAAAACTGTTATGTATTCCTAACTCTACTCAAGCTTACTTTGACACACCACAAAAAGAGATTCATACTTTATTTTAAGTATAACGTCCCCAATTTAATTAGAGAATATCTATGTATGTGTATATATATATATATGTGTATATATATGTGTGTATATATATTGCATTTCACCTTGAAACCTTTGCACAAAACACAAATAAGAAAAACAGTACGAAAGAAAGAAAATTGATTTGAAAAATGTATTGTCTCCAATCTCCATATAATAGTATGCTTAATTAACTATGATGTCTTACAAAAATACGCCATGTGTATATTTAGGTATAGAATGTCTTGTCTCAAAACAGGGCATTTTTCGGCTCCTCTTGGAATTGACTGCCATCACTTAACCTTGCAAAACACTTTAAATCTAGAGTGTAGGTACTTAAGAATATAGTGTTAGGTTTTTCAGTATTCTGCCATTATGGTTCCAATATTCTTATGGAAACACAGCAATTTCCAACTAACCTTGGGCCGAGGAGGGGCTGAGGAGGGACAGGCAGTAGCAAATAGGAGTATTAATCACAAGACAACCTCACCAACACTTCCCACTCCCATCACCTCCCACACACACACACACACACACACACACACACACACACACACACACACACACACACACACACACACACACAGAGACACGCACACACTCACTATCTAACAGGAGGCAGCAGCCACATACATGAAACTCCCTGCCAGACAGAACCAATCATTCTCGGCGAGGCGAGATCCCTGATGAGCAGCATCAATAGTAATCATAGAATTTGCCATGATGGTGATGGATTTTTATGCCTTTTTGCCCTCATTACAGGCCAGTCTGAAAGCTTAGCTAAGCTTATATTAACTTAGCTAAACTCATAAAAAGTAACACCAGTATATTTATTGATATACAGAGTTTACTCTTAAGTATAATTCCTCTGCATTTATAAAAAAAAAAAAGACAATGGTTTTATTTTATTTTCAATCAGTGTTTTTTACTGTAACTTTATTTTACTCATTGACACACCTGCTGAGTGTATAACAACCTGAATTTAGGCAACTATTCTTCCATCAAGTGCATGAAGTTGCAACGTTAGCTGCAATGATTGAGTGACTGAAAAGAGAGTGTTTGCTGTCATTACAGAATCAGAATTCACAGAGCAGTGAATTGCAGTGAATTGCTCTTTAGTCATTTTGCTCTGTATGCTGTCTCAATTTTACTTTTCAAACTTGGTATTTTCCCCTCAGCTACAAACAAAAAGTTAAATTCATTTGAACTGAGTGGGCTGTTTCACTGTCAACAGGCCTTTTCTTCGATCCAAATTTGCTCTGACGCTTCACTGGCAGAAAATATATAATGTCAACACTCCTACAGTGTTAATGTTTGGCTGAAATTACTGCAGTAGCAGATTGCCTGAAGGAAAAAAATACCTATATCTGTTTTAAAAGCAGTTGCATTTGTCATTCATATGTGGCACTGTAAAACAAGGATCTTTATAGGATAAATACTGAGGAGTTCTTGCCTGCCTTTAGATGAGAATAAACCATTTAGTGAATGGTGAAATGTCCTAACCTTTACAAATGCAGGCCAATGGTTAGTTTTATTTCTAGCTGACACAGTTAAAAAAAAATAAAAAAAAATTGCTTTATTACTTGCCAGTAAATCCTTCAAGCCAGCCTATTAAGTAGAGTGGCCATTTTTCTTTTGAAGCATGCCAGTCTTTAAAAATGATCAGAATAAAAAAAAACTGCCAATTTCATTTTCCAAACCTTTAACACATGCTAAAAACGATAAGTAACTGATAAAAAGTTTGTCACTCTTAGGCAAGCCTTAGCATTTACTCAGCATTAGAACGTACCAATATGGCATTTAAAAAGTGTCTATCTTAATCTATCTTCAATTAATTGGTTCCTTATTCAGAGAGTACTACAGGAATTAGTGGTGACATGAAGTGAGATGGGTGAGGGCAGGGGAGAACATGAGGGAAGGGAGGGGTGAGGATGCGAGGAGACCTTCCCAAGTCACAGAAGACTGGAGCTAGGGTATCTGAAGGTTAAGCTAAACTGGTGGGTAAACAAACACAAACCTGCTCCGCAGACATGTCTGCATGTGTGTTGTTGTGTATGTGTGTGTAATGTCGAGAGTACTGTACCTTTTGTTATTGCAGCAAACAAACAAGAGCATTAGGGTGCAAATATTACTCTAATTGGTCATTTGCTTGCCTCTTTTGCCATGTTATGTGTACGGATTAAATTGAACACGCTAAACCTGAAGCACCTGGGACCGTGCTTAGCTCATCCCTTGCTGAATGGGAGCGTTTATACACATATGAAGCTTATACTTCTGGGGGGGGGGAAGTGAATATATCCACTAGAAATCAAGTGTTGAACATCCATTCTGTTTTGTAGTCCCACTTCTCTCCCAGTTTATCTCCCTTTTCATGCAGAGGTCATAGTTACGTACTTACAATACCATGCTCTAATTGTCATGCGTAGCTCACAAGAACAGACTCATACATGCATAAACACACACATCCACCAATGTTGCCTCAGTGGAGTACATATAATACACATGAGGTAATCATTACTAGTGGACATATTTGTAGACTCTTATTAAATGCTAATCCTGCCGAGAGAGCACAGCATGCCGCACACCACTCGATGAGCGATACACCTGACTCTAGTGGTCTTCTATTTTTGTGTATAATTTTTTGTATATATTTCTTCTTCTTTTTTCTCACTTTTTTTTTTTTCTGCCTCTCTTTCATTCTGCTCCAAATAGAACATATAGTATGCAATGTACGTACCCTACAAGTATAAATGTGCAGTTTTACTCTTTTACGCTTTCTGTTTCACAGTGATCGTATAAGTGATTTCATGAGTGTGGCATCCCACTGGGAATTAAACTCCGATCCAAACCCAAACAACATTTGGTCTTTAGTCTCTAGCTATTGAACCTTTCATGGAAAAGTTTTAGTCTTTTTCATTATGGCATATCTTGCCGCACAGGATTTAGCCAGAACTATTTTTTCCGACGGCAGAAAAATAAAGGAATAACAGCATGAAATGGGTAAATGAAAAACAGTTAGACATAAGAAATTGACAGAGAAAGGGTTTAAAGAAATAAGAAAAGAGAGAGTTAGAGGGGGGGGGGGGGGAGTTTATTAGGCTGGTTGTTATAGACTGTCTTGCTGTTGTTTCCAAGGGAACAGCGATGCTGTGTGTGGAGGTTGCTGTAACCTCTGAATTCTCAGGCATTACTTTTGGTTATGGGCTGAAATTGGCTGGGATATAACAGGATAACATCTAATCTCTTCAATTAGATCCACCAGGGGGCTTCTCACTGTGTGTGTCTGTATTAGGTTGCAAGCTTTTGTGTGGGTGCGTGCATGCGCGTGGGGGCGCGTGTGCATATATGTGTGTATGTGTGTTACAGTTTGTTTTCGTGCAATGGGCAATGAGAACAATTTTGTCACAGGCATAGGTTTGTCTATCATAGCCATATGTAGTGCCCTCTAATTGCAGTGCATTACAGAGAACAATACCTGCAAAAAAAATTAATTTTATGGTGTGGTGGAAAAATAAGTCTTTACATGAATGGATCTCTCTGTGTCTGTCTATGTAAGCTTTTAATGTTCTTTTTCCCACACTCTTCAATAGCCATCTAAGTATATACTCAATACTCTTTCCTTTAGCATATATAATGTATAATTATCTATGCTCAGCACTCCTCAAAGTGCTGCACTTCAACCGATTTCCAGTTATATTCTCCTCTATCCTCTTTCCCATCTGTCCTCAGGGCAGAAAATGTGTTTCTCTCATCTCTCGTAAGGCATAATTCTCTCTTTCTCACTTTCTGTCTTTCTATCTCCCACTCATTCTGCCCCTTGCACCCTTATCTTGCAACACCTAGTACTTTTTTTTTCATTAAGCAAATGCTGCTTAACCACTGTATAACCATTACACAGTAAAACAGCTGAAATCTGGAATAACCTACAGTACAATAAGTAATCTAATTGAACATGGTTTTTTTTTTTTTAACTCTTGTATCTACTGTTGTATCTCACTGTTAATTACATCATGATCATGCTAATTATTATGATCCTGTTAAATATCAGCATCGCTCGTCCCTGCACATTGATGATATCTGAGGGGGCTACAAGCAAATATTTTACAAAGCTCAAAATCTTGTCTAAACAGTGATTATTAACTCGTTTAAGAGCAGAAGTAAAAGCTGCAGTATGATTGCAATGCCAGTACTTGAAGACTAATGACAGGCTATTGCCTTAGCAGACTAATCATCCTTGAGTAGAAAGGATGGGACAACACACAGCGCAGCAAGCAAAAGGCATACACACTCGTCAAAACTCTGCCCTACATCAGCAGGAGTGGCCAAAAACTCCAGATGGCACCATTAAATTGAAGTGAGTTTATTTATTTTCGTGTAAATAAAGGAGGAAAGAAATAATGATAAAGACAAATAAAAACGTGGAAGAGGAGAAATTGAGAGGGAAAAAAAGATAAAAAGGAAAATAAAATCAAAGGTTAGAAGGAGATGGAGAACAGAGAAAGGAAGTTAGGCACTATAGATATAAATGCCCCCTTGTACTCGACATGCAAATGATGTTTGTACATTAAACCACCATTTAGTTTTTTAGGGCAACAAAACTCAACAACTATGACTGGTAGCCTCAGTTTTGGATCTTCCAGATGTTGAGAGGGTGCGCTCAACATATGCAATCCTCTTAGTAGAATGTACCTGCACCACATCTATACCTTGTACTTATGTTTGCATGTATTTGCAAGACACTGTTTTTCTTCATTGCTCAGTCTTGGTACCGCAGACCTGTGGGACAACTTAGGCCAGCCCTCTGTGTTCTCTTGGTGGGAATGAAAAATGTATTTTTGTTTGGCATGCCTCACCATGATTAGGTGGAGCCTTCACCTTCTTCCTTGTCTGCATGATTGCTGGAATTATGACTCTAGGTTTCTAGATTCCCTCAAATGCTTGATATTTTCAGTGACCAACATGCTTTAGAAAGTGTGAAACAGAGAAAAATGTAAGCTTTGCAACTCAAACCATACAGGACAAGTGAAACCTTTGTCACAAAAGCCGGACAAATGCAATTCTCAGTGTCATTTGTGATATGCCCATTCAGCCCCACTCCCACCCCAAAACCCTACACACACGTACATGCGCATGCCACCAGATCTCTAAGCAGTCACCTTAAGGATAAAATAATCTGTCATGACGTATAATCTCATGGTTTTCTCCTGTACACTCCACATAGCTGTCTTTCGCTTTTGATTACGACTCCGACATTCAGAGTGCAGATAGTGAGCCCAACATACAAAAACACACAGTAACCTAACATGTCATTGGCAGTCACAGATAGAATTGCTAGTGAAGGACACAACCCCACAGAAAGGACAAAATATTATAGACTCAAAAGTAAAATTCATCATTTCAACATGTTCAAAGAAATTGGCTCTTTAGTGGCAGTGTGTCATTTAAGCAGCGATGTGAAGCTGCTATCAGTTCTGAAACACCCATGAACAGCTGTATTTGTAATACTCTCAAGGCATTAGATGTCCTTCTCTTTGTCACTGATGTGGCTTTATTCATTATTTTGCTACCAAGCAGAGCCCATATGAAACAAACTCTAAGATGTTGTTTTAATTTTTTAAATATATTTCATATTCACACTGCTGTGGTTTTAGAACATCCTCAATTGGATTTATTTACTTTTCTTGTAAAATATACTCAAAGTGTTTGCTTTTACCACATGCGTCTCACATTAAACCAGAGAAGCCTCCACCAGGCAGCACTTTCAGGAAATTTACAAATGATCTTATTGAAATGTCCTACTTACCCACAGACTTTGGTGATTTCCAAATGCTTCAATGATAATTAATGCTAAAAACAGTATTCCACCAGGCAACAAGCACGAGTAACATGCATGTTTTTTTAAACAATGAACATTTGCCATGAGCAAAAAAGTCAGATGGTCTATTTTTTTTTTTTTTTTTAAACAATTCTTAACAGCAGAAATGGAAAGAATATGAAAACAACTGCACTTAAATAAAATAGCTTTTACTTTACTTAAGTAAAATAAAATGACTTGACATATATAAAAATTAACTCAAATGCAACAAAACATATAGTCTGTCAATGTTTCTGCATTTAATTTTTAAAAGGGACGGGGAATAAAGGAACATGTGATATGATAATCTTACATGATAGCCCTATTACATTAAATAACATATTCAAACTACTGAGTCCTATAAGATTGCACGGTACACAAGTGGAACAACATCACACCACTGCCTGGTGAGACCTGTACCAACAAGCACTTTAGGCCAAACCAACAATGCATTTTGTAGACAGATATTTGCAGCCTGTACATACAACTGATTAGAAATTACAAATACACATCTGCTTTTCTAGTCTAACTAAGTAACTAGAGAAGAGGAAACATTTTTGACAACTAAACAAAACTGATTGACAGTAAATAAAATAGGGTGTCATTGCAGGTGCAAATAACAGTATTAAGCTGCCACTTATAAACAAAGTGAGGCAGATTTATAAACAATATATACTCCTCATATATTTTAATGTCATGTGATTCAAAGGGGTATTTTGATTGTTACACTTTAATTAATGAAGGCATCACTGTATAAATAACCAAAGTCCAGATTATCAACGGAGCAGTTTTTTGAGTTCGTTATCTTGAGTAAAATTTATTTTGAAATGTACCCTTTTTTATCTGGATGATATTTTATGACTCGAGTTTTTAAATCACCGTGTTGAGTGGAAAATAAAGAAGATCTCAACTAGGACTGAAGGCAATAAAGAAACAAATTTGAGCAGCCAGGCATGTGAAGAAATTTGTCGGCAGCTGTCAGGGATGGTTAAAGATGCAGTTATTAAAAAAAAACAGCACATGGAGGAAAATCCTAGATAATTAGCAAACTGAATCCCCTCGCCGGAGAGATTTTTTTTTTTTAAATAAATAAATGACCAGCATTACAAAATGATAGACTAAGCTGTCCGTATTACCGACTCAAGCAGTCTATCTCGTGGAGCAGTCATTAGTTGTTTGAACAAGCCAGATCTTCTATCAATGCAAAGGAAAAGTAAATCTGGAAATATTTTGTACTTAATGACTGCAAAGCATTTGTTTGTGCATGCTTTCTCTGCAATCACAAAATTGTTTAATCTGATTAAAGACAGCCATGACTGAGAAGTTGGCATGACTGCACCGCTGTCTAATTGAAGTATATGTTGAGGCCAGAGTAGGAAAGAAAATGAGAGCTGTCATTTACCTCCTTTAGCTCAACTACCATAACATTATTATTTTTTTCAGAATCACATATCATGGTAGATCAGCCTCACTTCAGTTAAATTTCAAATATTTAATGTGTTTTAAAGATGTTTTCATAATATTCACATACTGCTTCCAACGAGAGGAAAATTATTCCGAATCATTTTCCAAGACTCTAGTTTTTCTTCCCTCCTTGGAATATTTCCTTATTCCTGCAAAACTGTGCGACCTTTAAGTGTGGGCTAATCTCAGTTTGCCCGTCTGGCTGCTGGGCCTAATCCACTGACTCTCTTTATTATTTATTCAATCTCTTTATTCAACACTTGGAAGACCCACGCTAATCTTTATCCAACAAATGTTACATCCCATGCCCACTCTCTTACACTTCATCACTGAAGACTAAGGCATACGTGCAAAATCGACTTCTTTTTTTCTTGTTGCTAAATTCATTTTTTTCGACAATAATTTCCTCATATTGCATGACCTAATGGTGAAGATTACCCTGTTTTTGTCGCATCAGCACAGTAATAAAGCTTGTTTGACATCTAACAAATACAGAGAAGGAAACAGAGGCTCAGAGTTGTGTCTAGAGACTTAATTACTATATTGGTTTAGGACCAGCGATATAACTGTGTGGGAGTGTAAAATGGCTTTAAATGAGGAACCATTGTGTGTGTGTGTGTGGCAACAAACACACAAACACCCACATACAGCATACTGTAAATGTGTTTTTTCAAAGGAATGTTGACAAAATATTCTGTGCTTTCTGATTGAAAAGCCACACCTGCAGAGCTATGGAAAAAAAGTATGAAAAATATAAAAAAATAAAAAAATAAACATCAACTGTGTACATACTTGGTAGCAGTGATAAGCAGCAGGGATTTTAGAACATGTTGCTGCATGTGGATGCTCACACTTTGGGAGAGCTATGATGAGGTCAGGAGGGCTGTTGGTTTAGCAGGTCTGCTGCCTTGGTACTGGAGAGCAAATAGCTGTTCTGTCCCTTTGTGTGTGTGTGTGTGTGTGTGTGTGTGTGTGTGTGTGTGTGTGTGTGTGTGTGTGTGTGTGTGTATATGTGTATATATGTATGTGTGGGGGGTTGGGGATGGGGGAGGTGGTGTTGGGAGACCAGGTGGGTGAGCAGAGTCTTGTGTGAGTGTTGGGCTGTGAAACAGCTGTCCGAGACGATGAGTCTGACGAAGATGGATGAGATGGCTACACAAGGCGCTGTCCAGCAGCCAGGGTACACACTGCCCTAAAGCAAGAAAATACCAAACGCATACGCACACTCATTACATCTCTCTTCTATTCTTTGTTATACCACACCAAAAAAACGACTGTGTGTTTCAAGTATCTCCGAAGCGCCACTGTGTTGCTACATTGCTGAACTGGCAACTAGAAATAATGGCTGCTCTGAGATTAGCTAAATCTGAAAATCCTAATGTCATGCTTGTCCGTGCCAGTTGACACAGGACCAGACTCTCACCGACATAAACACTGTGTGTTTACGCCAACACATACACGCTTATAGCCTACAAACTGAGCTGGCCTTACATGCTGTATTTCCTAAAAAAAAATAACATTCATTGGATTTCTCTTCTTTTCTTTGTCATCATGGTGTCAGCCAGCGGTCATCCATCAGACACTTTGTTACAAGTTACACGGGCGCACGTTCACAAATCACACAGCTTTACCACCTCCATACCAGCTAATGTCACAACATTTCTGTTTTATTGTGTTTATTGATTTATTTTGAAAGATTCAGTTATGAAGAGTGAAAGAATGAGGACTTGTGGGCGTATTGTATTTGTTTCCACTATCTCAGCTTTAGGGTTTTTTATTTTTTTTATTTTGGAAGGCATGTTGCAATGTTGGTAGACAGGTAGACCGATAAAAGGAGTCAGAAACAGAGACAGCGAGAGCAAAAGTGAGAATAAGGAATGGAGTACTCACACACAAGTCTGCTTCAACACACTCACTCTTTCTCATGCACATACAAACACAAAGAAAGAGAGAGGAGCTGTCGCTTGTCTGTGCCAGTCACTTAGTCACGGAGGCGTGGACAGCCACCTTGTACAGAGTATGTTTCTATACAGAGACGACAAGGACAGAAACCCACCTCAAGGGTAGAAATGGGTAGAGAGATAGGGGGTTAGAGAGCGAAACACATGGGAGCAATGAAACAAGACTAGGTCAAAACCTAGTAAATGGCTGGACCGTGTATGAAACGCTAGAGGGCTTTTAATTTGAAACAAGTGCTTTTCATTTCAATCAGCTGGGAGAGGCAGCAGCAGTGATGCAGTCGCTGTACCAGAATGTAGTGGTGAAGAGGGAACCGAGCCGTGAGGCACAGCTCTGTATTTACCGATCGGTCTTCATCCCTGCTCTCACCAACTGCATGGTCGTTAACTCTGGGTAATGACCAGAGAACAAGATCATGGATGCACTGGTTTTCTTTGCAGGATGGCAGCCCTCACTCTCTGAGAGGTTAAGGAGTTCAGCCGTCGTGGAAGAACTTAGAGTAGAGCCGCGACATGAAGTGGTTCGGGCACCTGATTAGGATGCCCCCTGGCTGATTCCTGGTCTACCAAGCACAGCCAACTGTGCCAAGACCTCGAGGTCAGTGGGACCTGCTGGAGAGATTATATCTCTGAGTTGGCCTGGAAGTGGCTCGGGATCCTCTACGATGAGCGAAAGGAATGAATGGGCTCATCTGCTTTCCCTACTGCCAGCGAGATGAGCCTTTCATTTGAAACTGACACAGGAAGTCGCAGCTTTCGGCCAACCAATGGTGTAACTTTTATCAATTATTCTGTCTGTCTGTCAGTCACTCGCTCACTCACTCACTCAGCCAGTGAGTGAGTGTTGAAAATCATCACATAGTTGCTATGGGGTGTTTAGCAGGATGCGGATGGACTGCTGTTTCAGATTATTGTTAGGTTGTTTTCCAGTAGTTTCAAAGAAGTTGCTGGGGCTTTTCTATTTTCTTGACTCTCTGCTCTGTGTGGTTGTCATGACTTTTGGCATAGTTTCTGCGGTGGTTGTAGTTGGTTAAAAAGAGGTCAGAATAGAAATACATTGTCATCAGGTTAAACAATTCATTTAAATTTAAAATATCACATGGAAAATATTGTTGGCAAACAGCAGGCCTTTCTCATTCTGCATTCTTCTCCCTTCTTGTTCCTGTGAAATGAAAAGTATTCTTGCTCCGTCTGTTTTATTGAGGATACTTTGGGAGCTCACACAGACTTTGGCTTGCTAAGTATCCTTGAATGCATTTCATGCCAACCAGAAATGTTGAGCCATGCTCAAAGTTGGTATCATTTTCACTCTAGCACTGGTGTTAGTGATCTTTTTTTTTATATTTGTCACTTTTTGTTTTTTTTTAAAGTTTTTAAAAGGAAGTAACCATTTACATTACCCACAGATGTGAGGACCCACCAGCTGAGGGAGAATATCTTGTTATAACAAAGTTGTTTTCTCATTTCTTGTTAAAACTAGATACTGTTCTCATTTTCACCACTTACGTTCTCATAAAATTAGAAAGATTTCTCATTAAAACAAGAAATTGAGCACTTTTTTTCTTAATCACTTTTCACCACATCTCACTGTCCAATGACAGATTTTCAGTCTGCTTGTGAACCTTTGAGGTAACATTGTTTTGATTATTTTGTCACTACAGAAAGGTACAGTTGTATTGAATTAAAATTACTTCAGCTGAGCTGAGCTGGTGGCTCCAGTTCAGCTGTTCTAATTGCAAATAGTCCTTCCATCCATGGTGAGTTGAACTTACCAGGTTGATGTAGTCTGCATTGTGAAAGGTGGTGTGAGTTTTTCTACCTTCCCTCGTAGTTATTGAAGGAAGGTTGTTTTAATTTGATTGTAGGCATCTTGCCAAGATTGTGTTTCATTCAGGACTCAGGGTCATTAGTGTAGATAATTACAGTGCTCACCACTGCATTTCATATGATAAGGGCAGTTGGTCTTCCACTGTTAAGACATAATAGCCATCGCATAGTGTTGTCATTTTGGATCTCTTGTCCATATTTAAGCTGCTCATCTTAATGGCTGATGTGTCGGGAACATCTTACCAGATCAGATTAATAGCTGAGGAAATATTGCATTACTATCAGTGCATCATTTGAAGGAATAATCTGCAAACACATGTGCTTCTCTGTAACTTCAAGGTCAGTGATAATCACCTAGCTTGTAAATGTTTTTGCTGAGCCTGCTGTCTGTTTTTCTATTTTTGTATTCATTATGTGTTTTGGAAAAGTGCTTAGTGGGAATTTTTCTGAAAAATGTCATAATGCTACAATGTGATAATGAAATCAAAGAAACAACCATGTTAGTGCTGTTAAAGATACACAACAGATGAAGCCCAATAGCTAACAAATTACATCTTCTTCCTATATGGACCATTTGTTCAGTATACTTCTGTCACTTCTAAGTAGACAAGACAGGATATTTCAAACCCGATTTAGCTCACTATCTTTTGAAAAAATGCCTTATTTACTGTGTACATACTATTGTCCATTCTATAAAAGTCCTCTCTTATGATTATCTTGCATGCCCTGTGATATGTTTGTAATGCTTTAATCATAACAGAATAATTTGTGGGTTTTTTTTTATCCTGTGTGCTGCCATATTGTTTTTGTGTTGTGTTGTTAAGTCTCCACTGCCTGTGAACCTGTTAGACCCCTTGTATTGTTGCCATCCTCCTCACTTACATTCACCAGCTGATGTGAGGCAAGGCCGCCTTGTAGTGCCTGCTGTCTATTTACTCCCATTCAGGGGATTCACTTGAGAGGCCACAGCTCAAATAAATTCACTCAACAGCCACTGCTCAGTAGGGACCTCTCTCTCCCTTCCCCACTTGCTCGCTCATTCTCTCGCTGCTTCTGCCTCCCCCTCCTCCCTCTAACTCTTTCTCTGTTTTTTTCTATCTTTGTTCATTTTCTTTTTCTTTCCCTGTGTTTCTGTCTTCCCAACTCAATGTCGATCTGTCCGTGAGTCCGTGGCCTTTCTTTTTTCTCTCCTTCGAACTGATGAGCAGCACTTTGGTTTAACACCACAGCAATCACCCAGGACCATAGCAAACCATGCACGGTACAGGACGGCTTAAAACAGGGCCTGCTGAGTTGCTTTCTACAAGTACTTCAACTAATATCATTTGTTTACTCGGTTGTGCTGTGTGAAGGTGCTTGTGTAGCAGTGGTGGATATGTGTTGCATGTGCTGGCTACAGGAAGGTAAACCTATTTGAGAATCCATGTTTAGTTTTTTTTTTTTCCTTCAAAGCATTTGACCATTGATTATTCAGTACATTTTCAAAAGCAGGATGTATTCCTGTGGTGCTGCACACACGTGTTTTTCAAAAAAGCACATGGACGGAAACACACACACACACACACACACACACACACACACACACACACACACACACACACACACACACTATGTGCACATAGGCTCACGAATATATACACACACGTGTGCACACACAGACACCTAATCTTGTGTTTCTCCTTTCCAGAAGGAGCATGAATAAAACAGGAGTGCAGAGACTCAGTGAGAGACGTGGGGTGTACTGGCAGATCTCTGCAGCAGTGGCAGTGTATTCGTGCCACAATCTCCGTGTCTGGACTTACAGGATTAGCTCTCTCTTGGACGCTGTCTACTCCGAGAATGCGCGCTCTTTTGCTAACCTGTCTGTACAAACGTGCACACACACATACGAGTAGAAACCTATGTGCACAAACATCTGCTACACACCATACTATCCCCCCCAATACACTTTCAAGCCCCAAACTTCAGCTTATTATGACATTCCACAGAATATGCAGTGCTTATGTTTTTTTTTTTCCTTCAATCATATGATTAAAAAAAAAAAAAAAAAAAAAAAAAAAAAGGAGTGTGGTCATTTCAGTTATTCCTAATTTTAATAATTTAAAAAAAAAATGATCTGGCTTGTTTCAAATTTATTCTACCATTTAGTGTTTTTTTTATTATTTATTTTTTATTTTTTAGGAGAGGTCCTGTAACATGAGTGACATGGCAATTCTAAATAATAAAAAAAAAAACTTTGTCACTGTTATCCTTGAAGCTAGATAGTGTAGAATATTACTTACTAATATTACTAAAATCCTATAAGTCCTAAAAGTCCTATAAGTCTTTTTTGGGCAATAAATACTCATATTAATGTTATTAGTATTAACTATAATGATTTATTTAGCTTTTAAGCAATGGCCACACCATCTTTAGATTAGCATTTCATTCATTAAACTGTATATAACGATACATTTTTAAAACAAAGATGCCAATCTTTTGTAAATATACATATAATTCTGTGCCATTTCTCCTTAATAATGTTGACATCAGAAGTAGTCTGAAAACTCACGTGTGCATGCATGTGTGTATCTATCTATCTCCTTGCTCTCGTAGCTGGTCTCCAAATCAATACTTCAAAATCTCCATTGTTTCTATGCACTGCTATTGAAGCAGTTATGAATTCTGAGGACTCAGCTGACTGAACCTCCGACCCTGAAAAATGCCCACTGAAAAGAAATGAATGCGGCCACTCTGTTATTTCAGTCTCTGTAAACAAATGGAATGTGGACCGTGAAAAAATGCAATGCCTCTCAGTGCTTTTAATATTTGATTCTCCTGAACGACCTCAATTCTGTAAGGGTCTGAAAGAAGACTCTTATTCTGAAATGAGGTATCCACTATTTGGAAAGAACAGTGACACCTTCTGTGAAAGCATGACTGATGGAAAAAGGTAAAAATAAACTGCCAGGCTTTTTTTTTAAAGGATTGCAGCTGTTTTGAATCTTTGGCCAAAGAATAGTTTCATAGGTCGATTTTTGAAGTGACTAAGCTGAAGTATTTTAGAAATTTACTCTGCGACTTAGTACCAGGAAATATACTATATAATAAGCATTAGCTCCTAAAACCGTCCTATTGTAAAATCCATCTAATAATTCATCCTTAGCTTAATTCTCCCAAATTAATTGTTATTTAGGACAAACTTAAAAAGCACGACTTGCGTAGAATGTTGAGAATACACCCGTATTGTTTTATTTAGTGGCTGTCATATTTTAAAAGATTGGGTTGTCATTTTTAGTTTGGAGAAAAGAAACAAGACAGCACAAAGATTTTGTACAGTATATACTACTTATAGGAACTTACTGTGGTTGCATTTCCAGTAGTACCTTGCTTTGTCTATGCGATTGACTTGCACCATTAAAACAAACAATCAAGAAAATATGATTGTTCATTGTGTACGTACATACGTGTGTGTGTGAGAGTATGTTTGACTTTACTTGGTGTGCGTGCAGCTTGGCCCACGGGTTTGCCAGATAAGAAGAGAAGTGGGAATCCTATGAAAGCTTAATGTGCAGCTTTAAATTTAAAAGGAAGTGCATTAAGGGTTTTTGTGCCCCCATCAGTCCACTTGCTGCATTCCTCTCCTGCTAAGCAGCTCTACTGAAATACCGCTCAAAGCCAGCAACCCCAGCTCACTCAGCACACTCAACAAATGAGTGTGTATTTAGTTGCAAATTCCATGTTTAGAATTACGAGCATTTCTTCCCAGTTCTTGAGCTGGTTTCGCTGGCGTCACTGTAGTAATAACTTGTCCACATAGATGTGCTATATTTCTCAGAAGTCCCTTTGCTAATGTCCCCAGAATTGATGTGGCTTTGTTGCATTCTCTGTAAATGGACAGAGCAACAATCAAGGTGATTGTGCAGTGACAGCTGGAGACCACATTTCTAGAGTACAAAAACAGCAAGAGATCTTGTGGCAGCATTAAATTATCAAGGCTTTTGGTAGAGATGTTTCCCCCCTGCCACCTCTATGACAAACTTATCTCTGTGTTAGAGCTGTCACGATATCTGATATCTGATTTTCACAAAAGAAATCATAATTCCAATGTTCTTCCAATATCGATTGAAAATGCAATCATAATAATTATAGTGATGCCTTTAGGAGGGGAGTTACGCTGTAAAATAATTTATGATGGCTGATGGCATTGTTCCTTTGCTGGTAACTACTGGCAATGAAATAGATCTATGAGGAAAGGCAACATCTGTTTCCATCTGTTTCAACGGCACCATTAGTTCTGTCTCAATAGTTCTAATTTTAAATGGTTGATCAGTCTGTTTGCAGTCTAAACATGTCGACCAAGGAAGATTCACCCACTATTGCAACTGAATCTACACTGCCCTTCTTATAATTTTTTTTATAGCTATATAAACCACCTTTCCACTTTATGCACTTACAATTGCGAGTCAGCTTCTTTTTTTAATCTGTGCTTGGCTTTTTTGAAAATTCCAAAACTGCATGTTTAATTAGAAATAAATATTGCTTTATGATTATAATTATTGATTATACCTATCACTATGACCTATTTGATTTGATTGCTTTATTCTCAAAAATTATAAGAGAAGGGGGCATGCTGGGAAATGCAAAATCGTTTCTGATATGTCATGTGCAGTGTTTGAGGTGAGGGGAGGTGTAGCCAGGCTCTGCCAGACTTTTTCTCACTGTTTCCGTTTTCTTTGCTGTGATTATAGTCTGGAAACCCTGTTCCCATTAACGTTCGCTCAGACACTCTGAAGGGCACAGCAACCAGCGAACAGTGTTGGTGATAAAATGTGATAATGTTGACCTAAATGTAGTTGGAACAGTGGCAGAGTTTTGGCCCTTTTTGGGCCTGGTTAAAGGCTGCTCCAATGCTTTCAAAATTAAGCCGAGGTCTACACCGAGTAGGATGCAATGACTGCAAATGATTGCCCTTGAGGAGACGGGCCAAAGAAAACTATTTTCACCGGGGTACATCACAATCGTGTTATGTGGGAGTTTACTGGTATTTGAAAAAAAGGTCAGGTAAAGAAACAAACCAGGCTGCTGAAAGAAAGTTTGGCTTTCAACTTTCCTAAAAGCAACAACACTCCTAGGTGTAAAACAGCAAATGTGTTATGTTTTGTACAGTTAGCTAGTGATTTCCTGCAAGGACGAGCTTCAGTGCAATGAAACGTATTTAGACAGAATGAAGCAGCAGCCTCAGTGTAAATACACTGAAAACAGAAAGGAAAAGGCTTTATTCTCATCAGTTAATCAGCACATGGCAATCTGTGAGGGGGCAATTATAATGTCATAGCATAAACCAAACTGAAGCTGGCATTGGAATGGTCACAATCTTATTATGTGCTAAATTAACACAAAATCAATATATATTTTCAACATATCAACATATTTATTTTGTATCAATTGTTTTTGTCAATACTGGTATATCATGATACCCCTACCCTGTATGAATGATAAATCAGAAAAAAGTGGCAAATCTATGGAAAGGATCCCTTACATTTTTGTTTTGATTGAGACTAAAACCTGATGTTTACCGGTATTGTTTATATTGTTTAAAGCCATTACTTTTTTTTATGATTTATGGGTTCACGATCACAAAGCACCATTACTGAGGTAAAAATGTAATATGTTGTATTCAGCAGATACAAGGTTGAGCAACGATCCGCTAAGTGGAAGCTCTTTGAGTTTTATTTGGCCTCCTCAACATTTCTTTCAGTCCAATGAACAATTCTAACATGTGCATTATCAGTGTTTAAAGTCACTTGTCAAGCTGCACAGATTAAGATATTTAAGGGGCTATTAAATGTTACTGAAGAACAGTAAAGGGCTACAGTCTACGAGGATTTGAGTCAGTAAAAAAAATACTATAATAAATAGCTTCTTATTTACACTGCTGCAAAAAGCAGTAAACAACATCATATCTTTATTCGGTCATGTTTTCTGCAGTGGTGTACTGTGGTTGGCAATAGTCAGCTGTAACTTCCCTGCTGTACAGGATGACAAAAAAGCCCTGTTTCATGTTGTGATGCATTTTCCCTGTTGGTCTGCTGTTCGTTTGGGTGTTGTTGTTGTTTTGATAAAAACACAGTCAGGGTAACGGCGGGACTTCACAGCCTGTTCGATGTGACTGTGTTCTCTGTCGTTAAACCCTTTTTGTTGTTGTTCACCTGGCGGTGTAAGGTCCAGTATTTCTTCCTGTGGATGGTTAAAGCCAAAGAGGTTACAGTTTGAGGGTTTACTTTCAAGCTATATAATGTCAGGTCGTGTTATTGTTTTAGGATGAATGCACTGTCCAGAAAGGTCAGTTGTTTCACATCTCTCTTTTTTATGTGATCTGAAAGCATGCAGAGATGCAGGTTTAATCAAACAATCTCACATCATAGCATAAATGGATTGACACATGGTGAGTCTATTTATGTGTTTATTATAGTGAGTCGTGTACCAACTTGTACATCAGTGTCAGTAGCCAGCCCCTGAATGCGTTTCTTCTCCCAGCATTGAAGGGCAGGCTTCTTTTGGTCAAGATTTGTTGTTGACACACCTGGAGAAGTACAATCACAACTTTGAGCATACAAATAATCAAAACATTCAGGAGGCCACATGCAGGTGAGGATGAGCTGCCACATCTCTTCTCGACAAACATTTTTATCTTGTCAGTTCTCCGGGAGCTTGGTACTATTCAAAACCTGTAGGCCATGACATTATGGTGGGAGTCAGCAACAGAGGTCAAGACTGGATACTTCCCCACCGCTCAGTATGACTGATGCCTGTCATATGAGTGCTACAACATTTTTTGTATCTCTGAACAGGTCCATTGAATCTTGTGCAGTCCAGCATACAAATAGGTCCGTTGTCTGTTTTTTGAACTTGAAGAGAAAATGCTGCATCTTTGGCCTCCAGCTTAATTGTTACTGTGTGCACTTTGGATTTTTCTTCAGATCTGTTTTTCCAAGTATGCATAGTGGGCCTTTTTTTTTTTTTTTTACATACTGGTGCACAAACTCATTTTTAAGGTTCGTGCTTTGTTTTCCAATCGGAACACACACAGGGAGAATACAAGTGGGAGAACATACTGAGAAAAGAGAAGAGCGAATAATGACGGTTTGATTTCTGGAATAAATTCATATGCTGAAATTGTCATTGTTTAAGAATTAATTTTCTCTTTACATTCAGCTTCTCTTTCTTTGGCCTCCATTTCATTTGGCTCATAACCTGTATATTTACAATGGAAGTTGTATTACAATAATTGCATTTAGAAATCGCTTTTAGTTTCACTCTGTACTGTATGATCTCTCAGTTCACATCAGTTCTTATCTGTGAGCAAAATGCTTAATAATTACCCATTGCTCCGCGCTCCCTTTTCCATCTCTGCCCTTTTACCTCTTTTATTGTTTATTAAAGTGCTGGAAGAAGTGATGGCATTTTGTAAATGTGAATCACACAAAATCATCATTCATAACATGTGCTTTCGGACTGAATTTGTCTCTTTGAATGATTTTTTTTTTTTTTGCACGGTGATTAAGACCAAGAATGTGAATTTTCTCTCTCTCCCACTCTTTGTCTCTGTCTCACATGCACAGTATTAGCCTCACACTCATCACTTCCCTCGTCCTGCATCATAGTCTCCCAATTACTCCGAGTCAATGTGGTTCAATGCAGAACAAAGGCTAATTTGAGGCATGTCACTAGCTAATTTGTGACATGTGGCTGGCTCTTTGAAATGATATCACATAGACTGTTGAAGCAGCTCTCCACTTTGATCTCATTAGCAGCCTAGCTGCACGTAGGAGCGGGACTTGGTGTTTATCGGCTCCTTGAAAGAGGTCACTTATGAGGAAAGAATGCAGAGCAACTGATTCCTCTCTGATTTTGTATATTAGTTATTAAGTATCTTAATAATTCCCACAAGTTGTCATGATCATTATTTATCTTAAAATCTGGGAAAAAGAGGCTGTTAATTTACAGCTCTATTTCTAATGTGCTTTGTCTTAGTACAGTGTGAACTTTAACATCAGCTAGTCAAGTAACAGCACATTTTTGGATAGTGTAATACATATCTGCCCTGTAAAACGTATTGCAGCACTTCCTCAAAGTGATGCAATGTCAATATATGAATTCAATATTACAGTAACAAAACAGCCGTGTTTATTATACACCACTGCAACTTAACGGCGTCTTTGGATCTTACTTAGTGGATACCCCATGACAACTATCATCAAAGTCATAACAAAGTGCAAACATACTTCATTAGACAAGCATAAGTTGATTTCTTGATTAATGGAAGACTTGTTGACTATCCAGCAAATATGAAAAACCTTGTCAGTCCCTCTGAAATAGTCTGTACTTTGCAAACTTTTCTAATTAATGCTGAGCTACACAGCTACACTTGCTGTGTAATTCTGGCCCACATATTAACGTTGGCGTTTTGAGTGTTGGTGGCTTATAAATGTCTTCAGCCAGACGAGACAGGTTTTGTTCTTCCCTCTCGTTCAGCTCAATAGGCTCCGTAATTACCTGGTGGAGTGTGTCTGGGCTGAGGAAAAGGACAGAGGCCTTGATACCCAGACGTGACCATGAAAAGTATTTTCTCGTTGGGCTCTAAAACACTTAATGATGTCTTTCCCCTGCGTGGGCCAGGTGACCTACCACGTCCTGATCTGAGGGGGCCTTGCCCTGATTGACTCATGATGAAGCTTTGATTTTTTTTTGTTGTGATTTCCCAATGCATCTAGCATCTGAATGAGAGGTAAGAGGGTCTTGTGACCCCACCAGGTATGAAAAGCAGCAATACATGGTTATAGTTTAGTCTGATGTAGTTTTTGTACATTTCCAAGACTGTCAGATCAGTTTGAGATAGAGAAATGGCATGACGACTGAAAAAAAGGTTGCAAAAGTATATTGCCCTTGTCTATTAAACTCATGTACATGCACTTGTCATAATTATAATTTGGAAAATAACTTTGTTTGTAATTGTAATTTTTGGAAAATGTACCTGGCTTTGCACATTTTACATTTTTGTTAAACTACTGTAAATATTGTAAACATATTGAATACATACAGTAGCCTAATTAAACCTAAAAAAAAAAATCAAATGTGAAACTAATACTGAATGATTTATATAGTTTTACTGCCCCATACAACGGTCGATTTTCTGTTGTTTTTTTTAACCTGATACGCATGGGCAAATATTTGTGACATCCCAACAGCAAAAGTATGAATTGAGGTCCTATTTTCTGTTTCAAATAGTGCATGGGTCTTGTGTGGTTAGATTTATTTGCAGTGACTGTTTGGAACTGAAACAACATAAATTAACAATTAACAATGAAAACATAACTAATTTCAGTTGTTTTAGTTATCAAGTAAGACTAAATGAATTTGGCCTATATGCCTTAATTGAAAAAAAAAAAAGATACGGTGTTTTTCTCAGCGTATTAATAATGACAGTACATACTTTGTTTTATATACACAAACATTTCAAATGTTACCAAACCTTTTAAATCAGAAAACTCATTAATAACTTAGATTAAGTTATTCTGTGTGTGTGTGTGTGTTCCCATTATTAATGATAATAGAAAAAAAACAAAAAAAACATCAATCAATCGGAGTGAATGGATTGAGACATTTGGATTACTGACTCTTAACTTGGGGATTTAACACTAACACAGCCTGAAAGCAGCACAATCATTATGGGGTGTCTAAATATAAGGTCACTTATACAGTAGATAATCCTCCAGAAGAAGGATTCTCTTTCTGTCTTCTCTGCAGTGTTCTTTCCTCTACCTCCTCTCCTTAGCTGTTCAAAACGAGCTATTGAGTTGGATACAAAAGGTTTTTAATCCTGCCGCCCATACAGCCCTCAAAATGTTATTTCACTCTTAATACAAAATGGAAATGTAATCTTTTGTATCTGATTTGTTGCCTTCTTTGTTGTTTTGGTAAACTTTATGTATGTCAGTCTGTGCGGGGTGCAAATCAGCCACTTTTCACAGCGTCTTGGTTAGTTTTTAAGTGTTGCTATAACTATAGTAATAAACATAGTGATTCCACGCAATATAATAGGGTTACTCTTCCTCTGTCTGAGTGGTGCTCTTCACTCTAAATGCTGCTTATTACTGGAAATATCTGTCTGCCTGACCCTCATCACCACTACTGATAATTCCTAAGAAGGAGACTCTGCAGCTCCACAGTTGTGTTCACAAAAAGACAATCATATTAGTTCACACTCGATACCAACTTCATAGAGGACAACACAGTAGGAATTGATGTTCTAAGATCACACATACTCTTCCATAGTGTGTCTTTCATAGCCCATGTTCCCATGTGAGCACACTTTCCCGGTCAGCTAATTGTGATGTTATTTTGCACACATACAGCGCCCCTGACATCACAAAGCATCACAAAATGTCTTACTTCAGTTATCCCAGCTGTAACCCCTTGACCTCCTGTCTCCTGCTACTGTTTTGTACATTGCCTCTCTGTTGTGAGGGAGTCACTGCAGGTGTGCCAGGCATGGTAAATAAAACATCTTCCCGCCAGTGGTGAAATATTGAACAGGCGAGGCACTGAGATGCTTGTCTTGTCTGAGGTAGGGGGTAGAGGGCCAGAGGGGTTTTGGATGCAGAAAATAGAGAGGAAAAAGCACCATGGTCAGGGTGAAAGAGAATGAAGACATGGGTGAAAGCACATTACCACGGAGAAGTCAGCTGGAAGAAATGGTTCTAAAAGACAAAAACGATGGGAACGAAATGGAAACTGATAATGGACTGCAGCCGGAGCTGGTCCATCTTCCTGTTTCTTTTTCCCTTTTTGTCTCTCAAACTCAACACTTTGTACATGAACTGTGCACAAAACAGTGGTGAAAGGAGGTCATGGTGGCTTTTTGGCTTGAGGTGTATTGGTCTCTTCTTTGTTCCTTCATTATGCTCCTGTTGAGTCACCCTGCAAAAGCGGCATACAGCCTCACACTATGTCAAACCTGTTGTCACATTAACACTATCACATGCCTGGGAAGCTGCAGTGGAACAACACAGCTCTTTTGGAGAGTGGGTACTCCTATTAGCTTGTCTGTGTGGTCATGTATTTCATGCTCATTTCTCATGTTTTGTCATGAAATCTTCACAACAGAATAAAACTTCTCTTGGACATATTTTGGCCTGATAAATTAGTGAAATGAAAAGATTAAGGAAAGATAAATTAAATTCCTGACAATCCAGAAAATTCTGGATTGAACATCTGCAATAATTATATTCTCGTGGTGTATTTGTTTGCATGCAATTCGAAAGATAGCAAAACATCTACAACATTGCAACCTAGCATAGCACTGTAGGTACACTAATAGCTGCAAGTCCGGAATGAAAATGTACCTGTTCCAAGCACACAAACAAAGTCACTGAAAGTAAAAAAATAAAATAAAAGTAATGTGGGGGGGGGGGGGGGGGGGGTTCCCTGCTGTGTCTAAATATGTAATTTTGCCGACCACTTCCTTTGTATCACGACAGCACCGCAGACAGTAATTGCTACTTTTCAACTCAAAATCACAATGGAAACTAGCACCTGTAACAAATCTTAAATCAAATGCCTCCATTATTTTGATTGGCATTTGTAGAGCACAAATGGGTATGGTAAAACATTCCCTCACTCTGTGTTTCAGATGTTTTTAAGTTGTCAGTCAGAATTGTATGCAGACACAATGGGTGTAAACAAATACAGGAAAGAAGACAAAGTAAATTGGGCTTTTCTAGTAGGTGCATTTGCGTGCATATGTATGTTCACTTCTGTCCTCAGAGCAAAGTGCACCTGAAACCGATGTCTCTGCTGAGATAAATACAGGGCATACACTGGAAAAATCAAATATAACTACTTTCAGCCTGCTGACAGGTCTTTGTGTCCTCATGTGCACTCCTATGTGCACGCAACCTGCCACTTTACATTTTTTTCTTCACTGATGGAAGGAATAAAAGCAGGCAAAAGCAAATGGCAAAAATTGTCCAGCCTTAATTTTTTAACTGAAGCCTTGGATGGTTTCCATCTGGTAAGAAAATTGATTTGTAAAATTTGTTTAAAAGAACTGTAAAGAGACAAGTCTTTATCATGGATTTAAAAATGCAGAGCCTTGATTCCATTCTTAGGTTTTCTGGCATCTTGTTCCAGTGTTGGGCATCATAGGTTTTTTGTTGTTGTTGTTGTTTGTTAATAATTGGAAACGAGATCCAACTAAAAACTGAATAACAAATGAACTTCCCTTACCGAAACACAGCAGGAATTTCACATACAAAAGCTCATGTCATCACATATGACCACATAAATATAGGGTAAATATAAACCACCTGCCTGCTTTTTGGTTACAACTCATTACTTGTCAAACCTCAAAACTTCTATATTAATGGCCATTATCAAACATAAACTCATTGATTCAATTGTCAGATCTGCTGCCGCAGCACCGCTGCTGACACGCAGCCGGTGTGGATACACACACGCCAGTGTGTTCCCGGCCAAGAGTTTTAAACTGCAGTCCAGCGGTGGAAGCTGCTAATGGGCAGAGTGGTGCAGAGGTGTGCTGGTCCAAAGAGGTCTCCAGTTGAACTGAGTGCCAGGGACTGAGGCTGGGCAGCAGTTGAAGGAGGCAAGTCAGGGCCAGAGTCAGGGATGCCAGGACTATAGGAGGACATGAAGAATCAAATTAGGCATGGCAAAGTCAAAAACAAGAGCAAAAACACTGAGCATATATCAGGCTGCAATGATGCCATGTAATAATGACCTGGCAGCATGGAGATGGCAGATCTGAGTACAAGTAGAGGTCTTGGTTATTGTGTTGAGGTGCAGCTGGTGGCTCCGCCGTTAAGATGGGGAGCTGAGGTTACTGCAGTGTCAGATGATCTTCCAGGTGCAGCAAACCCATTGGATTATATGTCAACCCATTGGATTACATGTAAAACACAGGTTTTCCTATGTATTGATAATATATATATATCAATATTGCTCAACCTTTGTCTTTGTCTGTGCTCACAATGCTTCACTTGTTGAAAGTGTGTTGGTGAAAATGTTCAGTATTTGTGGCATATTACATGTAATAACATGTTTTCCACACATGCTCCATGTGCTAACACATATTAAAACATGTGGAAAGGTTTTTTACATATTTACCCCATGTTATCATATGTTGCGACCTGTGGTAAGCACGTGTCGTACATTTGATCACGTGTTCAATGTAGAAAACACGGGAAACTCTTGTGGTTTTTCTGTAAGGGTTGAACAACAGAAATGACATCGCTGAAAAATATTGTGCAAACTTTCAAAGTCTGTTTAGTACAAGTAGCATCAACAAATACCATCACTGCCACCCACATATCCCACTCACCGCCCCCTTTGTACTCCCTGCTAGAGTAGGAGCAATAACTCAAGGCTGCAGATGCAGTGTGCATAACTGACTCTTAATCTGGCCAACTGTATTATTCAACAAATTTGGATTAATTTCTTGTGTCTAAAATATTTTGCAAGAAGACAAGCAGGCTATAGCAAGAAGGTAGCTCAAAAGATAGGCACCAACCTTACATACTACTAGTTCTTGTTCTGTGTATTCCATGAATGACTTTGAAAGTTACAGCATACATTCTTCATCACTGCAAATCATGTTTCCCTACTCCTCCATTAGATCAAGTCTTTTAGGATTGTAATTACATAGACTCTTAATGTGATTAGATAGCTGCTGTATACCAGCTACTAATGTCAGCATTGGCTGTAATGAGAGGTAATGATGCTACATTTGATGGTGCCAGACAGAAGGACATGAATCAGAGGATTAATGGACTCAATCAAGCCATTAACCATTAGCAGTAGTTAACGGAGGTGAATCAACACATACAGCAGGCAGAACAAAAGGAAAGCACGGTCAACATTTTAAAAATTTCAGAAATTGCCATGTGCGATGGCCAATTTGACTGCTGCACAAATACGTATTCCAGATTTTCTTTTGATAAAACTGGAATGTATGACTCCATTTGACTCATCAAATTCTAAATGTAGAACAACAAATCTTCAATTAAATTGCTTTTCTTCAGCTCAGCTTTGATATTGGCAGATTACTTGTCTGAAAGTCACTGCGAGTATGAATGAAAATTCCAACTGGCGGGCCATCTGTACACCAAATCCCAAGTCCGAGAATGAGAAAGAGCTCCTGAAATCTTTGTTGGTACACTTTTTGTCTGCTGCAACAGCATTCGTGTAGATACTGTACATTGATGCGCAACTCCTGCAACCTTTGCAATAGTTTTAGACAGCATAATTGATTATTGTTCCCACCACTTGAACAGAGTTATTATTATTAGTTATTATTGAGAATTCACAGAATAATAGAAGTTTATGATTGAAAATGTTTTAGGATGGTTTACTCTTCATCATAAAACTCTGTTGTTTGGGAACACATGGGGAATACATGTATTAATATATGAAGTACCCTGTTATGCATCATCAGCCTTTTATTACCGCTTCCGATGACTTCATTACCTTTAACCTATTTTTGGCTATTTATCAACAAAACACTGCTGCTGTATTCAAAAAGTTACTTCTTCTCTAAATACCCCTTGTTTGTTTGCGGTTTTGGGGACGATAAACACAGTGTGTATGTGTTTGAATGAATTTGCTTGTACCTTGTCTAAGTGTATGCCGGTGTGTTTTTGTATATTTGTGTGCATTTGTGCATGTACTAAAGCAAACACATTTATATGAAATGGCTAATTAGAGCCTAAATTGGTTGAGCAGAAGCATCTGGACATGATACTTTCAATTTGTTTGTATTTCCACAGTTGTCGTTACCTCTGTCTTTCACTTTTAAACACCCCACCTCGAGAAGGCATTGTGCAATCTGGCCAATTGTTTTTGTTGAGGCCAAGTGAAGCCTTCATTATTGACTTTATAGTTATATCAAATCAGACATTTAACAACAACAACAAAAAAAAACATCTTTAAAGTGTATTGATTATTATTGTAATTCATTGCAGTAATTTTGATTAAAAAAAGAAAAAGGTATGTCGCTACATAACTGATGTCAGCTGATAAGACAGGTGATTTTTAAACGAGTTCAAACATTTTTGTTTCTTCACCTGATCGACAGCAAAACTTCAAAAACAACAAGCCTGAAACTGCATTTGCCTCTAGAATCGACGGCCTGTTTATTTCCACTGATAAATTGTACCTCTATCTTAGACATTTGCAAAATTACTTGTGGAAAAACAAAACCACACACCGACAAACAAAACACAATAATTTCATTGTCTTCAATGCACACACAGATGCTCACACTGACACACACACAGTAAAGCATCTGGTAGCTATATTGTATTTGCCTTTTAAGCGACTAACAGCTGTCCCCTGGTTGATTTCTAATTAGAAAGCTATTGATTACACTCAATACCAAACTTCCACTCTAGGCCTGATGAGCAAACACAACAGATGTTTCAAAAGATCAATATGGGAATCATTATTTAATGAATGCCATATTTTCACTTAGTTTTAGTACTCAAAATTTCAAAACTTAAGTACCAACACATTTCTAAATTCCTGAGCTGCAGGCTCTGCCGCAATGATGAGACAAACATAGTAAGTTTAACTTCTTTTGAGCAATTACATAAGAAATAAAAATCTAGCCAAATGTCGGACTGTTTATACTGTTTAATGTGCTCCAACTTCATAATGCTGTCTTTCCTACACCAGAAGTGTGGTTTTGTCGCATTGTGTTGATTGACATCTCCTGCTTGTGTTACTGTGCACGTGTATTTTAGCTGACTAGCTTAATTATATAATATACAGCATAAAGGACAGACAGAGCTTAAAGAAAATGAGACTCCTTTTCTGCAGAAGTCTGATGAACATCGACCACTACATTTAACGGCACTAATTAGATACATTTTTCTGCACAGCGCTGAGATCTATTGGTTGTTACTGTCATAATAGAGCTGACTCATCAGAATGAGTTGAGTTTTTAATGTGTGTTTGTGACAATATACAGTATATCAGAAGTGCTGACTGTAGCCTTATGAAACAAGTGGAGACTCATTAGGTCAGTTTTTTTCTGACTTGTGTAGCAACATCCACAAATTATATTGGTGATGATTTAAAAAAAAAAAAAAAAAAAGTATCTTATTGAAATACTTTCAGACCAACAAAGCAGGTTTAGCAATATATTGTGGCAGTGTTAGTTTTGGCACCTGATGTTGATTTATTTGACACAAATGTTTACCTATTAGTTTTAGTCCAACTTGAGTTTGTTGACTAGAACTCCAGTAAAAATACAATCAAATGACTTAAGTCATTTTAGAAATATGTTTTTTCTTTTTGATTTTTATTCAAAGTATTAAGTGAGACAATAGCTGTCATGGCTTTTGTGTACAGTTACTGTGGTTACAGGTGTTATTTTCTTCTATCACATAATTTGTGTAAAAGGCACAATGTCCATAACCTTATTATCGAGTGATGCAGCACAACTAATTTTTAATGCTACTCTTTGCTTTGGAAAATTACAAGTGGCATTTGTTTTCCTTTTGCTGTTATTTAATACACAAAGTAGTTGATTATTTGTCAGAAAACAAAAAAAACCTCACTTGCTCAGCGATCTTTAAATTCATCTCATTTACAAAAGAAACTGCCTAGTAAGCAAAATTTAAGTTTACCACAAAAGGGTGTGTAAGTCCCAAAGTTATTTTTCTTTGGCTTTTACCAGAAGACTGTGGTCTGGGGTCAAGAAAGACGTGGTGCTTGGAGACTGCTTTTGATTCTGAATGTTGATTTACAAGTTACGACAGCTATTAAACAGGGCTCAGGTTCAAAGTCATGTTGCAGCAAAGGGTGCTTCAGTCACGTCTGTGCCCCTGCAATTCACCCTGAAGAGGGTCCCTAATGAGAACTGCTTTTTTTTTTTTTTTTCCCTCTCTCTATTTAATGGGCAGTGTGTCTATGTGTCAGCTTCTTCCCAGAGACAGAGACAGACATATGGCAGTATAAGCTCATGCTGCTAGAAAATATTCCAATCAAAAGTGTTGTGTCCAGTGGTCTTGCTCACTTTTGGCGTTTTCAAAGTAACGTCTGGCTCCATTTCATTAGTCCAGCCTTGTCGATAGCCAATCTGTCCTTCTTCCTGTCAGCTGATCGTGACAACTGGTGTATTGACTGTCTGGACCTGCAACATGCATATGTTGCACTCAGAACAGACACTCTTTCTGAAACATACACAAACATGTTCCTGACTGGTACTGGGTTTTGCAGATTTAAATGACACACAATGCGATCTCGCTGTAACAAGGAACATTGTGATCCCATCATGAAACTCGCTGAATCTGCTCAGCCTTTTAATAGTCCTGCGAGACACAAAGAAATGCCATTATCCGTTAAGTGGGACTATTTTTCTCCAGACGAAAGAGAGTGGAGGTGCTCTGCCAAGAGGGTTGTTAATGGCAGTCCTATGTATTCAGCACAATTTATGGAGAATCACTTAGTAGTTGGAAGTTTAGTGGTTAAGATGCACTGTATAGCACACATAAAGATTTGTTTGTAAATTGTCTATGTGTGTTGCAATTGCCTCCTATATGTCTATAAAATATAATTTGTTTGATTAATGCTTTAATTATACAATTTATACTTATTTATAATTGTTATTTTTCTTCAATCAATGTATGTGCATGTGTGTGTTCATGCATGCACTGTGCCTGCGTGTGTGTGTGTGTGTGTACGTGACATCACACTCAGCAGCCCCCCACTAAACCCTCTTATCCTTCCTCTGGGGGCACAGCTTAGTGTAAACAAAAGGAGAGAGCGAAGAAAGGAAGAGGCGGAGTGGATTATCATCCCTCTCCTCTTGAATCCGGGGGAGATCAGCGAGTCATTTACACAACGTAATTCATTTAAGATGTATTATTCCCCAAAAACTAATGGACTTAAACACAACAACTGTTGCCAGTATGTGACACACTCCAGTCCGTTAAAGCAGTGAAACGAGACCGAGGTGTTACTGCAGTTTGGTGTCCCAGCATTTAAGCTTTCCCCCGTGGTGCCCCGGGAAGTGTGATGTGTGTTTTTCTCCTTCTTATTCTCACTGGGCTCCGGTCCTGAGCTTCACTTACTCAAACGAGGGACAAGATTTCTATAATGTGTATTATAGCTTATTTCATATATAGTTATTCTAAACACCAGGGTTGCCCCTTTCAAGCCAGATCGCTGAGTGCCAGCATAGGTATATCGATTGTTACCTTGGTGACGAATACGTTGAAGAGCCAAAACACACGTAGGCAGGTAGATACCGTTGTCTGCTTTAACAGTAGCATCAACAAAAATGAATGAATTGTTGTATACACTGTTTACCTGTTTCAATTGTCTTTTAAATTTGCAAAACATAAAATTGTATTATTCTTGATATTTTTGAACAATCGTCCATATTCAGTTCATCTCTTTTTCTCATTTTGTCTTTCATTTCCTCTCCCCGCTGGCCTGACTGTTACCTGACCGCTGTGTTGTTTCATCAACAGGTAAGCACACAATTTCCTTTACTCTGATACAAGTCTGCTATCTGAACTAGTTCCACTCCCCTTTGTGCACATCCACTTGCCTCCCATTGATCAAAGCGTTTTTGCCAGACAGCTACGCAGACATTAGAGATTCTGCTTATATTACATTCAGTCCTCAGGAGTGAAAGTGGAAGCCAAAATTATATTTTCTTGCTGAATATAATATAAAGGAGTTGGTTTTGTCATTGATAAGTCCTAGCTTTTTGGCAACCATAGAAGATTTAGATGTAGATACCAGCCTCATTACTCTTTTTTTCAATCCACTCTAAATATACCAAACATACTATCAGACTCATGTAAATTGTTAATGTGTTATTTAACCATATTTACTGTGGTAAGAGTCAAAAACAGAATTTAAAGAAAGTATCACTCGTACCTAATACTGTTTCTTAGCTTCCATTTTGCAGCAATCTTTATCAATTCCCTCTAAAAGCTACATCTCCATTGTCATTAACTGCTCATTCCCCCTCAGCAGGAATCCTGCTATCATGTAATGCATTCTCCAGACCCCAGAAGCACATGACTGAAAGTTGCTATACTGACATTTAGCACACACACACACACACACACACACATCTGTGTTTTAGGAAGAGAATAATGAGCTACCAAACTTTGGAATTGCTTGTTGATCCTGTTATGGACTGAGCCTTGGACAGACCAAGCTACATGCTATAACAGGATTTACTTGACTTTTCCTCAGAGTATTGTGAATGTTGAGAGGTTTGTCAGTTGGGTTGACTCTTTCCTGACCTTTTGGCAGACTGTTTCTTCGATCCACTTTTCTGTAATAGTTAAATCTATGAACAACAATGCACCACTGGTACATTTTGAAAGACAAATTCAGGACATGTAAACTCAGTGAAAATGAATCGGAGATGAGAAAGATTTTGTAATATTGATGCACTTCATGTGGTTCAAATTCATTGCCATCACTGTAGATCCGTTGGGATGCACTGTAGTGTTTTTGAGGCGCACGTGCACAAACAGAATATATTCTAATATTTTAATTAAAAGAAAAAAATCTAGCATGTAACAGAGCATCAGAAGAGTCCAATTCCATTTCAGTTAATTGTTACAAACGAAAATAAACACAAATATGTTTTCTCATTACATCTTGTATATTTAAGATATTTATGCTGCGTGCAAGTGCCAATAGTTTGGAGCCACAGGCATGAAAATGAGCAAGAAAACAAATCACTGTTGAATGTCTGTGATAGTGCTGAAAACTGAGCCTGTGAGTATGCTCAGAGTGTGAAGCACAAGCAATTAAAACTGCAGACCTTTAAGCAAAAAGTGTCACTCATTCCAAAGCTGTGTGTCTCAAAGGTAAAGCAGCAACCCGAGCATCTGTTTAACAGTGGTATCTTCAAAAAGAGGCGCTGTGTTGAGACAGGGCCTTAGTTAGTTAGGAGTTAGAGGTTGGTGGAAAGCTTTCAGGGGTCAAGCCACTGATGGTGGCTGTAGTAAATATCTGTAATGGCCAATAATAAACAGAGAACATATAAGGTCCCTGCCATTGTCAGCAGAAAGCTTGGTACTACATCATTCTAATGATATCCCAAATGGACAGTGTCTGCCACTGTCTGTAAGCGCCCAAGGCAAGAACAGCCACCAATCCTTTATCTTTTTAACTACCCAAGGTGTGGAGAAAATACACCTCGTGGTAGCTCTCATGATCTTACCATCCACCACAATAAAAACATCTGTCCAGTGAAAAGATCTAATATTAGTCCTGTGCACCCAGTTTGACTGGCTTTCTTTAGAGTTGCATTGGACCCATGTGTGAAGAGCTAAGCAGTAAATCGTCCTTCTGTTCTGAAGCCGTTTGCCACCTGCACTCATCCCATCAACGTAGGCATGGATTCAAATCATGATCAAGGAGGTCTAGATAACTTCAAATTTCAGTCATGACACACACACCTTTTTCAAAGTAACCAGCTATTACCAGACAAATTAAACAAGTTTGGTCAGAACATGAACAAAACAAAAACATTTAACATGATCTTGTGTACATTTTAAGAGCATCTTGATCTTTAAGTTGTTCTGATCCTAGATCAGCATTTAAGCATTTAATTGTGGCAGTATTGTGTTCATTTGACTACAATACATGTACACGCGTTCACTGAGTATTCACTCTCACACACAGCCCTGCTCACATAGCATGAGTCACGGAGAATTGTTTGTCATACTGCAGAGCTGAAGTCCACAGCCAATAATCATAATGTCCACTGGCTGCTCATATACAGAATGTCCTGCACTCATGCAGACCAAAATCCCGAGCACACAGACTGCCAAACGGTAATGGTCTCTGTACTTGACTTCTCTGTATCCCACGGAGGTTACTGAACATCTACAGTGGCAGTCAGCTAAATGAGAATCTCCTATACCCAAGAGAGAGGTTTAAGCTTAAAAGACTGTGTAGGGCTATACTGCTACCCCTAAAATTGTATGTTTAAAAAGGTGCTATGAATTATCATTTTTTTTTCAAATAATAAAGCTGTGTCCTCTTGTTGACATCTTATTGTCAAATGCGATGCATTGTCTGTATTTTGTTGCTCAAAGAAAGACAAATAATGATTTCTTTAGAAAGACCGAGTCACTGGCCCACGTATCCCAAATCGATGGCAATCAAATGCTTGAAATCTTTTTTTAAAAATCACGTTTTTTTTTATGTTGGTATGACAATGGATGCATTGTTAAATGTGTTAAATGTTTGTGATAGCACTTTAAAGATTGATTAAGAAACAGATGGGGAAATTAATGGTCCTGTTGGATTTGTCAGAGTGGGAAGCCATGTCCGTGTGTTTATGTGCAACATCTGTTAACACATGTTATGCAAGTGCTACATTCAAACCGCAGGTGTAGAGCTGACAGTAAACAGAAAGGATACTGTACAACAATCATGTATATTAATTTGTGAGATTGACTTTATAAAAAACAGAGAGGCAAACAGATTATTCGAACTAGGTATCTGATTGATTAGTTTGGAGAAAAATGTGCATCGCCTTAGCGGCAGGACTGACAGCTAAGGTTTTCATTCATGCAATCTTAAGTATTGGATCTTATTGTACAGGTCAAGTTTTAAATATGAAGTGATTGACATAACCCAAGCAGACTATGCTGCAAAGACACAAGCATTCTAAAAAACATTTCTGATCAGAGACATTCTGATCAGGCATTTATATAATATAAGGATGTGACAAGTGACAGATGAAGTTTGCCGTTATTTTCACCCTGAGAATAGCATATTGAATGTATACTGTAGCATGGTTAGCACACAGTAGATGCTGTTTAATTCAGCATCTAACCATTGGCTGCCAGCACCAGGTCCCTCATTACCCATCAGCCCATTTGCCAGCTGCCTCATCATTACCCATCTCCCCTGGCGGCCCCTGTCAGTCAAAATGCCTGGGAAGACGCTGCAAAGTCAATTAATGTGTGTTGTATGCAAGCATGCCAGTTTCCTCGCCTGCATGTGTGTGTGTTTGTGTGTGTATGTGTGTGAGAGAGAGATAAGAAGGTGGTTGTGTGTTGAGTAAATAGTGTCTGGGTGAATGGTATGTAGTCAGTACTGTAGGTGAATGATTCCTGTCCTTTGAGCTGGTTTCTGAAGATTATGGTCCCCAATTTATGAATAATGCAAAAGTGCTGGGTTATGCGCACAAGGACAACGACATATCTAAGCGCACTTGCTATTACCTTTTATTTACGTGTAGCACATAGTGCTGGAAGGGTTTGTGTGAAGCAATATATAACTGTTATCCTTTCAGCCAGTCATATTACTTGTCCTTTACCTGTCAAACAGCTCTGCCAGTGTGGCTCCAATTAAGCCTTAAATTACTGCATAAACTGACAGTTTCCCATCATATTCGACATGACTTTCCAGGGAAAGTTGCAGTTTCTCAAAAGTTTACTGAACTAAGTATAACCAAACCAATCACACATTTTGGATTATTTGTATCAGATTGCTACTAATATTGCAGTTTAACTTTTTTGTTGTTGTTGGTCAGACAGGTTTAGTTTTGCTGCTGGAATTCATTAATGGGACTGTGTTGAATGTATGTCCAGCGACTCCCACACTCCCTATGGTTGTAAAATGGTGAAATCCAAAATTTTAACAAACAAAACTTCAGCACAAAGTTTGTGAAGTCATTTGGTAGCTGCTTGGTTTTGTTTATGCAAGATTTCAACAAAAGTATCATAATCCCATTACATCTGTATGCACAATGATGCTTTGCCGCATATAAGCCAGTCTTCAGTTGGCTGTAGGATTCAGTGTTCTGAAAGGAAAAGCCTCCATCCTGCCTAAGAGCAGTTTTGGTTTAACCAAGAAAACTAAGAAGAAGAATACAGAATAAGAAAAAAGAAGGGTGGGAATACTCCTTTAATTTTTAGCACACGTCTTTATTGCCATTGTTTCTATGATCACATTGCACTTGGATTTGACTGGACGTTGATGTTAATCTGAAAATTTCTACTCATGATAATTAAAGCACCTATTCCCATTAGTATCAGCATTAATCTGTAGTATCTGCACATTTATGGCATTGCATTTGGACCTGCTGTAGAGCTATCAACTGAGTAAGGTTGCCTCATCAGAGAAAGCTTTTGCTTAGTTATTTTTGTGTGTGCAAGAGAGGTTGCTTGCAGGAAACCAGTGCAGTTGTTCATATTTTTTCTTGAAATCTGTCTAAAATTTTCACCACAGAGGCAAGAAAAGCAAATTCCCGTGAACAACAGTACAGTGCATTTAAGCCACAGATATTTTGTAACCAGATGTTTTTGCCAATTGGCTCCATTTGTATGTAGCCGTTGTACCAATCTCAAATACAGTGGGAGGTGTAGATTGAATTTCTCAGGTCTAATGTGTTGGGCTCGGATGAAGTGCGTGTGGGTAGTCGAGTGTTTACATCATCTGAAAATGTCAAAACGGATGATTCCGAAGTAGAAGCAAATGAACAGATGATAAGATGTGTGTGTGTGTGTGTGTGTGTGTGTGTGTGTGTGTGTGTGTGTGTGTGTGTGTGTGTGTGTGTGTGCGTGTGTGTGTGTGTGGTGGGAGGGCGGGAGGGTGGGGGGGGTGAGAAAGGAAGGAGGGAGGGAAGAGAGAAAGAGAAAGTTTTCTCAATGCCAGATGGAAGAGCAGTTGGCACCTCTCTCATTACTGGGGGGATGGATTTTCCTGTATTGCAGCAACACACACGTGCACGCACACTCACATGCAGAGCTACCTCCTGTCACTCCACACCACCTGCCCGGCACCTGGTCATCAAAGCAGGACCAAGGAGGGCTCTCATCTTCAGTGAAGAGAAAGAATTAGAGCAATGGAGAAGGAATGGAAGGGCACTGATGCCATATGCTTTCACCTTGGTTGTGGCAGCTCTATGTTTACGCCTGATTCTGCTCTCTGTTATCCGTCAATTTACCTGAATCAGCTCTCTATCATCTCCTGCCATATTATATCTACTTCTCTCTTACCCCTGTGTGTGGGCAGACATGTGTGTCTGTGTCACGCCCTCACAATCAAGGCAGTAAAGCCCGTCGTGCCTGTGATAAATTAAATGTGACACAGATGGGTGGAGTAGCTTCCCCCTTTGATCCAAGCAGTGCAACAGAAGGACAGACCCTGACCAACACATGTCAGACAAAACTGTTGGGCACCACCAAAGATAGCTTTATGGTCTCATTGGATGTGGGCCAGAGGGGTGAAACCATAGAGCGAGCTGGGCATACTCGCATTCACAGAACGGGATCATGGACAGAAACACAGCTGCAATTAGTGTTAATCTGAAGAGTCACAATTTCTATGGTGTGAACAAAAGTGTGTGATAAAATGTGTGAGAGTGATTTAATGTATCAATGTGTTGAAAGCTACACACTAAGTTTTGAATAAATAATATCTGCAAGTGTGAACTTCTGTTTCCTGCCCTGTCAAGCTGGATCTGCTCTCCAGCTGTAGCTGGAAGGTGACAGTCTGAGTCGGCACTGAACAATGTGCTCCAATCAAAATGCACTCAGTGTCATTGTCTGGCAGATATGTCACTCAAACGAGAGTAGACAGCAGCATTAAGTTGCTAAGTATTCAGGATTATCTGATGTGCAACAACACAGTGAACATGATTATTGGTGCTTGAGCTGTAGGGCAGTTTCTGTGTCATCTCTCTTTACTTTTGAAAAGGCACTGTAGGTGTCAGAATTGCCTAGATTTTTTTTTTTTTTTTTTTTTTTTTTTTTCTCGTATCAACATTAGCTTGGTCTGTTCAGCTCAGAAGTGGGCAGGAATTAAGTAATTACTTACATTCACGGTCTACTCTTTGCAAAGACTTGATCCCCCTTCAAATCCTGACAACACCAACAAGAGTCAATAGAGTCAAACCAGATATCGTATTGCAGTTCAATACAAACTTTGAAGAACACCTTGCAATACATCGGCTGGGGTTGGAGCCTCTGTGCGGAGTTTGCATGTTCTCCCTGTGCCTACGTGGGTTTTCTCCTGGTACTCCGGCTTCCTCAGTCCAAAGATACGCGTGAATGGTTGTCTGTTTCCGTCTGTCTTTTTGTGTTGGTCCTGTGATTGACAGGCGACCTGTCCAGGGTGTGCATGAAGTGTTCATAATATTGTGTCCAGTGTCTGTATGCAGGGAACCAACCAGTGGGAGGTCATGGGAGAAAAAACTTCAGGGGGTCATAAAAGGTCTTTGTGCAAGTGAAGTGATATTTTACTGAACAGAATGCATCAATGTAAAGGAACCTTTTTTTTTTGCCAGAGTGCCCCCAGTGTGTTACACCTGTGGTTATGTTAATATTAGGAATGCATTGTCATTTAAGCTCATACAGATAATTGTGCCCACGTTGTGAATTAATTCACTCATGAATTTATTAGCACTGTAATGCTATGCAAACTTGATTTCCAGACAGAAAGGAGACAGTTTGTCAATGAACTCGGTTGAATCAGTCTATTGATATTACAATGGCTGTTTTGATTGTAAAATAATACATGCATCTAGAAAAGCACCCGTCCTATTGGCATACTCAGAGCTATTTTTAATGCTATAGACTTGAAATATAATAGTTACTATGTGATATAATATGACTGCTTCTTCCAAATTGGGTGGAGGGTGAAGAAAAATAATTTTGCTCCCATCCTAATGTCTTTGGATATAATGGCCCATTAGATCCCTGCTTTACAGCATGGGTACTGCAGTACTTACACCAAAACTGTCTCCAGCCTAGCTTATTCAGGCTTGGAAACCTAATGAGAACAATGACCTTGTATTCCATTTGGATGGGTGGATAGTCTGTCTATCTCTGTCCCCCACCCCCAGCCGCTACCTTCCCCCTCCATGGACATCCATCTTTAAGAATTCTCTCCTTCCCTCATTCTTCTCTATTTATTTCCCTGGTCATGTTTAGTTATCCTTTCAACTCTGTCTATCTCTCTTTGTCTCTCTCCCTTTCTTTGTGGCGTACTCCACTGGGCTCTGCACAGGCATCCTAAATACAATTACAGTCCACAGCTGAATGGAGAGGAAGGGTCCTCAGGGATCCCTAGAAACAGGAAATGGTCAGGAGGGTTGGACTGAGGAGGGAACGGAAAATCCCTAATTCAATTGGCTGAACCTTGGCAACAAGCCCCTGGCGACTCTTACTGTGGAATCAGTGGAATCAAACAATGCGGCTCAAACCGCAAGAGGGATTTTCATCCACACTTGCAAACACACACACACACACACACAAACACACACAATCTGACACAAATGCATCTCATTTTGTCTTTCCCTAGCATTAGGTTTCTCCCAATTCTTTGTTTACTCATTTATCCCTCCTATCCAGGTGGCTCAATATGTGATATTTGCCAGGTGATGGCCTACCTCAAGATTTTGCTTAATAATCTCATTCCTTAGTCTCACATGTTGTTCTAAACTGCACCATCGCCTTCCCAGTTCACTTAACTGGGAAGACGATCAATAGCTGCTCTATGTGTCAGCATTGTTGACCCCCAGCCCAGAGTTTATGGGTAACACTTGATTGCCGAGGAGCTGCGCATTCAACAAAGTCGCATACACTCACAAACATACAGCCAGGACAGTGTGTAGAAAGAGAAAATCAATCTGTAACGACACTTTATCTTCTAATTCACACCGTGGGTGTCCATTGGCAACTCAGAGAAAAGGCCAGTCAGCAGGCGCACATGCACGTAGGCATTAATAACTAATGTGTTGGGGCAAAAATATAGAAGTGTTTTTAAGTAAATCTCAGTTGCGTAATATTATAAATAATTTCAAGCTCACTGGGTGTACTCAAGCCTACTGAGAGCAATTCAAAACACAGCGTTTTAAAAATAGAACTTCTAATGCCACCACCTTTAACTCCTGCTGAAAATGTCCATATAATGCAATCATAACCCCAACCCTTTGTTAATGTCATGTCATGTGGCTGTGGCCAGTGATCTGAAGACAATAAACTGAAGTCATCAGCAAGCTCTTAAAACATTTACAAATGACTCAAAGCACTTTGAATAATGTCACATATCAAATTCAAGACTTTCTTTTATCCACTTATTTGCAACCAATTTTTTTATAATAGATAAAAAAAGAAATATTCTGTCGTGGATATTTTTCAGATAAAAAAGTCACCATCAGATCTAAAAACATAAAGCTGCCTAAGGATTTGTCCTCCAACCATTAAAAAAAAAAACCAAGTGCATAAAAATAATCTGAAATGTTTTTTTGTTGCATCATATCATGTTTTTTCATCCCTCTCTCTCAGCTCTGCATCTTCTTCCTCCTCTCTGCACCTCCTACTCTCCTAAGCCTCCACTTTCAGATGCGGTTGCCTCTGTTGCACTAATGCTTGTGTGAATAGCAGTATTAGGCCCCATAACCTTACTGATAATTGGAACAAAGTGGGGGATCGATGAAGAGGGCACCACACACGTACACAATATAAACAATCACATTTCCACAGAAACACACAGTGGTGCTTTCGCATACACACAGTGGACTGGAGCCCGGGAATCAATACAACTCAGAGGCAGGATTTTCCTTAGCATTTACAATGCATGCTCAAGAAAATCTGGCAGTGAGCATTTTGTGCAACAGATATAAAAAAGCCTCAAGTGTTTGCAACAGTTTGCACAGTTATTCCTTTTTATATTTTGGAGCAAATTTGCAGAGTTTCACGTCAGCCACAAGCACGGAGTCTCCTACAGAATATCTCAGGCAAAGCATTGTCCATTGCAGCATATACAATTAAACAACACAAACTAAATTAAAAGCTGTTTGCTTCTGTGTGTTTTTATGACTGAGATGCATTGAGCTGTCTCCATGATTTTGCATGGTCACCATTCGTTTCTCTGGTTTGGGGTGCGACAAAATGTGGTCTTTCTAACAAATTCTAGCCATCTGCCTGCGAAGCCTTGTACTCATCTGATATTTTTGCCTATATCTCCTTTTATGTTCTACAGCACAGCAAATGTGTAACGTGTTCGCACACCAAACTGCATCCGTTTTCAATGACACCGCTTAGACAGAAATAGATTCATGAATGTCTATTTTCATGCGCGTGTGTGTGCGTTTGGCATGCATGGATGCACATGCATGTGTATATTCCCCTAAATAAATGTCTTCTGTTTTGTGGAGTTTCTCCTCAGGGAGGAAAGAGCGGCCAACTGAGACTAACAGGCAGGTCTAAGTGGAAGCGTGCTGATGGGTTTAAGTGGAAGCGTGCTGATGTAGGAGGTTCCAACATTCCATTAAAACAGGAAAGATATTTGCTCATGGCCTCCAGTTGTCCTTTCAGGACAACATCAATATAAATGTCAGTGCAGACATTAAGTATTTTTTTTTCTCCACAGGTAGCCTATTGTTTGTGCAGGGGTGGTGAGTATTATTTGAACAATAAAATGCAGCCTTTCTTTATCCTTTTTTTTTTTTTAGGTTAAGGTTAGATTACATAAAAGTACTCGCTCTCTCCCCATTTTAATTGGTTGTCAATCTGTTCAGAGAAAAAGACTGCAGAAAGAAGGAAACAATAAGAGGACATTAACTGTTTGTAATAGGTTTATCTGAAGTAAACTTCTTTCAGCTTGATTTCAGGGGTTAATAAAATTGTCAGCTACTGACAAAATGTGACTGAAAAAAGTAGATGTTTCCTAAATGAACAAGATTCATGTAACTTGTTCTTACTATGTAAATAAAATATTGTATTTAAATTGTTGCTACAGTAATAATATGAATATTAAATAATTATTTCATAGTTTCAGTAATAATAACATCCTAAAAAATATTTAATATCACTGTAACAACATCAAATTAGCTACTTTCATCCACCATATATCCCACCTCATATGGGCTAGAGCCTACACCACCTGCTGTGTGGGAAAAGGTGGAGTACCCTGGACAGGTCAACTGTCCATCACAGGGCCAACACAGAAAAACAGACAACCATCCATGCACACATTTACACCTATGGCCAATTAATAATGACCATTTGAACCTAGCACACATGTATTTGGACTGTGGGCGAAAGTTGGAATACATGTACAGGCACAGGGTAAACATGCATACTCCTCACAGAAAGGCCCCAGCTAAGCAGCATTGAGCAGGTTTTGCTAAATGGGAAAGAAAACGGTCAAAAACATTTTCATGTTCCTATTTTACAGCTCTTTTAGTCTGACCACATATGCCATTTGTTCTGCCCTTTGTTTCCTTATAAAGTAATTTGGCTATTTACAAAATATTTGGGAGAATCGTAGGGAAATGTCGACAAAATTGAGACATTCAACTTTGTTAAACACATGATTTCCTGGCTATTTTCCTCAGTTCTGACTCACATCAGATCACCTTTCTCAGGTCACATAGCACAACAGAATTCAGCTGCAACAAAAATAGCAGATATAAAAGGGACTCAAATCAGCTTGAGTCACGTCAGTCAAGTTGTAAATCCTCCTAAAGCAAATCTCAGTGCTTGCTGGTGTCAACAATAAACTTTTGTTGACCTCACTTTTTACCTCAGTTGCAGTATTCCAGGCTTTGCATAACAGTGAAACGTGAACTATGTGAAGAGGAAAGAGATTCACAGCAATTTTACATACAAAATAACATGAACTTAACAGTTAATCCTATTTCTGTATATACATGAGCATATCCGCTTGTGTCATGTCGAAATCACTGATAACAGTATAACAGTAACACTATTTATAGTTGTAATTAGAAGTCTCCTCTTTGCGCACAATTCCCACAGACATAGTAAATTGACAAAATAATCTACACGGCAAGGTGTCACAAACTACATGACTGTGCAAGACCTCACGTTACTACACACAATCTGCAGTCACATATGTACTTTTCATACATAAGTCATTATGAACCTGCTTAAACCTTGACATATTAGTGTGTCTAATGAAATTCCGCCTTGCATTACTCTTCTGCACTTACACTATTGTGTGTCATGAATTAATAGATTTTGGGGATGGAAAGGATACTTTATATATAAATAAATAATGTCACAAATATGTTTTGTTTTTTTTTTCATTTTATATCTCAATTGGGCAATCCAACTGCATTTAATGTGGTTTTATGATCATAAAACTGGAAAAGAGAGGTTGAGCTCTTGCCTTCAGCAGGAAGAGCATTATTATCTGGTAATGTTACTACAGAGTAAAAGCTTAAAGTTCCCCAAAGTTTGAAAAAAACCCATCAAGGAGTAATCTTTGTTATTGACCTGAAACGATGGGAACTAAAAATAGTGAGCTAAAAAAAGAACGAAGTGGAGAGAAAATGAAAAACTGGAGGAACGTTGTATTGGTGTTCTTGGGTTTTGTGAACAGGAAAGTCACATAATGTTGCAAAATACTGTGATGTAAAAGTATCTACAAAAAGAAGGAAATGTTTCTTTATGATTTTAATAATAGTTTTTTCTAACGTGGCCCTATGTTAACAGATAGCAACAATTTGGAAATGAGTTTAGAATTCCCCTGAAAATGCACCTCAAAAATCATTTGATTTAACAATTTGGAGCCATTTTATCAATTTCTGTGCTATAATGTGCTAAATTCAAAATATAATCGAAATTATACGGTGGTCCTTAGATGCAAAACACAACAACAAAACAAAACACAATCACATTTCACAAAACACAAAATCCTTTCACTTTACATAAAAGATAGGGGCAACAGTTCTTGTTTGTGATTGGAGGGAATCGCATGGCGACATTTCAATGTTTTTTCCTGTTTCTACTGTTTACTTTTTGTAAATGTGTTTTCTGAAATGTTATTGTGTTTTGTTAAATGATATATTAACACATTAGGCAAGTATCCTTATCATGAAATTTAGCAGCTGCAGCTCAGTTCAGTTCATGTACTAATATACAAGAATAGGAGAAATACTAAAAGAGAAAGGCTCACTGAAGAAGATATGAATACATAAAGAAACTTTGCAGGCTGGAGTAAATCAGGGAATATGAGGAACCAGAGAAATAATGTGTTGGAGAACATGATTCAAGTGGGACAGGAAAACATATTTCTTGGAGACCTTCATTTTCTTTTACAATGAAAGACAGGGATTGCCTTGGAGGCATTTTTGGAGCTGAAGACATTACTTCCAGAGCCTACAATGAAGGAAGCGGCACTATTAGGTGGAAGACAAATAAAGCTCGAGCAGGACCTGGGCAGGTATACTGTATTTGTATTTGAAGAAATGCTGCTCAATCTCATCAACGTTGAGCTTGAGACTGAAGCCAGATATGTCAAATAGATATCAGACAAGTCAAAATCTCAAGTGTACCAGAAGATGGTGAATTTAGTGTTGTCGGAAAAGCAGTGGGAGTGACGAAGCTTATCTTTTTAATGTGGTGGCAAAATAGTAATGGGCCCAGGACAGAGATTTGGGGAACTTCACAGACACAGTCAAGCTCTTATTTCATAATACTTTACAAGTTACTTTACAGAGTCCCTCTGCGCTTTGTAAAATAGAAGGTAGAATAGCCCAATCTAGTCATCTCCAGTGGAGCAGATTAGATTTAAATTCGGGGCACCACTTTCTGTCTCGCAGAAAGAATCAAGATTTAATTTTTTTAGGCTGTATAGGCCTATATACAAGTGATCAGTCAACATAGTTTGAACCGTGACTTCTGCATTCAGGGATTTCTTTCAATATCTTCCAGGAAATACAAGTGCTTGGTCGATAAGGATATTTATTTAACAATATTTACACCAAGAATAAACTATATGAACATATATTGTAGTGTATGGATCATGGATGTCATGAACAGGATTTCTGAGCTATGGCGGAATGATGGAGGGAACGAATAATAGTTAGGTTATTAATAACGGATGTAGTTCCTGACTTAAATGAGAGATTATGATTATTATATTAGAATTGGATAAATGAGCTATCAGACATCAACCCAATGGATCAAAGTACTCAGATAGATTCTGCCTAGTGGAGGGTGGTCCAAGTCGTCCAGACAAGCCTCTTTCTTGCGGACCTCCGTGCAGATGTCGGGGGCCTGGAGTTTGGCATCGTGCCTCAAGTAGTCTCAATTAAAAGTATCCGTTCTTCACTTGGCTTAAAGTTTACTTCGGGTTCATAAGAATATATAGCGTGGTAACTCTAAGACGATCAGAAAGTGTGAGATTAACTTAAATGGAGAGCGACTAATGATAAATATTAAGGTTAATCAGAAGAAGAGAAAAAGCCCGTTTCAGTCTGAGGTCTACAGTTTTGAACTATTTTATGATCCATTATTTTTGATATGGCTAAGAATAAAAGTTCGTTATTCGTCCACCATGACTAAAGTTAAACACTTGTTGATATCAGTTACACAAATACGTAATACAAGTTTATATTGTTCGCTATTATGAGTAATTAAAGACAGGCACAGAGTGTGCAGATTAACTATATACTGTAAGTATATGTACAAGTGTTGTTCATTTGCATGAGAAACAAGCAAAGAATAAAACATTATATGTGCATTATAGTTTCAGCTTGAATACTGAGTTTGTCATTGTGGAGTGGTAACAATGTTGAACCATAGGGCAGCAGACATTAGTTGTCTGGATAGTTTCACCTTGTGCGGCTGACGGAAGGGTCAGAGGTCAGCTGGTTCACACCATGAGAGAGGGTCAAATCTGAGCTTGAAAGTTTGTTTGTTTATTCGGCCTGGTGAGTTTTATGGAAGTTTATCTGTAGACCAGTGGTGTCCTGCGTCGTAAGTTCTTGTGACTTCAAGATAACCTGATGTCTATGTGCTGAAGAGGATGTCTTGCTACACCAGGCTGACGATGGACAGTCGTGACAAAAAACTCCTTTACAGAATATCAATAAAGGACAGTGCACTGTTCCTATGAAAATATGTTTAGTGATTTAAATGGTTGTCTTATTGTACAGAATTGTTTTTCTTCTTCTCCATCAATAATTGTTCATCATGGGTGTTCAGACATCAGCAGGGTTTTTTTCAGTTCTCAGTGAACAAAGAGTTCTACTGAACAAAGTTTATTTTTATTTTTCATAGAGAAGGAACTTTCAGAGGTCATCCTGTCTGTGGTCTGTGTTTTTTTTCTGCTGGTTCAGCCAGACCAGCGCAGTTTATTTGTCTTTAGGTAATTGAAAGATACAAAGATTATCCCACGTAGTAAACTCGTACTGTTGGAAAAACAAACAAAAACAAACTTTTTTCCATTCTCTCTGTCTCTCTCTCTCTCTCTCTCTCTCTCTCTGTCTCTCTCTCTCTCTTTGATCAATCAATCTATTAATAGCCCATGAGGACAGTTTAGAAAAAAACTTTCAACAAAGGATGATTTTATTTATTTGAGTCTCTTCTTATTATTGATCATTAAAATGACCAGAATCAGAATATACCTGTACATTTATACATTCACCTGCTAATTTTGTTGTTGTCAGGTGAATAAATGGTGACAGAGTGGACTGCCTTGATCGCACACAGCACATTTTAGCAAGAGGTTGTGCTTTTGTCCCATTTAAACCAACTAATCGGTAGATACGGTTTAAATTTTCCAATTGTAAACATCTAAATAAGTGCAGATTGTATACAGTTCCCTGCTACATCCATGGTGATGAGATCCAGTATTGTTCTTTTTGAATAGTGCAAAGAGGATTCGTGGGAGTACTGTGAAATTTTGCAGGTAAGGTGTGAAGCTTGATAGTTAAATTATCTCGACAATATCGCCAAACTTTTTATTAGACGCCGAAAACAGTGGTGAGGTTTGACAGTCTAACACCTGACTGAGCAATCTGGAAGTGTCTCTCGATGACCGTGGTGCTTTAGCGATAGCCTCCTCATTTCCATAAGTGCTGATTTGCCAGAGTTGACAGGTGTGATTGTACCAACTGAATACTTGCCTCAGAGGATGAAAACATATTTATTCATTAAATCTCTGCGGATTGCCTCTCTTGAGCTTTATATATTCAGTGGCCTTTTTCCTGAGTTACCAACTGACAATCACTGGTTACCACCCATCTATGAGAGCATGGCTCTGTGTCAGTTAACTGACATTTGAATGGTCTCCTCTCTCACTGTGTGGTGTTGAGGTGTCAACACCTTTGTCTGGCTCTGACAGAAAGTCAGCTCTGATGGATATGACATTGCAGCTCCTTGACATTATTGCTCCCAGTGAGAGGTCTGTAGGAGTCCACACAGGATACGGAAAGTCTCCGTCTCCCTGTTTATCACACACACACACACACACACACACACACACACACACACACACACACACACACACACACACACACACACACACACACACACACACACACACATTCAGACACATACACACGGCATTCACAAGCATTACACACATGCATGAAGTGACCAGAAAGGCATGAAGCCAAATGGCATAATCTTTTAATGATCCGTCAAGTGTTTGAGCAGCCATTGTGTCCTGACCATTAACTAGGCAAAGAGAGCATCTTTGAGATGGTAATGTTGCTGCTCTCATTTAGCACATGGCCAAGACAAAATGCCAACTGCTAATCAGCCATGTGTGTTGGAGAAAAGAGCAAAAGGGAGATAGTGAGAGGACCGTTAAGGCTTTTCAGAAATTCACATAGGCATTCTCCCTCATTATTTGTGTGGATAACCTATCATAATCCAGCCACAACCAATAATTGGGTTTTTGTTGGGAATCTCATGGAATGCAGTGAATGCTCCGTATTTATGTAAACCTTCTATCAGGGATGAACAATAGCCATAAGACAAGAAGTGGAACACAATTAGTGCACGACTAGTGACAGCTAAAAGTGCAACTACAAAGAAAGCTTTGTGTAACAATAAATTCTTCAGCCATGGCCCACAATCTTAGCGTTGTATTTTTCTTCTCTCATCCTGTAGGTTAGTAGTAAGAAGACTTGTATTATTTAATCATTTGATGCTGAATTTAGATGCAGCAGGCAATGTTTGATCTCATACAGTATCATTTTGATGAAGTTTTATTGCTGTATGTACAACATTTTTTATTTATAGTAAAACTTAAGACATTGAAATATTGTCTTTATAACTGAGTTTAATTAAGTAGCAGTATACATGCATAAAACTGAAATACAGAAGTTATCCTTTATACGGTAGCAACAGTTTGTGTGCAGGACATTTTCCGCCTTTCTGATACTTTATTAAGTAATAAATAAAGTCATTTCTTGTAATATTGTTCTAATACATGCTACTACAAAACATGGCCAGAACACATTTGTGAACCACACAGCGACATGTGCATGCCCACACAAATGTGCAACATGGACCACTGGGATGTTTGGGAGCATTGTATGGTGCTCTGTGATGTTGGGGGCGGACATTTAACAGATGGCGCCAGCCACCTCCCAGGATAGTAATGTTCAATTATCTGTGTCCAATTTACACCTTCAAAATGGGCGAGAAAGACAGGGAGAGAGGATAGGGAGAGAGAGGTGGTCGGAGGGCGTGTAACAGTGACAGAAATATGGATTTTATTTTTATAGTTTTTATTATTTTATAATAATAAGCTGGGCTCTGTGCCATTTTCTCCAGAGGCTGCATCACAGTTAAGTACAGCTGTGTCCACCTCCCTCTATTCCCCTCCCCCCTGTCCTTACAGCTCCCATGGGCTCGTGCCTGTGGATAGCTATAATAGGAGCATGTTGAGGTCAACTTTAATTTGACGGGAAAAAAAAGCAAACAAGTTCCCATTTTATTTATTTATTTAGTTCAATTGCAACACTCGGAAGGAATTAGTTCCAGCTCAATTTGTTCAAAATGACCCAGATGAGTTAAAATTTGTCTTTGGTAATTGAACACAATTTTTCTTTTGTTCTTCTGTAAATATAAGCTTAGCCATGAAATGGAATTATTCATGTCTCTCAGTCTTGGGTGAAAGGTAATGGGCAAAGCAAGGTGTGTCAGTACCTCGATATCATTTTTTATTTCTTACTGAGCTTAATCAAAAATACATTTTTAATCATCTCGAATAAAAAAAATAAAAAAAAAAAAATGCTTTTAATAAATGAAATGCTACTAGTCAGAATGATCTGCATACAGAAAGTAGTATATCCAATGCTTGAATGAGTCTTAGGATATTATGGACAGAATAGAAAGAGACATTTTGAATAACTAATCCTAACTCTTTTTTGTCTAATACATTCAAACTAATTTAGTACAGTTTAATATAAGAATAGTCAGGGTGGTTGAAAACACAAAACATGGACCAGGTAGAAGCAGAACAGAAGAGCAGAAAGCATACGCAATGATATAAATTATGTCACGTGGGAGAAGCAGTTAACATAACACTGTGCTTTTATGGAAATGTGTGAAATTTTCACAAGCTAAGAATATATCTATTCGAGAGGTAATATACAGTACATACTTGTGCAAAAATAAGGCTTGAAACTCATGTGACTGTGCGTTGCTACTTCAAATACTCCATGGTTTGGAGTTTAAGTCCCATGGGAAACCTCTAACTACATTAGCTTCATTAGAATATCCACTGCACTTCCTCATCTCTCTGGTGTGTGTTGGTATATTTTGTCGATGTTTTTTATGTCTTTAATTAATGTGAATTCACATCACGTACACACATTTACTTCAGTTTTTTTTCTTTCTAAATAAACACCAAATGAATAATGAGAGCTATGAATGCTGTTGAGCGTACACAAGCCACACACAAACACTCAAGGCTAGCCATTTTCTTCTATCTCTGCCTTCCTCCTTTCCTTCCCTCCTCCACTCTTCTGCTTGTTCTCATCTTCCCCAACGGCCCGCCCAGCGAGACATCAGCACATGGTGAATTGTTGATTGTTTTTCGGAAGTAAAAAAACCCACTTAAAACCATTGAGGTAGAGAAGCTGTGGAAGTAGGGATAAAAGGGAGGACAATGCAAGACAAAAGAGAAAAAGCTCTAGTCATGGACCTGAATCCACTCGTATCGCAGGGTCCTTTCTTCCTCCCTTTATCCGTTATAGCTGCTGTCTCCAGTGAGCTGCTGCCCAGTAAGACAGGCTGCAGTCCTGATGCCCTAGAGATTGCTTATTGCCATCATTACAAAAGACCCCTTGCACTGCTACACTCCATACACACAGACACACACACACACAAACAAACATTCACTCCTGCATGTAAACATCTCAATGCTTGGCACTTTCTCTGAAACTATAGGCTATTTTTGCAAAAGTCTACTGACTAACCACATAAACATAAACAAAACCAGCAAAACATCATACATCTCTGGCAAAAAAAGATTATTGTAAAACTCTTTAAACACTTTTAAAAACGTGTGTTTTTGTGTCAATAAAGTCTACTCAAATCTTCAATTAAATAAGCACACAGAGTACACGAAGGGTTTGTGGACAGTGCGATGAAAAGTGGCTGACCTGTGAACCAATTGCAGACTGAAGCAGCGTGGTGAAAAGGAATTAGTCTGTTGTGGCAGGTTCCTAGAAATGTGAAAATGTTTGCAGTCCTATATGGGCCTTTGATTACATGAAGGACGCCAATTTGACCAATAGTTGCTGCACCCATGGTTATGTTGCTGTCATGTTGTCCCGGAACGCTGATGATGGTTCGGTGTCTGATGATATTTCTGCTGTAACCTCTTGTTTTTGAAAGGTTGAAACCTGCCTCGTCAACATATATTAGCTCATGATGCACTGCATCTGCTTCTAGCTCCACAACTCTATGAAAGAAAAAAGACAAAACAATGTCGCAAAGTTGAGACAGAGATCAGTCAATATGATGCAGCACCATACATTTCCTGATCCTGTGCAATAGGATAGTACAACTTTCCTGCACATATTCAGTTCTCAGTTGTTTTGCACCGTCTAAGTTCCTTAGGATTCTGTTTCAGCAGCTCCATCCTGGTTCTGTTGCATTTCAGTACACGAGACAGCGGGGAGACTCACTCTGTTGGCATTTTGCAATCATTTTTACCTGCCATTATGTGGTCCTGCAGTTCTCTGAATCTGATGTAGTTATTTGCACTGGCCATATTTACCCTGTGGGTCTCTTGCTCGGTATATATTTTCAGATACCAGATAGTAGTTTTGCAGTTCTGTAAAAACATCTTAATAGTTTTAATGAAAAATCCTCATTTTCAAAGTACAGTTCGTATTGTTATACCAGTAATACAACAGCACTTGCAGTTACTTACTGGTTCTCATTTTTGAAATCATCCAGATGATACCATCCACAGTATAGTGGCTCAGATTTGTTTGAACCCGTTGCCCAGCCTCCCTCATCTTTATTCCATGGCTGACAGCATGGTCAACCAGATTTGCTCCAATTTCTTGTGCTCCTGACTCCCCGTCCTCTCCCTTTCCTCCCCGTCCTACTTTACGTCATCTTCCTCCTCCCCAATTTCTCATCTTACTTTTCACCTCCTCGTCCGGGTAATCCTCTTCCTCCTTGAACTCCTCTACTGTAGTTATCACCCCTCTTCCTCTCTGTCCAATACATGCCTTCAGCGTTGTTCAACCCCCATTTTTACAGTCTTGCTTAAAATGTGTTATAAGATTACCAATTGAGTGTAAAACAGAGGATGTGCATTCAGTTTAGCCCACTTGGGAAATGTATTGTCTATAAGTTTTCATGGTTTCAGAGATCGTGCTTCAAGATCACTGGTAGTGTTTCAGTATTCAGAAAAAACTGTAACACACACAAATACAGACATGCACACACACACACACACACACACACACACACACACACACACACACACACACACATACATGCAACATTCATTAGGGTGTTTAGCCCCACAGGACCAAAGCTTTCAGTTTCTCTTTTTGAAAGTCTTTTCTCTTCCCAACCTGCTGGAAAGCCTCAGAAACACAATGCCCTAAATAGAATCGGATATAAAGGTGATGGTTTGAAAATATGAGGTAAGAGCCCGGCTATGACTGAAGCAGTAACAATCACAGGGAGCTTGCACTGTTTGATGCCAAATGGTCCCTTGAGGGTGAGGCTCACCGGTCAGCTCCCTACAGAGACACAGCGAACACTTTGCCAATTTACCATCATTCTACCCTTTGTAAGGCAACACAGCACAAACATGCCTTTGTTCACTGACCTTTGAATAATTCAGCTGGAGCAAAATGCTATGACACATTTTTGATCAAAGTCTCACTTTCAAGGGGAGGAGGCATTTTCCAGACGCTATGTGTTCCTCTCCACTGAGGATAAAAGCTCCCCTCCTCAACACGATCTCTAATAGTAAGGATAAAGCTACAAAATAGAAAATCCCTTTCGAAATATAGGACAATCCAAATGTTTGAGTTAAAGAGAGCACCTGATGCTGAATAAGGCATTAGGCTACTTTCACACAACTCCTTATCCTGGGGATTTGATCTCTGCCTGGAGTAAAAAATGAAGCTTGTATTATCTGGAAGTTTTCCTTGGAAATCTCTTGTCCCTTCACCCTCTGACAAATGGCTGAAGATTACAGGTTGGCGACCAGGCCTACACATCCACTTCAAAGCTTTGTCTGGAGGAAGTCATTTGTTACCCCCAAGGCATCGATCACAATATAACCTCACCTTCTAAACTATTAATTTGAAGAAGCAGAGGAAACAAAGAGCACCGGCTGAGTTATAGGCTGTACCTGGACTGTCCATCATCCAATGGCAGTACCTGTTTGACTGTGCGTTGTGTGTGTATGCGAGCACATGTGTATGCATTCGGGTGTGTCCATCATCCTATAGCAATATGTGTTTGACTTCTCTTGTTGGTAAGATTCATGATTTCGATAACCCTCGGGTGTTTTGTGAAAATTGAAATGTGCTTCTTGAGTCCAGAGGGAATTTCTTTAAGGCTTTAAATGGCAAAAGTTTATGGACCGTTTGTTTGTGCGTGCGTGCGCGCGTGTGTGCTTGCGCGTGTGCGCGTGCGCACGCATGTGCATACCCACTGCAGTCAAAGGGCAGTTTTTATGAGATGACCTTAGTCAAACCTACACTTTTTAATCTTGTCTCCTTTGCTCTAATCATTTTTACTTTGCCTCTGTTTAACACTATTCACTGTAATATGATTAATAAAAAATGTTGCATACTATATTACCCACAGTAACATGGTAAGAGTGGTTTCAAGATATCTGTGATAGTTACTGTCCAGAGGGTGTTTTAGAAGGATTAATGAGATGTGTTCTTTTCAGATTTTTGACAAGAACATACTCATTGAGAATTCATCAAGAGTCAAATCGAAAAGCAAAATAAATAAATATTATCTCTGGATGAAAACATGCAGAATACTAAATAGTCCCAAGGGTCATAACTCATGTTGATTCCCCTTTTTATTTAGTTTGTATAGAGAGCATATGGTTGTGTGTCAGGCTTGTTCTTGTAACATGAGACAAACTCGTGGCTTTGTGTTTTTATTAGGTAGCAGAGGCTATCTAGTAAAGATCACTGCTACTGCAGATATACAGTACCTTCCAGTCAACAGGGGTAGCTGTAACACACAGCTCTAAATGGCTATCCTGCAGACCAGCATTTAACATAAGCTTGGACATGTTTGAACATTTACCTTTCTGGCAAACAGAAATGCATAGAGCACAATCACAATAGATAATACTGTTAATTTTAGTCACAAGAATAATTGCATGGTAAACGATCAACATTCCAAATGCGAGTGAGGCAGATGTCCTTTGTTACAATAAATACTTAACACTATATATGTACATCTGTACTTATAGTCCTCTACTATGCATACAAGGTTTTTTTTTCTTTTGAAACCATTTACATGTCTGTGATCATTTAGTAAGTAATGTCAAAGTCACAGAAATAATGATTAGTTATGACTGACAGGCGTCAGGTATGACTGACGTGGTGCACAAAATACACCGTGTGATTTTAGCTGTGCTTCAAAGGTCACAGGTTTAAAAGCAAGCGGCTGGTTAAATATTTTTTTTAAAGCGTATTTTTTGCAATCTGGGATGTCAAATCTTTGATGTTTAATATCTCAGAACTGTGATCCTTCCGGATAAAACCTGAGAGTTCCAAGCTCACTATTTGTCTAGCACTGTCCCAGTTAATTAACATGATATATCAAACTAGTCCAAACGGGGGAAAAGACAAGTACAGGTTTCTGTGCAGTGCACCCTGCAGTTGTCAGTTGTTTCTGATGAGGTCTTGAGGGAGGACATGATATATGGCCATGTGGGTGTGCAGTCTGTGAATAAAACCTGTAAGGTAGGTCAGTGCATTTTTTTTAAATTATATGTTTTGTTTTGTACTGTGTGTGTGCCTGTGAAAGCCCAAGAATATGTGCAGTTGTTGTGAGTAGTGTGTTGTTTTTGTGTAGCTGCGTGCTCTGACCTTTCTTCTAGAACAACTGTGAAGTCAAGTGACAGAGGAGCTGCAAACCAAAATGTCCTGACATTAAAACCACCAGGCCACTGTCACTGAGCCCTCCTCCTAATATACTAACTGCAGATTGGGATCACAGTACATGCACTTAATACAAGGCATTTCTTTGATCATTTTATTGCTCTCAATTTGGGAACTATAGCCAAGACTGACATAAGAATTAAGGTGAAAGCAGATGGCTTTGTGTATTTTATTTCTCTGCTAAACTTTGTTTAAATCAGTATTGCTTCAGTTATGAAGAACTGATATAAGAGCAGCTTTTATCTCACAAACTTGTTTCAAATTGAAACGTTCCAAAAATTTAAGTTAAGGCATTTTCCATTTATTTATTTATTTTTTATAAATATTGACTGTTCATTTTCCATCACCTTCACTTCAAAAACACTGAAGTATCAGAGAATCTCAAATGTGTTGTGTTCATCCATAAGAAACATCAGGATAGTTTTTTGAATAAACAATGTTTGTTCAAAGAAATATAAGATACGTTGTAAAATATATATTACTTTAAAAGCAGTTTCCAGCGATACTGTATCGCACGATGTGTAAAAGGTTTGACCTGAAAGGATATAGAGCAAATGAAAGGAAAGTAAGATGAATATCTACTGAATGTGTTATATTTAGAGGTATTTCTTGATTACCAAGGGGCACAGAGCAAATGTGGCAGAAAATGAATATTTTATTTTCTCTCTTCATGTACTTTCTGCCCATTTGTCTTGGTATCAGTGGGTTATTGTTGTTTTTTTAATTTAGCTTTTTTGTCTGCTTTGTTTTTGTTTTTTGAACCATTTAGGTAGGTGACTATTTGTCTATTAATTAATGTAAATCAGCTACTAAAGCTATATAATCACAAAAACTAACAGATGGTCTGATTAGATAAAAGCACAAGTTTATTAAGGGAGGCCAACATTGTGCTGCTTCACTCAGCGTCTTGTCTCACTTCCTTCAACTGCACTCACATTTTGCTGCAATTACTGTCACAAATAACACCTGTGTGTTTAGCTGGAGGCCACTGACCATCAGCAATAAGTTTTGGATCCTTTGCGTCATTATGTTTGCATATTGTCCCAGACCATGGCCACATGGTCACTATAACACAGCAGACGTATTGCATTGTCTTGTTTTTTCCTTAACCTGCATCAGGGTCAGTTTTTTTTATCTATTTTTTTATTGCTGGCTTGTACTTACATTAATATGTTACCAAATTGATTTTTTTTTTGAATGACTGATTATCAACCTCAACTGTACATACAAGAGTTGATCACTGTACTGTTGAACACAACATAGGCAGCTAAAAAGAAACTCTTGGTGCCAGATTGCCTGGTGCCATTCCCAAAATCTGGGAGGTGTTCCCTCTCAAACCATAAACACTGCTGTAGACCATCTTTAGTAAAAAAATTAAACAAGTGTCATGAACGTGTCATCGACATGTGTGCCTCTGTGCATGTGTCCACGTGTTTGTCTGTGTGTGTGTGTTATGGGCGTTCAGTTTAGGAGCAGATGATTTAACCGCAGACATGGTATGCAGGTGTAATTGTGTTAAGGAGAGGAAATCAAATGCTAGATTAAAAAACAAAACAAACAGATGTGTGTCGCCCCGAAATGTGAAAAAACAAGGGTGTGGTAGACAGATCTAATAAAGCAGGCAGTATGGTGGCAATAAACTGAGTTAAGTAAGCTTAATTCCATATATTAACACTTTACCATCTCCTTTATTACCTTTATTACCATGAGATTAATTGCAGCCCTTAGCTAATGCTGTGCTAAATCAAATAAGATTTAAATACATTTACTTGTTTTTATTCTGAGCTTTTTTCATTCTGATGATTCCCGGTAAAATAAATCACAGGGTTATAAAGGACGGCTATAAATATGTGTTACAGTGGATATTTTTCTCAATGTTTTTAATGCTTGCATGGGTATGAGTCGATTAATGGTTCCATCATAAGTCATAAGGTGACAAAGAGTGTGTTAAGGTTTTGCAGCAATCTGCTCACCGGTGGAATATTGGTTAGATTCCAAGGGCCTGGAGTACACCAGACATACGACAAAACAGCTGCTGCTGTGCGAAAGATAAGCTAAACTCTCCATCATGCCATGTGACAGCTCAGAGAGCCACGCTGCACACATCGATCTCCATAGGCTTTTCACTGCACGTCAAACTCTGAATATATCTGCCACTGTGAAAAAGGTAGCCTGAGGGGGTAAGAAATGCAGAAGGGGGAGTGTAAGATACAGGACAGGAAAGGGTTAATAAGGAGGTAGAGTGAATATAAAATAGGGAGGTGAGACAAACTCCTGAATGAGCATAAGTTGAAGGAAGAAGAATTGGAGGAGGAAAAGATGAGGAAAACAGGAAGGATGTTGCAATAGAACACATGTCCTCCCTTGAGACTTATACCCTAAGGGAATACTGTGATCACTGGTACATATGTGTGTGTGTGTGTGTGTGTGTGTGTGTGCGCGTGTGCGTGTGTGTGCGCATGTGCGTGTGTGTGTGCGCATGTGCGTGTGTGTGTGTCACAGTATGTGGTGCCTGTATGAACTATCACACAGTTTATTTATGACGGCTCCCTGCTGATGGTTACAGAGACGGAGAACAACCTGCTTGCAACTCTGTGCTTTTCTGTGTCACCAGTGAAGTCACTCACTTGTCACTGTGTGGGTGTTTACACAGTACTTAGACCAATAGCTTCAGGCCTGTTTTAGGTAATACTTGGAAAAAGTGGTGCATCTTTGTGTTCATACCACAATTAATCCTCACCAGGTGTGAAACATGTATTCAAGATGCGCGACACTGTACTTAAAGGAGCAGTGCGCCGGATTTAGTGGCATCTAGCAGTGAGGTTGCGGATTGCAACCAATTGAACACCCCTCCCCCCCAACCTCCCCTTCCAAGCATGTGAAAAGAGAATGTACGGTGGCAGCGAAGCTCGCAAAAAATGTTAAAGTCCCTCCTTACAGCCAGTGTTTGGTTGGTTCCTTCTGGGCTACTGTAGAAGCACGGCGGTGCAACATGGTGCGATCTTTGGAAAATCATCTGCTCCCTATGTAGACAAGAGCTCCTTCCTATAACAAAAACACAACTATTCTGATTTTCAGGTGTATATATACACCAATGAAAACATAATTATGACATAATCATGATTAGATTTTTGCTAATCGATCTTCCTAAATCTAACTGAACCTTTTAAATTTATAGTTTCTGTAAGGCAGACTATTTTCATTCTGAAGGACAGATCACACATTTACTAGACACTATTATTAACTACCATGAAATTAATTTCAAGCTGAAGTGACACCGGTGGGGCATAAAACTTCCAAATTAGTCTAATTTTCACTGCTGTTGTAGCCCCAGTTTGATCCACCAAATATAGTTATTGGAATAAATAAATAAGGAAATCTTGTAATTCTGTGAAAAAAATGTTGGCTTCTGGACATGAGACAATGGAAAAGGAGAAACCTAAGAGAATGTTGGTTTAAAATGCATGGTTATACAGCATACACAAAGAGCGTAATTTTATCCCCTTGAGGTGTTACTTTCTTATTATCTTTACTGTATCCTGTCCAGTCAGTACTAAGGAGTGAGAGCGTGCCAGAGTTGGCCATTGTGTAATCAACTGGGAATACTCTGCTCACTGCACGGTAAAGTGGGGGGAATGAGCGAGTAGAATGAAAAGTGTTTTATGGAGTTTCAGCTTGACTTACAGAAGTGTTGTGTTGGTTGCCTGGTAACTGTAATACTCTGAGATGAAAGTGCAACGAGACTAGTGAATAAGACTCCCACCATTTTCTTTTCTTTTCTCCGGTGCTTGTCTTGCTCTTCCTCAGCCGTATATTTATTCAGCTGTTGTTATGAGCGAAGAGGTGTAAAAACCTATATGGTTTTTTTTGTTGGTTTTTTTTTCCATCTTTTGTCTCCAGGACATGTATTTCTTTTTTCACGGGTTTTAGACTCTGAGAGATCACAGAGCCACGGTTGTGACAGGGAACTCATACCTTGACAGCAGGGATGAAAGGCTGGGATAGAGCGAGGTCAGACTTTGCTAAGGGAATATTTCACAAAGCCATCAGTCTCATTGAGAAGGCAGCGTCGGTAGAGATGTGACAGTCACTGCCCTGTTTCTCTGTTGGGCTCTCTCCCTCTTGACCAGTGACACATGCAGCAAGGTGTGAAATTTTCACTGGATGTCTGTGTGTGTGTGTGTATTTGTGTCCATCCGTAAGAGAGGAACAATATGATTTGTTGTGCTTACAATAACTTTTCTTCGATAGGATTATGTTAGCTTTTTGTTCCACTTTTATTTGTCTCATGTTTTATGCCACTGATAATACTGTGATGCTGAAAGATTCACTATCAATCATATGAAATTATATGATGTTCTCTTTCACTCTATCTTGCACCTTAGAAAGTTTTGAAATAACAAGACATAATCATTTTTGTCTGTCCCTAAAAGATTGTATTTAATAGCACTCAAATATAAACAAAATCAAATCTTTGGGAGAATCCAAAAAGTGGTCAGTACTGTCTCGCAGCTGGTTTGTATCTTCGAGCCTGCTTTCAGGATTGCTTTTTTCTCCCTCGCTGACAGTGAATTTAAAACCCTACGTGAAAATTCTATTGTTTACAGGGAGAGCGGTTTATAAATCTCTAATCGAAAAGAAACCACAGTAATTTTTATTACCTGCAGACTCGGCACCTGCAGTGAGATTCTCTTTGTTCTCCCTCGCTCATTCTTTTTCAGGCACTGTCTCTTAGAGCTGTACATGTTTTCAGGCTCACTGGAGGCATTCCAATAGATCCATCAATTTGGCAAAGCAGTGTGTGTGAAGCATATGAGTCATTCCCTCGGGATACACATGCAAATACACAGACACACACATGTACACTAATAGATGATCTGTGTTGTTTATTTGGCTCTCCTCTGTGTTTTTACGGGCAGGATGTCACGGAGGTGATGCTCTTGTGTTGGTTAGGTCCTCTGTGTTGTGGCTCCTTTTGTTTTTATACGTGGCTTTCTCTGGCTTGTCTGATTTCCACCAAACTGCTTGTTGAATACTCCCATATCATGGCATATTTTCTGCTAGACAACAGTCCTGCCTGTGCTTCTATTCACCGATTACAGTGCTGCTAATCACAACGTAATATGATGGTGCAGCAGTGTGTGCATTCATGCATGCACACACACACATACAACTCATTACATCCTTTATGCCTTCATGAAACAGAAGCCAGATCGGCATCAAATAAAAACAAGATAATCAGATGTAAAATTTTCTGTAATTTCCCCCAGAAATCAAATGAAGCACAGCAACACTAATCAACAACATAATATGTACAGTATGCTTGTATCCTTATGGGTCCTGCAAGCTCATTAGAAAGCAACTAGCTTCCTTGCATGATCCAGATGATGTGACACGACTAATTACAAGGTGCCTCACTGTAAGGTCTCAATCTGCTGATGAGCTAAATCAGGACATTCTCATTCAAGCTGGAATGAGGGGGTTGAGCCCTTGTGACTGACATTCAAGATAAAGACTATGCTGTTTCTGCATATTATGCGACTGATACAGACACACTGTTCTTCCTACAGTTATCTAATCAGTTGCTCTGTCTTCTGTCTTTCTTCTTTTCCTCTCTCTTTTCTGACTTCTGCCTTTCTTGCTTTTCATCCAACCCCTCTTGTGTACTTGGGGACTCCAGTGATGGCTTCAAAAGGCAAAGTTCGAGGTGAGTTGTGGCTGCTGCTGCTACTGCTGCTGCTACTGCTGCTGCTACTGCTGCTGCTGCTTTCCCTGCTGTGCCTCCAACTCAACCTTACAAAATACCGTCAGTCAGGAGAATTTACTTTTTTATTTAAAAAGTAACTGACTGACGTTTTAGTTACTTGCTCACATTCTCTTGCTTTTGTGCTCTCCTATTTCCTGAACAGTCATATGGTAATTTGTGGAAGGCAAGTTTTCAAGAGTCACATTGTATTTTTTATTTTAATTTCAGCTTTCAAGTCAACTTTAATGGGATTTTTAGAGGGTTTTAGTACACAAATTTACAATAAAGCATTATTAGCTGACTTGTAACTACCCAAACAGTGGAAAATATGGCTCAGTGGAAAAGATGGTTGGCCTGGAATCACGATTTATTCTCCCGCTCTCCTTACTGTAGGGTCATTATAGATTTAGATTAGCTAGTAAATTATTGAAGCTCATAAGCACTGAAAAGGACAGTCCAAGGTCAGGAGAATAATAAACAAGTATGTAATTGTTTGACCATTGCTAGGTAGTGAAAAGGTGGCAGTAAATTACAAAGATCAAGATCGTTTCCATTATTCAGGATGTCTGCAAGATGGCAGCGAGGACAGGTAGAGATAATGGAGAGGCAGACAGGAGGACCAGTGTTTATTTGAGGGGAGATAATCTGATTTCTTTCTGTGTACTTCACTAAATATGTCTCCGAAAAACATAAAATTTAGTCAAACAAGATTATAATCTCCTTCTGTTTAGTCACTATTTTTGGCTAATGATTACAGACAGTGATTATAGTCACTTCCTGAGAAGAGATGTTATCAGATGAGAGGATTGGTATCAGCCAGGGGGGCATATGAGGAAATTAAATTATATTAAAGAATATGTGGCAGAATGCAGTCTTTTTAATTTTTGATGGATTTAATGAAGTGTTTATTAGTGTATTTCACAAAAAAAATCACGATCTGAGCCAAATTTTGAAATATAAGTAGTTTTACATGGGCATTTTAAATGATTAGATAAGAGAGGGGTAGGTTGGTTCTAAATTCATTCAAATCAACCATGTGAAATTTCAGCCAGAACCAGAAAGAACTATCTTCAGCAAAAAGATGAACAATGAATCCTGTGACAGATGGTTCCCACAGAGCCCTGATCTCCACATCATGGAGTCAGTCTGGAATTACATAAATAGAAAAAAATATTTGAATATTATTTTGAGGGGCACAGTGGTGCAGTGGTTAGTATTGTCACCTCACAGCGAAAAGGTCCCGAATTCAAATCCGGGCTTGGGCCTTTCTGTGCGGAGTTTGCATGTTCTCCCTGTATCTGCGTGGGTTCTATCCGGGTACTCTGGCTTCTTCCCAGTGTCCAAAAACATGCACCTCAGGTTAATTGGTGATTCTACAAATTGCCCTTAAGTGTGACTGAGAGCGAAAAATGGTCTTTGTTTCTGTCTCTGTGTTGGCCCTGTGATGGACTGGCGAACTGTCCAGGGTGTGCCCTGCCTTCGCCCAAAGTGAGCTGGGATTGGCTCCAACACACACACACACACACACACACACCGTGACCCTGTTCAGGATAAAGTAGGTGTAGATAATGGATGGATGGAAAAAAATATGTACTGCCTAAATCCACAGAAGAGCTATGACAAGTTCGTAAAGTTGACGGCCAGAGGCAAAGTACACAGGTTCATCAATTTATTCTACCTGCCATTGTCCCCTTTCGGCCTGATATACACCACTCTCCATCTCCACCTCCATTAAATTATAAAATTACATAAAGATGAAAGTTATACCACAATACCACAAGGCAGGCTATTATACTGCCAAACGGGCACTACACTAGTGATTACAGTTGGGCAGATGGTGACGAATTATGTTCAGTCAAAAAATGTGTAAAATCTTGATATATGTTTACGTTCGACCAGCTCTGTTCCTGAAGCTTTAATTTGAGCTATATGAGGTGCTTTCTTCTGTTGAGCGCAGAAAGACTTAAACCCGTTAACTGCCGCTCGCAGCTATATTTCTTGTTATAAGTTTGCATGTTGTATGATAGATTTGGTATATTTCTCATGTCAATCCCAGTCCCTCTTTTCAGTCCTGAATTCGTAATCATATTTAAACCACCTTTTTCCTGATCAACAACCAGCTGCATGTGCTTGACTGTAACATCTCTGTCTCCTTCACCGTCGATTCCCTGCTCACTTTAAAGGCTACCCTGTCCTGACTGTCATCCTTTTCTATCTTACTGTGAGAGTATAGGAAATCCATTGCACTCTTAATAGGGGAACAGAAGATGTGTAGATCAGAGTCAAGCACATGTCTCCGTCCTGCCTCTCTTACCCTTATAATGAGGCTATCAGTAGGAAAATATAACAAGCCAGATAAGATTCATGCTGATCAGTGGGCGGATAAAGGCTGAGTTCACCTCAAAGCATCGGTTCATCAGTATGTGGGTGACTGAAGCATTGAGTGTCTGGTAAAGGGGTGCCTTTATTTTTCTGTAAGTGTATATTTAGTGGAGCCAATTACTGTATACAGAACCAGGGACTAATCAAAAAGTGAAATGTTTCTCTTTTTTTTTCTTTTTTTTTTACAGGTAGAAGATCAAATCAGGGCTATTCTTAGAAAAGGGTGTCAGTGTCACTGTCAAGGGCTGAAAATGAGTTTGAAAAGGAAAAATGCAACACATAGGTAGCACCTGCGAATGTATGTGCACAAAACATACAGTTTATTGGTACATTTAACCTGTGTCTTTGAACATGTGCTCAATTCCAGTCGAAGCATGTTACAAAATTAAGAATCATTGCAGTGTTGCACAAGTGTGTCACTGGTAAAGTTCTTGATACCACACACAGATGAGCCAAAGAATTATGGCCACTTACTGATGAAGGCAATGATGTTGATTATTTCAGCAAATGTCAAGGTCTGGGGTATATTAGATTGTAGGTGACCGTCAGTTCTCATAGTCTCATTGTAATGTTGGATTCTTAAGACTTATGCTTGAGGACAATGAAGGCTATCCCTATGGAGTTATCCTGCATTTGAGTGACCAAAGGCACATTTTCAGCACAAAAATGTTTTGTAGTCACTTTAATTATTGTATGTTGAGCAACTATTATTACGCAAAGAATGATTTAATTTTAGCTAATAAAAAAATCTATTTGGAGCTTAATGCGTTTATTGCAGTGTTTACTATTAGTTGCACCATTGTAACCTGTTTCACCCAGTTTTCCTAATTCCCCCTCTCAGTGTACCTGTGCAGCAATTTTACCACAGTGGCCGAACTGCAAAAGTACAACTTCATCACGTGATGTGCAGCGGCCGATAAGGCATTCATTCAATGATTGGAAAATGGTCTGCTGCAAAACAGTGAATACATTTTTCTGCATGTTACAAATCCTGCAAAATGACTCTTTTTATTATAAGAATTGGATCCTTCTTGGCGCTAACATCTTGCTACCAAATTGAGCATTGCACTTTTAGAGTCAGCAGGTTGGAGCTATTTTGATGGCGCATGGAGGACCAACAGCACTTTAGGCAGGTGGTCATGATGTTTTTGTTTTGTGTAACACAAAAAGGGCTGCATAAGAAGATTTTGTCACCACTATTCCCTTCTGTTTGGGGGATACCATGCTTAAAGTTTTCAACAACAGCTCCCATAATGCTGGGGTGATATCAACAGGAAGTATGCTTTGAGTTCAGTGAATTCTGCTGCAGGCCACAAATTGAGCCCTGATTTTTTTTTTTTTAGCCTACATTTGTTAACGTTTGCTAAAAGGTAAAGGTTTGTGAAGTCAACAGCAGTTTCTGTTTTCAACCTACCCATGACTGTACAGACAAGTGTCACTGGATTGATTTGACACTGAGGATTCTCAGGCAAGTGCTGGAGCTTTGAGGAACGTCTTTTTTTGTGATTTCAAAGAGGATTTATGGACATTTATTTGGTTTGGATGTCAAAGATAGCCTGAATATATGTGTATTCTGTTTGTGTGTTAAGATTTGACTGAGTTAAGACTCTGAGGCTGTTATTGTTGAGGATCAATGTGCCATTTGTGTGTCACAACCACGGTTTTTGGCTGAAGCTGTGAGTAGGCCCTCTCAAAGGCCTAAGCTACAATACCTAACTTCTCGTTGCCCGTAGAACTGTTTCCCTGTGGAAATGTCTTTGTTCTTTCACCTCATGCAGTATCTTTGCCTCACGTCTCTCACAGTTTGAAAACCTCCGCTTCAAATCTGTGGTATTTTACGGATTAACTTTTTCTACTGAATAAAACAAATGTATTTTTTAACCACGTTCTCTGGAAGTTGTAGTAGAAAAAGGAGTATAAACAGATTACATGTCATTTAAAATATGCAGTCCACACTTTTAGTTCTAACTGTTTCCTCAACTTATGTTGGAGCAGTCGGAGCTTAGCTTTGAGAGGAGATCAACAGCGTCAACCCTGCCATTGTGAGCCCTGACTGGGAGTTGCGGTAAAAGAGCATTGCAGCAAAGTTAAGTCTGACATGAGCCAAATGATAAGAGCTGTTTTTAAGACTAGCATTTTCTGCCCCTGGGGGTTGGCATTTCCCCAGATCACTCTTAAATGAACAGTATCTGTCAACACATCGCTCCACATTATAAAATCACAGTGTCATGTTGATTTGGGGAATTTGGGAGTTTTTGGTGGCAGCAGTGATTAGTCTGATTTCCCTCATGAATGCCACCCTAGCCTGCGATCAACCATGTAAGAAAGCATAATAAATGAATTCCTTCCTGTGATAAAAAAGAAGACGAAGTCAAGCGCATTTTTCTCCACATCAGTTTGAGAAAACAATAATGAATCTGATTTCCCTGACTTAAAGCTTTTATGACATTTAATTTACGGAACCTACCCAGCCAGCAAGTGTATGGATGACTGCTGATATTGCTTGGCCTTTTATTTAAAGAGGGAATGGTGTGGAACATTTGAGACTAGATATGCTGTAAGTAAGCCAAATCGTTGCCTTCTGCATCCTTGTAGTGCTAAAAATCGAATACATGCAGCTGGGATCTTTCTATTTCTAAAACGGTCAAACTGAAAATAACATTGAGTGTAGATGGCCCTGCTCGCTTTCAGCCAGCTATTATCATTTGTAAAACACAACCCACTCACACTATCCACACTTACATATAGCACATACACAAGTATGTACGGTATAAAGTGGAAAACACATGCACACAGAGAGATGCACTTATGTATGCTTACATTCTGTACATAAATCAGGGCAGCATAAATGCCTGCAACCCAACATGTCTGCTTAACATTCCATAGAACATTTCAGCCATGTGGGAAACAGGTCCTTTATTGTTACAAGGAAACATTTGAGATACTGTTCTTTTGTTTCTGCACCTGCCTCGGTTGTTTTCTTTGTTCTCTCCGTTCTTGCTTTCACTTATCTGCCAAAATATGTACTTCTATCCTTTGCGCTTAGCCTCTTTTGCTTGCTTTTACCAGCTGGATGGAAGCAGTGTATGAAGTATTTATGAAGGCCAGGTTTACCTCCGTCATAAAACCATGAGATGTCTGACCTTGGCTCAGAAAGGATAGTGAGATCCGTGGCCATTCTGGACTGGGCAAGCTTGAACTCAGGCGGCTTACACACAGAGAATGGGCAGAGGTTTATATCTCTGCCCTTTAAATTGATGTGGCTGAATCAAGGGCAGGAATACTGGGCAAATGATATGTCTGGAAGCATGTCTGGCCACCATTTTTAAATTAGTGTGTGTGTTTTTCTTATAAATTATGATATATAGGACTGGCTCCTGAAAAGCAAAGTTGCGCAAAAGTTCAGCAGTGGGAGGGTGCCTCCCACTGCTGAAAGAGAACCTGCTGTGTGATCTGACATGTTTGTTTCTTGTAGTGCTTTGCATACACAGAATGGCGCTATCACAGGAGAAAGTCCTCCTGGATATTTGTCACTACCTTAGCAACATCTGTTAACACCGTTCACACCCCAGATGCTACTGAAAATATTCTCCCCCTCAAAAGTAAGCCAAAAAAACTGCAATCTTATGTCTGACTGTTCATGATTCCTATCAAACTGTCCTTCCTCTGTCACCACACACTTACACAACACCTAACAGCACCACGGAGAAGAAGGTGATATTTTGTTGATCTGACTCCAAGGGCTGAGTTGGATGTCAAGTTTGTGGTGGCAGCACCAACAGCTGCCCAGTCTAATTACTGTATGTAAATGACAACAGCACTGCCATAGCCAGCCTCTCTGGTGCTGGATAATTAATTTCATATCTGCAGATCAAAAATGACTGTCCTGAGGTGGTTGTACGCCAGCGCTGAATACAAAGGTAGCTCCACCCTCTGTAGGGGTTGCATTCAATTTGCTCACAGCAGGAATCTTATCACTGTCAAAAGTGCAAGTTTAGATTGGAAATGTGCACACATACACACACACACACACACACACACACACACACACACACACACACACACACACACACACACACACACACACACAGACAAATGCGCGGACAAAAATTAACATACAGTTCATTTGCAAGCAGAAAAATAGAATGTTTAATCACTTCAGTTAGAAGAGCCAGAGTGGAACCCAATTTATGGTAATTTGCATAACAATAATGTTATTTATTAAAAAAAAAATCTCAAATCGAAAGTCCAGTTTATTAAAGATAACTACACATAAAAAATTATTTCATAATTATTTCCAAATTCTACCAGCATGGTGTTGGAATATATTACACATTCATGCATTACATCATGTGTATGCCTTGATTTTTAGTTGTTGGTTAATTGCAGCATGCGCAATCTATTATAGAAATATCAACCCTATAACAGTAAGTTTAAAGATCATAGATTGGCGAAAATTCCAACTGGATATTAAAATAGTATATTCATAAAGCCTGTCTTAGTTTTTTAGAGGCAAATGTATATATGCAGAAATATGAATGGTAGCTTTTCACGTCGTGCATTTTTGGCTGCAGTAAATCAGTATAAAAACCAGTCTACACATTAAAATATTACTTTAGATTTGACTTTGTCCTCTTTATTTCAAACGATTTAAGTGATAAATTACATAACCTTCCCTCGTACTCTTGTTTAACAAGCGGCTATATAGTTTTGTCACCATGATTTTACCTTATTTTCACAGGAACATGCAATTTAATTTCATTGTGAATACTGGATGCTTACTTTTCATGCTAGGTGTAAGAGTGTTATGAAATGTTGATAAATCACATTTGATATGCAACATAAATTTGGGATGCATGTTGATAGAAGGCGTGAAAAAGGGTCATTGCAAAAGAGGACAAAACAACACTGTGTGTACAGCATGTTCTTGAGAAAAAGGAAGGAGCTTGTGCGAAAATTGTCACAGTGGGAGGAAGAGTCCCAGCGTGAGGGCAGGGAGAGATTAGGCACTTGTCTGATATGCTAGCAACTGTTCCAGGAAGTTACTACCAACATTTAGTGTTTCATATTATCGGCTAAAATTGGTTCCTGCCCCAGTGGAGGAAAAAAAAAAGTTCTCTACCCGGAAATTACAGTGCATTTGTATTTTTTGTAAGTCTATTTCCAATATTTTGCCAATGCTCTAAATGACTAAGCAGGTTGGAGAGTTTTCCTGCTGAAGGACGCCGTGACAGGATTCATGCCTGGTTGATGAATTCACACCAGCACTTGAGACGATCAAACTCTTGACCTTGTACCGCCTCTCCAATCACTAGGCCACCCTGCTGCCACACACTCCGTCGGAATCACTCAGTCTGAAAACCTTGTGTACCCAGCTGTGTAGCCACCTGTGTAACCTTATAGACACTAACTGGTCATGGCAAAGCTGTCATGTCCAATGTAATCATCTGCATCTCATTCACAATCTTCTTGGTGGGATGCATTTTTAACAGTCACTTTAGGTCCTGTTTTACAGTGTCATAGTAACTGAGACAGTGCTGTGTGGTGAGGGCTTAGGCTTGATGTGGTTTAAAAGTGAAAGTTTTATATTACACGATTATAATAAAGCCAACAGCATGTGTGAAATATCTTCATACTTGTAATTTAAAGATCACGGTATTCATTTAAAATTCTTCTTGGAGGTGAGGCAGTAATTGAAGTGCACTGAATTCCAGTGAATAACAGTGAGCATCATTATTTAGAAGCTAATTCTGGATTATAACCAGTTTGCTTTTATTTTGGGAGTTTTGACCATTGTTAGTCCAATAAGATCGCCCACTCAATATTAAAATGTCTTAAACAATGGAAAAATTACGACGTAAATGAAACCACAATTAGACTAGTTTTAAACAAAGCTGGAGGTTGGCCAAACAACCTGTGGAGGAGAAAACAAAGGCGAGCAGAAAAATGATGACCCACACTGTCCTTTGCAAACATCCATTGCCAACCTTCCAGCACAGAGACTTCTGGGTGCGCTAACCTTCGGTTTAACCTTCAGATAATGTGATGGATAATCCAGTTGGACTGAACAACCTCTCTGAATTTATGAGTACTTTCCTGCTTGTTGATTTGCCATCACCATTTTGCCAGTCCTCAGAGATTACCTGTATTTTAATAACAGATGGAAATTATGGGTATCATTCCATAAATAACACCTCTTCTGTTAAAACACAGAATTATCCTTTAAATTTAAATTTGCAGTAATGTGATCCCACGTCTGCAATTATTATTATGTTTGACTGGCTTAAAAGGTGACTCGGCTAATCAAAACTGTGGACCGCCTCTATCCATTCTGTAATCCTGTATTCCCATCCATACATCATTGCTCCACAGCTCAGTTGAGCTCCAGTCCTGATATAAAGGTCAGTAGCTCCAGGCTGTCCGTCTGTCCGCCTGCATCTCCCTCTTTTTCCTCTGCTTCTTGAATGCCTAAATAAGAAAGGTTACGAGACTCAGCTACTCTTGCTTGAAAGGTTGTGTCGGAGAGCAGACAGATAGCATCCAGGATGCTCTTATATTCTTATCAATATTATTTGTCCAGTTGTTTGCTTTTGCGAAAGCAAACACTTTTGTATCTGAAAGTTTTCTGTGAATATATCTACTGGCCACACAGTTGTATTGTTTTAGTAAATGTTTGGCTGCTGAACTTGATGTGGTAGGAGGTGCCTTGATTATTAGCCACTGCATACTCCAACTTGTTTTGGGTGAAGGGTTTTGAGTGGTCCCATTAAAATTTAAGATTCATCTCATCGAGGGAAACACCTGTGTGGAGTGTGGGGTGTGGAAATGAGCTCTGCTCTCATGTCTATAGAGTACATAATTTTGTGCTATTTATATAGAGGCAGCTGCATCAGGTCTTGTATTGCTCTACTGCTCTACTGCGTTCCTTTTACGTTGAGATGTACGTACTGGGCAAAATGTTGAGTCGCTAAAAGTAAAGTGAGGCTTCTGTGTGACCCGTAACATCAGTTGCAGAACTTCTTTGTTCCTCTTGTCTCTGAAGATAGTTCATCATGACTGACTGTTTGTTCGGGATTGCTGTAATGTTGCAATGCTACCTGATGGGAATGTATGATGTATAAGATTCAATACATCTTAAATGTCAAAAACCTTCGCACAGGATTGTGTATTATCCCATTCAAGCTAAAAAAAAAAAAAAAAAAAAAAAAAAAAAAAAAAGCTAAGCTAATTTCATTATGTCATTAGTCCATAATGTCATGCAGATGAGAGCGTTGCTAACCTGGCTTAGCCTTGGCATGTCAGTCAAGGTGGAGGGCAATTAAACTGACCCCACTCTCCATGAGAGATAGAGCACAATTGAGCAAAACAAAGGAGGTGAGATCGAGATAAACTTTAAAGACTGGAAAGCACCAGGAGTCCGAGAATATGAAAATGAGAAACCAAAAAAGTGGAAATGCCACCCTTCAGGGATCAGCTGGAGGAGGAAACGTGACGGAGAGAGAGAAGAACAGAGAGAAGGAAATTGAGTGGAATAGATGTGAACTGGAAAAGACAGAGCAAGAAACTGAAAGTAGGAGAAAGAGTGGAGTTGAAGGGAGGGTAGGACCTAAATTTAGACATGGAAATCAGGAGAGAACAGCTGCCTCCTTCCCTCAGGAGATACATTTAAATCAGGTCTGGGTGGCCAGAGGGGAGAATGGAAGAACCTACTCCACTGGCCAATTAGGCGCACAGTACACTGCACTGTTCTAATATAACCATCATTGTGGACCCTTTGGCCCTTTCAGTCCCACTAGATGTGTAGCACCAGACACTGATGCAGGGTTTAGACAGAGGGATCCCCGGACTATTGTAAATGTGTGTAGGCACAAGTACCACTGAAGAGGAGAGGACATTGGAATGCAAAAAAGAAATATTGCTAGGTTTTTTTGTATCTGTCCAAATACAGTAAGTACAAGTGGATTTTGATAAATCTTTACAGTTTTGTCATTGAGGTTGTTTTTTTTGTCACCTCTGCATTTGATGACACACCAACTACAGTGATGAACTATAATGGTGTTGTGTTAAATCTCCCTCAAAGACATCAGTCCTACTATTCTCTGTTGTGGTTGACTTCTCTTTTTGGCCAGCACATAAATGTATCATACTGGGTTGTATGTTATCCCACTGCGTGAGTGAGAAAAATGAGGAAAAGTATGTGATTTAAAGAGAAGACGTAATAAAGAGAGCAAGAGCAGGCGCAGGAGAATGGTAAATCGTTGGCAGATCATGCCTCATGCAAAACTTTCATGAATAAAACATATTCCTGGCCTCCCATAGCTCAGATCCATTTTTCCTCCATTTCCCTCCTCTTCCCTCTCTATCTCTCACACGCATGATTAACCTCAGAAGGCCTTAATCAACACTGGAAATGACCCGTGCTCCTTGACTTACCTCTCGCTACCTCTCCTTCCCTCCTTCCCCTCATCGTCTCTCCTCTCAACACGTCCTTCACCACAGGCTTCTCTGGGATGGGGTTTGCCTCACCTGCTAATAACCCAGTAGACAAATGCTATTTAAGGGTTTGTTTATCCTACCTGAGCAATGATTAACCACTATAAGGAGAACACAACAGATATTAATAGATATTTACAATTGGGAAATCCATTAGCAGTGTTTTTGAGATGCAAACAGAATCACAAGGAAATGGTCATGGTGGCATTTAAAAGCTCCCAATTTAGAAGGATTTCTTCTTCTTTTCTTCCTCTTTTCTTCCTCTTTTTTTCCTCCTTTCCCTATGTATTTTTTTCTTACAGTTTTTCCCTGATCCTTTCCTGGGGGGATGGTGGTTTAAGATGCGAGCGTTAGCTGGGGATGAATAATCTTTCTTACCCAAGCCTTCATTCACACAGTCTTTAAAATCTGTCCCGTGGGGATGGTGACAGGGATAGATTTATGGTTATTATTATTTACCTGCTTCCTTCCTCCCTCAGCCTCCCTCTCACACACACACACACACACACACACACACACACACACACACACACAAACGTACTAAAGCGTAGACACATACAAACACCCACGCAAACACACATGCAACAAGGTGAACTGTCCAGAGTCCTGAAAACTGGCAGGCAGCTATCCACGAACCAGTTGCAAAAGCGACCTATCCATGGTGCTGAAAACTAGCTCTACTCAGCTCAGAGGTCATACAGAAATATGGTATATAACACAGTTCATCTGTCTGTTTCCCTCACTGGATGCAGGCATTGCACACATCAACAACCACACATGTACACAAGTCCACGGAAAACTGTTTTTAATTGGTCTTCCCCGTGTGGCTAAGGATTCGGGGTTGGTACCGTAGGCTAAATGCCTCCTGTGTGTTCAGTGTTAAGCTCCAATTTAGTGCACAGTAGTGACTGGCCAACCTGCCTGAACATTTGCTTTGTAATTAGGTTGTTAAGCTTTTTTCAAACACACAAACCAGATTGCCTCTCTTTGTCCTGCAGTGTGAGGGGCTGATTTTCTCCTCACGTGACAGAAAAGTATTTTCTTTATTTTATGGACATATTTATGACCCAACTGGATAAAAATCACATCACATTAGTCTATCTTCATAGTTTTTATTTTATATGATCATAATCAGGAATTGAAATTTATCACGCGAATTAGATTACCAAAGCAGCCATACAAATCAAGCAATCAAAAATGTACCATCTGTCTCACTCTGTGGCTCTGTATCGTTCTCTCTCTCTCTCTCTATCATGATGTATCCTCATCTGCTCTTACATGGCTCTCTTCTGTGTCATGTTGCAGGTATCAGCGGTCAGTATCCTCTGGTTCAGAATGTGACTGTGACAGAGGGCGGGACAGCGAACATGACCTGCCGTGTGGAGTATAATGACAACACCTCCCTCCAGTGGTCAAACCCGGCACAGCAGACCCTCTTTTTTGGGGACAAGAAAGGTGAGTTGGAGATCGACAGACGCCGCCATCCACACAACACGTGCCGTGTTCCCTATGTTAAGTCTGTGGTGGGAGAGAAATGCACAAAACTGGATTTTTTTTTTTTATTTTTTTTTCAGTCTTTTTTAGATTGGAGAACATCCAAAAAAATATATATTTTAAAAACCCTCCCTATCCCTGTGTCTCTGTCACTTGAAAAAGCTGCTGTCTTTGTTGTATCATAGCATCTGTCCCACATTTCATGTGTTTGTGTTTTCCTGTCGGTGCCTTTTTTTATTTATTTATTTTTTTTAACAGCAAGTTATTTCACAATGCAGAAAAACAGACACACATGTTTTCATAACGTCTTTAAAACCTTTCTTCTGGAGATGGCTAGTATGTGGCTATTGTTTTTTTTTTTTTACTTCTTAACTACTTTACTACATCCTTCAGCCTTACACACCCACAGTCATAGACAAATAGACACCCACTCAGACAAACACACACATACTGGCAAGCTCTGTTTCTGACTTGTTTTGCCTACATGATAACCAGTGGTGAGCATTACCTGCCATGAACACTTTGAGGGCTTTAATGTTTCTGTTTGTTTGTTCCGAGTCTATTTTACTTCAGTGTCAGAATTGTTTATTGTGTATATTTGGATAGTTGGAAAGTAGAAGTGGATAAGTGTAACTTGGTTGGAGTTTCAAGATCAAGATGAGGGTACAAGGAGCAGCTTTCTGTAGTCAGTTAGTAGCTTTGGTGATGGCTGTCAGGGATTTACATATTTTCTTTACCCTCTATATCTGAAATAAAAGATCATACTCTGCAGTTTATAATTCTGGTTCAGATCAAATCCGAACATCAGAGCAGCTCACACACTCTCAAAGTCAGCCATTTGCCCTGCTGTGCAAGTGCCCTTCACTGCAGTCCTGAAGCTCGTACTGCCTCTAGCGCATACAGTACAGAGCTTTATAAACTGAATTTTAGCTAAAAGAACAAACCCAGTCACCTGAACATTGCATGGCACCGTAATATGGCCTTGTGTATAATTGATGGTGTGAGAGCATTACATTGCAGATATTCGAAGACCCATTTTCATTTTGTGGTACAGGCATTAGCAATGGACTGTACCTTGAGTGAGCTATTTGGTGGTGTATGTTTCCCAAGGTACTGCTGTGGGTTACGATTGCAAATTAACACCACATAATATTGAAGCACACTTGAAATGTTTTAGCACAACAACAGTGGACTTATGTAGCACAAAAACGTCAGTGATAGTGTTTTTATGACAGGCAAGCAATATGAACTTCAACTTATAAGCAGAAATTTTCAAGGTCAATATTGTAAACATGACTAAAGGGAGGGATTCACTCATGTTTCAACATGTAAAAACAAGTCTATTTGATACAATCTGTTTACTCAAACTCATAGCTGTGTCGATTTAGAGTCATTTTTCTTCATAAATTGAACATACAGTATCTGTAACTTCAATTCTGTCTTGATTAAATACCTCGTATAGAATATAGTATATAAACTGAAGAGAGAGTGCTTTGTAGTTTAGGACTTTAACAACCTCATCAACCTCACAAAAACAGCCCACAATAATTGTCATCTGAAAAGACTCCAAGCTCTGTATAGTAAACAGTTTATATACTAGAGATCGTCCTTCAGAGAAATTCCCTCTGTTAAATGAATGAAAACCCTTGTTGTCTTTGCACACATTCACAGAAACAGTGAAACACCCGCTTGCACACAAACACACAGGCCCAAAGTGTGGGTGTGGCAGGAAGTCACCACTGTTTTAATGGCTAATAAGTACAAGGGGTTTATTTCTGACCTTTCACACCATCTTCAGTAAAGTCCCCATAAAGAGGATTCATGGACGTTATTTTGTTGGTTCACGCCTGCTGAAATGATTGTGCCCTGCGCATCTCTCAGCTGTATTAGTCGAGTGTAATAGAGTATGAATCATACGCACTTGTAAGTGTCTGGATTAAGCACATATGGGATTTACACGGTCGTCTTCCATTATCCCGCTCCCCACTAGGCTTCCTTGTCCATTTGTGTTTTCCCACTCTATATGTGTGTGTCCGTGTGTGTGTGTGTGTGTGTGTGTGTGTGTGTGTGTGTGTGTGTGTGTGTGTGTGTTAGCATGTATTTTTGCATATAATAAGGGAATGCATGTAAGTGCAAAGCATTTCATTTTCAGACATTTCACATTTTCACTTACGTGCCTTTTTTCGGAAAGAGAAGCAGTAAAAAGCTGTATTGAACATCAAATTCAACAGTTGATGTTCTCTGCAGGTTATTCCATATCACACCAGGGGTCAGGCTTGGGGGTCTATTTCATGGCATTTCCAGGGCAGGGCTCTGAGATTGGAAAAGAAAAACCAGCCAAGGACTGTCTTATTATCAGGAAAGCAAAGGGCTACTACTGAGGCCCCAGAACTTCTTTGCCGTTTTGGGTTGACTGTGTGTGTGTGTGTGTGTGTGTGTGTGTGTGTGTGTGTGTGTGTGTGTGTGTGTGTGTGTGTGTGTGGGTGGGTGGGTGGGGGGGGGGGGGGAATTGTCCCGCTGAACGTGGCAAATTCAGATGCACATGCTGATGGGAGCACTGAGATGGTGAGTGTTTCCAAAGTGCCACTGGCAGTGTGAGAAAGGAGAGATGTCTCAGCCGCCAAATGCCTTTGAGCACAGTAGGTTTCAGATTAATTTTCCTTGCTGCCTGTTGGGGATTAGGGCAAGCACACAGCTGCTCAAAAATACAATCCCAACCCACCAACGTTTTGCATACTTTGCCCTGTTACAAGTTAGATATTTTTCTCCCCTATGCCAACATACATGAAATCATCTTTATATAAGTTCAACATCGTGTTTGAGGTTACAGGTTCACTACACTTAAACACAATTCTTAACAAATAGGTTTTATTTAAAAGTCAGTTTTCTGTAGAGAATACACATATCGATGTACATTATTCCTTGCAGTTTAATTGAAAAGAAAATATAAATTTTCCTCTTATGCAGAGATTATTACAGACTTCTGTATATGTGGGCATCTATCCAAAAAGCTATCATGTTTGTTGTCTAATTCACCAGACTGTTGACTGTACCTTTGCGCCTGCATGTGCATGTGTCATATCACAAAAGCGTGTCCCTTACATACTCTATTAAAGTCAGCCAAGGAGCATTAGCATAAACATATTACTTTTCAAAGACAAATGCAGCAAGTGACTCCATTACGGTCCTTTGAGTGGTGCCGGTTTCACGGCTGTTGTTGTTTAATGTCAGGGCTGAGACTCACCTCTAAGACGTTTAGCCGGATGAAAGCGACTCCTCTTGTCTCCCATCCTCTCAAAGGTGCTGGCTGTGAGGGGTTGTTTGAATTTCAAATAAGTCATTGTCCCAAAAGTAGCCAATTTTGTCCTTTCCATCACTTACCACAGAGGGACTTAAGCTGTGCTTTGACAGTGAGAGAGAGATGAGCAGTGGGCAAGAGGGATTCTCCTTTATAAGATTCAAAAGAGGCTAATATCTCTTTACAAATTGCTCTTTTGGTTTTGTGTAATTCAAGACTTGATAATAGCTTTATTTCCTGGATGGAGAAATTTTGCAATGAGGCATAATTACAATTTATTCGTTATTCCCATACTAGAAAGGGCCAATGTATAATTACTTTCCAGGCTAAATTTGCAGGCCTATTTAGTGGACGTGGGAGAACTGGCTAAGGTGTGACATTTAAATCACTTATTCAACACATTTGTTGTAATTTTCTAGCCCTTTTTCACATCATTTCTTTTTTAACACTCACAGTTGAATTTCTGTTTTCAACCTACAGCACTCCCTTGATCCTTTTCTCGTTTCGTTAATTATCTGTCCACCCCAGCCTTTCAGAGTTTGGCAGTGTCGTGGTTTACCTGTCCTTATATGCATCATAAAGTATTTGCCCACAGCACACATTTGGTAGAGCTGAATACATTACAGCTTTGTCCAAAATGTGACTAATGCGACAGTACAGCTGTATAGAAAGTGGAGATGCGGTACATATTTCTTCATATTAGTGTGACATTTGGGTGCAGGTCATCGTGTCTTGACAGAATCTGTATGCTCTGCAGGATAAAACAGTAGCCCGCCTTACTGCATGGCAGTGGACTATTTCCTTAAGGTCAAGAAACAGTACATTTTATTTTGATATTGATTGCAATTTTATTTAGTCTTGACTCATGTTCACGTTGCCATTATGACTATATTTCTGGACAGCTGACAATTTTTCTCCTTGTTTACATGATCTCATTCTGTTTCCTTTGTTTTTTAATGAGTTTTCTGTCTCAGTCATCTAAAATTCTCCTTTTTGAAGGAATCGAAATGTAACTTGGATGGATTTGGAGGAATGGTTTTCACAAAACAGGCTACTTGTTAAGTAGTTGTCTGATTTAAGTATGAACCAACAGCTCTTACATTAACAATTAAATGCATATTTTTTCCATATAACTTAGAAAATATTATTATTTTATACCGGTGCTTATGCTTTTTCTTTTTCTTCCCATGTAAACTACTGGTATGACAATTTGGCAGTGAAATTAGTTTTGACATTAGTCTTCCAAAATGCTTTATTGCTGCTTTAAAATTTTGGTGGCACATTTATGGTGTTGAGGTAGATTGGTCTCGGCTCGTGATGCTGAAAAGACAAACTGGCCATAAAAAGGTCACACTGTCTCTGTAATTTTCAACTCAGTTTGAACTCAATGAGTCACCTGTGCACAGTACCACAATGCAATGCAGTTCAAGACTTGTTTTTAATGTCTGATTGCTGCAGAGGTTATATTTACTACTTTTTAAACTCAACAAAATGTTTAATTTGCCCAAATCTTTGCATGTAACATCACAATATTTGGAGCTTTTTGATGCATGTATGAGCAATAATATGTTCATGTTGTTTGAAATATTCCCAAAGTGCCGACTATACCTGTGGTGGACATCTCTGCCTAAGATGTGCCATCCACAGATTGATTGAATCTGCTTAAACATTAAGATTAGTGTTATGGGTGAACAGTTAAGGGCCAACTGCTCGTTTTTAGGCCCCCAAAGCTGCTGAATATAAAACTATTCCAGTACTCAGATGTCAAATATTCAGCTGTCTGAATCAATTTGCGGGCTGTTTTGCGGCTGTGTGAGCGCGTGTATGTGTGTGTCTGCTTGTAAGTGCTCACATATGTGTGTGCGTGTGGAATGTCAAGCATTCCACCTCCCCAGTATGCAACCATGAAAGCTTTGATGCATTCAGAGTATCTGTGCCTGAGCAATTTAGGGGATAGGCTTTTAAAAGTTTTCCAAAATAAATAACAAAATAAGAAATGCCTGAAAGACTTTTTATTAAACAGATAGCAGAACTTTTTCTCCAAACTTAATCTGAGCAGGAAAGTTAAACTTTTGAGACAGCTGTCTTTTTTTTTTCCTTCCTGGAAGAGTGCCTCTATGAAACATCCTTTCATATCGGCCTGAAGATTGGTACGGTGTTCTCTCTGATAGAAAAAAACTTGACTGTAAATCTCCAAAGATCCCTAACAAGTCCCCTCTCACCAAGACAAGGACCATAAAACATGAGAGGAAGAAAAAGAAGAAAAAGGAGATGGAATGTAGGCCTTGGTGGGATAAAGGAGAGGAATTAAGGAGGCATTTTATGAGAGGTTTCAGATGCAGTTATCACCTCTGAAAGACACAGGCAAACTTTTTCTTTCACCTTGAGCATTCTGTGTCCTCTTTCTTTGTCACCTCTCTGCACATGTCTGTGTTTGAGTATAACATTTAGCTTTTAATAGAAAAAAAGCCTCTGTCACTTATGTTTGCGTTGTACTTAGATGTGCAGACATGTAGAATAATTAAAAGCAGGGATATGTATAGTTGTCATTTTTTCTTGCCTGCGAGTCAGACAAATGTCAGCTCTGTTTGTTCTGCTGTAAAACAGGTTAGGGTGAGAAAGAGGCGACACTGTGAAATGAAGCAACAGATCCAGTTATATTAGTGGAGCCACTTATCACTGGCAGTGTGTCGAGAGAAATACCTGAGGCAAATGGGAATAATTAGCTCGCTCGTAGCAGCAGGCTTATTCTTCCTCTCTTCCTGGAGAAAGTTCTGGAGTACACAGCTGGGAATAAGAAACCACATTTTGTAATAAAACTTGATATATAAAAAGGAGGATTTCTTTTATCATTATCAGAATGAGAACATGGCTCTGCAAACATTGTCCATTTTCTTTCAAAAACTTTACCAAGTCATTTTGAAGGATAGCAGGAGTGAGTGTTCCCCAGAAAAAATATGTAACTCCTTATAGACCAAGGTAGCTGCTCTTCTACTCTTACGCTGCAGGGAAAAATGTATTCCTCTGCAAAATACAATAGAGTTTATGGGCAAGAGCTGTCTCCTCACTGACCCGCTTCTCACAAGGACTTAATGAAGTAGGGCTGGCGAAGGTGTCCCACTGAACTCAGCATGGCAGGGAGAGACAGATGAAAAAAAATCATTTCTGTCACAGAAAAAAATCTCCACAAGCCTATTACTGTATAGAGTATAGCACATTTTACATTTTAAAATGCCAGTTTGCCTCCGAAAGGTATAACAGGTAATAGAGGTTGAGAAACGGCTGAGATACAGAATATACATTATCTATTCAATAAGCATTGCATTCTGTTTGCTTTTCTCTCTTCCTGTCACTCCCTCTCTCTCACACATACACACATACACACACGCACGCACGCACGCACGCACGCACGCACGCACGCACACACACACACACACACACACACACACACACACACACACACACACACACCTTCACACAGACAAATTCAAGTCCCCAGATGGGTTGTTGACAAGGAAAAGAGAACAGCCACATCCAGACACAGGCAGCTGAATGTATATTCAGAAATTTGCACTTTTCTCATTATAAAACTGTGTCACTTGAATGAGCAAACACCTGCCAAGGTTCTATACTAATGCATACTGTCCCTGGATAGATGAAGGGCCAGGAAGGAGGAAGGAGGGGGGAGGAGGAGAGGAGGCCAGTGGAAAGAAGGAGAGGAAAAGGGCAGAAAGGGAGAAGAAGGGCAGGAAATAAAGGGATAAAGTGAAATGTGCAAATATGATATGCTAAAAGTGTATGAGTTTAGAGTCATCACTCTTTGCTTATGTGTGCCCTCTGTATGTCCCTACATAAAACCTCATCCCTAATGTACAAATGTAATTACCATCCACGCACACTCACAGACACACGCCCATGCCCACACGCGCCATGCTTCCTCACCTGCTGCTTTTAATGATGGAGAAGACTTGCCATGAAAAACTGTTTGTCATGCAGCTACATTAGATATGTGGATGTGTGCGTCATGCCTGTTGCATTGTACACAGAGTATGTCGCTGGTGTGCTGTGGCCATCTGCACGGATGATGATTTGGAATTGTAGTGAGGTCCTGCTTCCATACTTAGGAATCACAAAAGCATCAGCTGTGTATGTTAATACACGACACGTCTCTCGTGTTGACCTGGAAACTGCTGTTTAGACTCTTAAGTCACGTTCACACCTTTTATTCCCTTCAGAAACAGAGAAAAAATTATAAATGATTGCCTTTTAGTTCTAGTGGGGTAATGTGCCGTAAATATGAAGGTTGTATTTGACTCGAGTTTGACTGCGTTAGTCAGATTTAGATACTTTTTACATATTCTATATTTATTGCCATTTGTATAGTGATAATGATGTTGTCTATTACATAACCACAGTAAATGGTATAGTCAGGGATGTAGATAGATAGATAGATAGATAGATAGATAGATAGATAGATAGATAGATAGATAGATAGATAGATAGATAGATAGATAGATAGATAGATAGATAGATAGATAGATAGATAGATAGATAGATAGAAAAATAGATAGTAGTGAGAAAGATGTATGTAGATAGATAATGTGCTTTGTTGAAGTATCAGAGCCAACTGTGAAGTGCACGCACACAGGCGCAAACACTGTTGAGTTGCAGCTCATTGTGTAAGGTTGTGTAACCATTGTGGTGGCAGGTTAACATACAATAATCAATAATGGAGCCTCAATATTCAAATTACTTTCATTTTATATAGTCAATATAATCATGCTATTTTCAATGGCTGTTCTGGATTGATTATCAGTGTTATTGTCTGATTTCAGCTACAACACGTTCCTCTTCTTTTTCTTCTGTCTGCTTACACACTTTAGGACTTTTAATTTGAAACAAATACAGGAAGTGTGTATTTTTGTTACCGCGTAATTCAGCAAACTTTAACAGCGGAAACGGTTGCGGATCAAAACGAAGCTTCAAGTTTACATCATGAATCAATCAATTTACCTTAAATGTTAAATGTCATGACAACTTTGATTCATTCTTTTTTTTTTTCACTGGTTCTCTTTCACCATATATGTTTTAGAGATCACTGGATGCTCAAACACTTAAACATGTACATTAATTTTAACCAGATTAAGAGAACTGGTGAACATTTTATTTCCTCACTTTGTGAAAACAAGTGGCGGAGACACGTTCTGGTTCGCTCCCTCAACACTACACCTATGGGTATAGTCATGTTCATGTTTCTTGATTAGTAGAATACATTTAATTTTACCAAAAACAATGAAATACGACAGTATCACAAACAATCACCAGCATATTGACTGTATGTATATTCATCTTTCAACATGACAGATCCTACTTTGTTTATCTTAGTTGTAACTCTTAATGTACTGTAACATTTGCAGGTGCACAATTATAACTAACTAATTGGATGTTTACACATTGAACACTGTGTCTGTTTTCTCTATAATTTGTACCAAATCACAGAGTTCTTTTTAAAAAAAAACACACCAATTATGGACCCATTAAAATAAAATGTTACTGCTTTGGATCCACGCCCGTAACGCAGTATCACACCGAGGTGAAGTGTTGACCAAAAGGAGATTAAAGTCTGTGAAATTTATCGATCATGGATTGTTGTATATTAATCTGTAATTAACTAATTAGGTGACCATAATGATTGCATGGCACATCATGCACAAAGTGTTTGTATGAAACCACATTTAGTTTCATTCAGACTGCTTCACCGGCTGACTGAATGTTTTCCCTCATAATAAAAATGTCATTTCTAATTTAAAAGAAACAAGACATCTTTGGCCTTTTCTGTGCAGCTCTTCTCTGTCTTTTTCAAAGATTTCCTCTTATCCTTTCCAGATAAAAAAAAAAAAAAAAGAAAAGAAAAGAAAAAGAAATAGCTGACACTTTCCCAGTCTGTTTAGTCCCTTCTGAATACGCCTTTTTGGAACAGAAAGTGTCATGGCTTTGGTGTTATGGTCGTTTACTAGCTGTTGTTCAATCGGTCATGGCCGTATTCTGGGGAACCTCGACACAGACGGCTTCTCTTTCTCAACGGTCATCACCTACAGTAATTAGATGGAAAATCTTTCTGCCTCCACTGGGCTTCTGAATAGAAAACTGCATCAGCTTTGGCAAACTTATAATTGTCATGTCTCAAGGTAGCCCGTGTTAGTTCTGCTGAGATTAAGGCAATGAAATGTATAAAATGCTCTCTTTCTCGCTCTCTCTTTAACACACACACACACACACACACACACACACACACACACACACACACACACATACTGTAAATCTTGTGCACTTGACAGGCAGCAAAATAGACAGAGGTGTTTTGACCATTTGTCGCAGAAAAAAATAAAACTTTGCTGCTGACAAGTGTGGCTTTGCTTTCTGTGTCTCTTTCTATATACATGGAGAGACTGAGACTAAAGCTCAATGAGCAAAGAATCTGGTTGCAAATTCAGTAAGTAGTTATTGCGGAATACAAATGTGACACTCTTTGATGTTGACAACAACACCATCCTCCATGAGCACATTCAGGACTGTTGGCACTAATGGTCTGTAATGGATGGCAGGCAGCTGCTGCACCTTCACAGACAAATGGTAAAGGATGCATTCCTCTTCTCCGCTCTCTCTGTCAATATCCAACCTTCCACTGAGCACAGAATAGGGGGAGCAGAAGTTACGTTTCTAGGGAGAACAAAAGGTAGTGGTGGAATGTATTTTTTTTTACATGTAATTGAAACATGTGAGTCTCATGTACTATATGTGAACATGTGTGGAGGGTTCTTTAAGCTCTCAATTGTCAACTGTCATATCTATCTGCATAGTATTTAAAATGTTCAATATACAAAATTTTGGTTTTCATGTTTTAAATAAACCCAGTGTACATGTACAGTCTTTATACAATTAGACAGATAAGCTATGCCCAACTCTCTTTGGGTGTTTTGGCCCTTACCAGGCCAGCTGTTGGGACAATGATTTGGCCACATCAGTTTGTGGCCTTCACCTCACCTCAGCCCCAGTCCAACTTCTTCTCTCACGTCTCTACTCATCTTCTCAAGGATGTTCCTCTTTCTTGAAGGAAGTGGCTTCTCCCCTGCCCTGATGAATTGGAGTGATGATGCTGATGTCTCTTTTGTTTGCAGCTTCATACATTTCTCCCAATATTTGTTTGAGCCAGGAAGGTTGTATCTCCGTTGGGTGTTGCATCCTGACAAAACGGGGTCCAAGGCCACCCTTTCAATGAAGGTAGTGGGTTTTCTCTCAGTCCTCACCTGTGCAGGTTTACAGGAGATGGGAACTGAAAAGAAATTCAGAAGGTTTTCCAGCTTCCACAATTCAGTTCAGAAACGTTCTTTGTCTAGACATCCTGGGATGCCAGTTTCACTGCCTTTGCCTGAATCTGGATCATCACTTCTCTTTCCTGCTTCTGTTTTTTTAGCGTGTCTTCTCTTGCACTGGTTCACAATTACGTTACTCAACCTCAGGATTTGTAATGCCAGGACACCTAAGACAAAAGTTAAAGAAAAAAAGTGAAAAGTTTATTTACAAACAAAAGTCAGATTGTGACTCAAGAAAATAATCAAGACCAAACCATCTTGGAAAAATAATAATTTGTAATTTGCTCACTGACAGATTTGGCTATTGATGTGGGACTTTGTTTTTATGGTTTTGTTAATTTCATTACATTTAAGTAAATGTTTTTATTTTTTCCTATATTAATACTATCCTTACCAGTTTTATTATGATTTCATGGTTATATATAACACCTTTCATGTTTCTAAACCGATCCTGAATCCACCCTTCCAGGGGGATCAGCATGATCCTGCTTTTTGGCATCAAAACTGATCTTTGCCTGTAACTACTGAAAAAAAAAGCAGAGACACATGATTGGATTATGAAATCCAAATTCTGAATTAAATGATAAGAATCTTCAAATTCAGTCAAAGTTCAGTTTTGCATTATCTGTGTCTGCTGCTGTGTCATGCAGGTGATGATTGACAGGATGTTTTGATATTACCACTCATACAATCAGGTTGCTTCAACTGCGTCAGTTTACAATTAGGCCCTTTGATTATAAATGTGAAAAGAGTCTCTCAGTTCATTTTCTAATTAGTTTCTCAAGTACACCAACAAATCAGAATATCCTATGTACTGTTAAAAGAACTATCCGTCCTCTTCCCTCGATCTTACATAAACAGCTCCTCGGCATAGGCTGGTGAAGAGAGGAAAGGATGAAGGCAGAGTTGCATTGCGACAGCTAGTGAACCAGCAACAGTAAATGTATTTTCTGACATTTGCCTGCTCTTCCTTCCTTGCCCAAAGCAAATAAGACAACAGATCAATTTAAAGTAGCATTGTTTAATTTGTACACATTCACAGGTTAATGGAGCTGCCTGAGTAGACAGAATGAGGTCTGCGGTGGGAGGAAAGAGAAAGACTGACAGACAGAAAGATATACAGAGGCAAAGAGAATTCTTTGTCAGTATGTACAAATAATCTATTCTTTGTCTTAGTTTTTTTTCTTTGCTCTATACATTTGTGTGTACACACGCTGCATGAAACATAACTATCTTTCCAGGGCAGGTTTTACCATTAACTGTACTGGTAGTGCGTTAGACGAAAACTAATTCAGTGGTCTTGCATTGATGGCCGTGTGTACTCACACACACCCATGCACACACAGAAACAGGAATTTACTGTCACCAGTGTAAAGCCTAAAGATATGTCATGTGCTCATATCAACATGTCATGCCGGCTCAGGCTCAGCACACAGCATGTAGAGATAACCGCTGTTGCGAGGAATAGGAAAGGACAGAACAAATGCAATATTCAATGAGAGAGAGCAGCTGTCGTTTAGCCAAACTGATTACAACTATGTTGCCATTTACTGTAGGTAGCCTGGATCCAGCAAAGCGAAGCTTTGACATGAGATAGTGCGCTCGCTGACATTTCTCTACATTTGTCAGTTCTGTGATCACCGTAGCATGCACCCACAGAAGCTGTAAAAATAATGCAGCTTATGTGCCCAACACCTCCTTTCACATTGACCTGAACAGCTAGAAATGTAAATGTCTAACATTTACAATGGAACAGTTGCCAATATGTATAGATAATTAACCTGTGCAGGACCCAATGCCTACCGCTTCACCCAGCTTGCATGGGAACAGAATTTGAACAACTCTTTTTTTTTTAATACTATGCTGGAGAAATATGGACATTTTCAATTGAATCCTCTAAATACATGAGGTAATTAAGTATAAAACTTTGTGCAGAGCATCTTTTACTCCCACTAGACTTTCCTTCCTGGCCAGTATTGGCATGGTTGTAGGGGCGGGGGTGGTTTGTTGCACCTGTTGTGGGAGTGCCTTGAAGAATTGTTTGATCCAAGTTAGTTTTGGTTCCAAATTTTAAAAAAAAATGATTCACATTTCCAGTTTGCCCTGTATTATGCTCAGGCAGAAGTTTAAAGAAGTGCATTCATTACAAGTAAACTTACTATGATGTTTCTCAAAAATAATAATCTAGATGAACCGGACAGACTGGAAACCACCCTCATCAGGTATATTTCATTAATTGATATCAGTGATTGACAAATTACAGCCTTTAAGTAGTAAAATCACAGCTAATGCTGTAGCAGTTGGCATTGATCAATCAACTGTAAGACTCTTTTAACACAGTTACATTCTAAACAGTTATAATGTCCGCACAATGTTTTAAAAAATATCTCAAAAGTTAATTTACTTTCTGTAATTTGCATCCCCATATGATACAATATAATACAATGAAGAATTCATTTTATATTGTTGCCATACATTTTAATAGATGATAGATTTAATAGAATTGATCAAGTGTTTGATATAGAGTATAGATTAATGAGAGTTTGTATTTTCAAAGTCACATGATTGGTGTGGATTAACGAAGATTAAGGTATTTTGGAAATAAAAATGACCTTTCTAATGCCGTCTTAAAACGTTAGGATGCTGTGATTGAAGTAGTTCTTAGATACCTTGAGTATCATTTCTCACAATTCAGCCAGAAAGCCTTTAAAATACTCTACAAATAGACTGTCGAGGAGCGTTTACTTTTCTCATCTACATACAGTAAAGAGGTAACCAAAAGCAGAGGGTTTTTGTAAGAATTCTCACATATTATCAGAAAATAAGAATATTTCTTCACACCGCACATGAAAGACAACGTGAACATCTGTACAAAAATAATCATGCCACTTTTCTGTTGAACCCAAACATACACACTCAACACACATATAAACACACACGCACACTTGAACAAGGTGAGCACCGAGTCACTTTCATGGAGATTAAAAGCAGAGTAGCCTTGGCTATAAGGTTTGTAGAAAGGCAATGTAAGGTGTGAATAAATCTCCTGAGCAGCCAAGGCCACAGAAATGGCAAGAACGGAATTTTTGTACTCTCAACAATTCACATGTTCTTCTTTCAATATATAAACCAGTTTTGTATAAACCTTTCTTTTATGTGGTTCGTTTTGTGTCTCTCTGCATTCGTTGGACACAAGAGTCATGTCGTTTTCAAGGTGTCAACACGTTCTAAAATCTTAGCACCCGCTCCCGCTGTATCACAGATATAAAGCACAGTATAAAGTCTAGTTTGAAGGCCATACTGTCATTCATCCAATCTCAGAAAATCTATTTCAACTCCTACATCTTGCCAAATTCTCATTAGGCCTCTCTCTCTGCCTGTTATTGAAGTATTGATTTACATTCCGTTATGTCTTTTGGAAAATTACATTTTCATATAAGTAAATGTCTACAACGGTTTCCAGCAGAGAAAATTGTATGCGAACCGTTTACAGTAGAGGTGTGCTGATGCATTCATTTTCAGATAAGAAAAGATAAGAAAGTTCCATTTTAAGGTCACAGTTTTTGTAGATTGTTTATACATTTAAATATATCCGTACATATGTTATTTACATCTTGGTTTGTCTAAAACAGGCATTATTTTATTTTCAAAGGAGTAAACAACATAAACGAGCATATTTAGGCAATGGCACTACCCACACTATACAACCAAGTTTAGCCTTTTAAGATTAGTGGACAAAATTGAATTTCCTTTTGCAAATAGATAGATAGAACAGCTAGGTTAGCACATTTATAAATAATGCCAAAAGCAGAATTGTCTATATATTGGGGTCTTTGTGGAGGTACAGAAAATTTGAGTTGAAATAATCTTTTTGATAGCTCTCTGCTGTAATTTTGTCCACAATATGCACATGCTAAGCATCGTATAATAGAGATATAGCAAAGTTCAAAAATATCCTGATAATTGTTTTCTACTTTGCTGTTTCCTGCTGCTATGAGCTAAAATGTATTCCATGATTCTTCTCACCATCTCTGTGTGTGTGTGTGTGTGTGTGTGTGTGTGTGTGTGTGTGTGTGTGTGTGTGCGTGTGTGCGTGCGTGCGTGCGTGCATGTGCGTGTGTGTGTCCAGTTCACGTCCCAATACACATCAACGTATATAATGGGCATTGGTATAAACTAGTTTTGTTAAATGACAAAGAACACAAGAAGAACAGAGACAATTAAATAGTTACTATATATCTGACTGTATCAAATGTTGCAAATGAATTAAAACCCTCGCTCTGTGATCATAAGGATGTGGGTCTCCCGCGGCTGCTCGTTCGCTGTTGTTTAAGCAGTTTGTAATGTTTGCTAACTGTCCTTCTGTCTCTATCTGTCTCTATCTCCAGCTTTGAGGGACAACAGGATTGAGCTCGTGCGTGCATCATGGTCAGAGTTGACTATCAGTATTAGTGATGTCATGCTGTCTGATGAAGGCATGTACACCTGCTCCCTCTTCACCATGCCCGTCAGAACAGCCAAAGCCTACCTGACTGTTCTAGGTGAGTACAGGATCTAAAACAGTCATTTAATTCCTGCTTAAATGAAGCATTCATATACAGATACACTGTTACATAACATCAGTATGTAATAACATAGTTTCGCGGTGCACACACCTTTTCTCTTTCTGATTTGCCACGGTTTAAAAAAACACCTACATATCCCACAATTGCTTTGAACAGTGTCCAGAAAACAGGTGTGACATTGTTGCTTCCAGCTGTGGGGAACACATGTTTGTAGAGCAAGGAAAAGTGTTGGGTTAGTGAGAGGAAGAGAGACAATCAAAGGTTGTACTCCTCACTCAAATCTGTCTTGTGGCTGCAATGCCTTATAGTCTACATACGTACCCTAGTATTTGAGGAAAAAAATGGTATCCATGCCTCGTCTGTTTTCATTTCTCCCCAGAAGATTGCTGAACATACAGAATGCTCCTGAGGAAAGGTTCTGCTTTAGAGAAAAAGAGCTCCCTTTTAGCTTTAGCCTTCAAGACAATAGTACATACTGAACATATGGTAAGATGAGCCCAAAAATGCGAGCTACAGTACATTGGCAATAGTTCTATTTATAGAAAACATGATAAAAAAAAAAAGTTTCCATAAAACAGGGAGGAAAGTAGAAAGTAACTTGGTTTTTTTTTGTGCATGTTTAATAATATTTCAAAGGTTTGAAGACACTACCAGACGGCATATTTTTTATAAAAAATGTTCTAGATTTTGGCATGTAGTAAATCACAGCGTATAAATAAAATAATGTACGCCACAATTCTGCCTTTTTTTTTAACTATGGATTGAACATAATTGTCAATTTATGGTTTTGCTGTGATCCGTTCTGGTCAGAAATAGCCTGTTGCTTATGCCTGCAACTAAAGACAAATGAAAACATACTGTTAGTACCTCCCTCCCTTTAGTAGTGTTTGTGTTGTGATCATCGCCTCACACAAACATTGTCTCATTTCCTGCCACCGGGCTTATTATCTTGCCAATTAGTTGTCGCTAATGTTAATAGATGTAGTATTGCACCCCAGGACCATTAACTGGCTCTCTGTGTTAACAAGCATTCTGAGAATTAGAGACATTAAAGGTGACTGCTCAATAAGGATATGGAGGAAATTATTTTGCAATATTAAACAATAGTTAATGGTGCGAGCCAGGAAACAGAGAGGGAGATTTAATAAACACACAAAATGGCCTGGAATTGGCCTGGTTTATCTGCCACTGTTTCCGGACAATGATTGCTGGGAACAAACACAAGAAAACATTGAAAGTGATTTGGAACGAAACACCGAAACTCGAAAATGAACATGCAAGCTTCACATTGCAATATTTTGGTGCATAATTACAAACATATGCTCATCTATTACCACAAACAATAATTTTGTAAAGATAATGGGAATGTCATAAAACAAAGAACTGGACAAATCAAACTTTGGACCTGATGGTGGTGCTAGATGCAGAAGTTAACGGTCACCAAATTTAACATCCTGAGGGGAACATAAATGTGTGTATTGAATTTGATTGCAGAACATCTAATAGTGGCTGAGACATTTCAGTCAAAGCCCCAAATGTGAATCACTTGACGATGCCAAAGGAAAAGTCAGGGATCAACAAAGTCATTAGAATTCATCCACTGAGGGCCACGAGAACCTGTAAATATTATAGAAATCTATCCAGTTGATATTTCAGTCCGGACCAAATCAGTGGATCAACCAACAGACTTACACTGCCATCCCGAGAACCCTGCTTTCAGCCTGGCTAAAAACTGCATGACGTGACAGGCATAGCATTCAACCCATACTTCACTTCACAAAAGTTAAATGATTATCTGTAACTGACATTAAAATTGCCTCTCAATAACTTAATTTAAAAAATACTTCCTCAAACTCCAAATGCATATTGATGTGCAGATTAATATAAAGCAGTGTGATCACAAAGACCACATGAGTTATCAGTGGAATCCATTTTCTTTTTTCCACTATGCATCAGAGATCAAGCTCCTTTTCATCTCTCGAAAATGCTGTTGGTCACGCTTAAACAGATGTGCGCACACACAAATCCACCACAGCACAGATCAATCCATGATGCACAAATGAGCAGAGAAACAGGTTCACCCCGTACCCCTACATTCACACACACACTCGCACGCAAACAGCCAGAAGGTTTAAAGCATTGCAGCCTCTAGCCACCCAAAGGGAACGGGACTGTATAAGATGAACATTGTATTTGATCTGCTCTTATTCAGGGTGGGAGAAAAAACATCAAACACTTCTCTAAGTCAAGCCACACGTACTCCTTCACATGCTTCCACACACACACACCACAGGATTTAGATATAGAGACTTGTACTTTATGGACTTCAAAACAATGCATGGAATACATTTGCATAGAAACACATGCATATTAAAAATGACTTGTATTACATTTAGTTAGATGATGAGGACCAGATCTCACTGAATAGTGTGTTTACCAAGCAGCAGCTATTGTTGGGATTGTGTATGCAGTTTTGGCCTTGAAATGAATTGTAAACATAAAACAGGAGGACCTTTAATTCTGGTAATAAAACTTTCAAGAGGTGGTGAGACAGAGAAGGCAAGAATCAGTCAATGGCATTGACTGACAGACCTTTCAGTCACTCAGCCTGAGGCAGACTTATTGCTCATTGACATTAGAAGGCCAGACACTACACACTAAAAACACTCATTACAAGGCCAGTAATTAACATTTGCTATGCAACCTCATGGCCTTCTCTGTGCTCTCGAGCGTTTCCTTATGCACATGTCCACACACTCAAACATATTTTTCAATTCAGTTAATTTCCGCTTTATGTATACACAGCCAAATTACCACTTAAGTCACCTCAAGGGTTTTTACGCCGTAATGATGAGACCATACAACTTTGTAGACAGAAAACCAAGAATTTCCACCTGAGCAAACATCTGGTGACAGTGGGGAGGAAAAACTCCCTTAAAACTGGAAGAAACCTTCAACTGAACCAGACTGTGAGGTGGGCCGCCATCTGCCTGACTAGTTGATGTGACAGGAGAGCAGAGAGAGAAAAGAACAGCATAGAGAAAAAGCAAACAATAAACATTGAGCAGGTTGGTGGGGCCAGTAACCGGTGATGTGAAACATGCAGCTCCAAACCCAGAGATACCTGCAGAAAGGTACAGGGAGAGGACAAAGCACAAACTACTGGAGAGAGAAGACACAAAGTTAATGACGTGCAACAGTGGCATATAAATACATGCAGAGTGAAAGAGAAGAGGAGGGGTGTCTGGTTTCACGGGGACAACAGTTGTTCTTGTGGAAAGTGTTCATCCTAAGATTGGACACCCAGAGGTACCTGTAAGTTGGTTCTTAGAGGACACATTGCCTGTTCAATTTTTTAAAAGGTAATTTTTCAACTCTATGACAATCACAATAAAAACTCCATTTAACCTTCTTGCAGTGGAGACAGATATCTCATAACCTGGAAAAAAAAAAAAAGGAATCAAAACTATCGACATGGCTAGGTGCCAATGGATGTAAGTGAGAAATGTGTTTCTTGTAATTTGGATGAGCCGACCCCTAAAGAAGGGGATGACCCAGTGTTGAGAGAAAACCATCCACCCATGTGCCAACAAGAACCTTCCCTGATGTGTTCTCGGTCAGGACACTGCTCAGGGAAGCTCTGTGGTCTGCTCTCTAATCTCCCCGCAGGTGGGTAACCTGGGGGAGAATTTCCAATAAGGCATAATAATGTTATGTGTTGCATAACGACATACTGCTGCGTGTAAATTAGTTCTATCGCTGTGATTTCCATTCCATCCTTCAGGTGTGCCGGAGAAGCCGGAGATCGATGGCCTGACAAAGCCCGCCATGGAGGGAGACCAAATCACTCTGACATGCATGACTCAGGGCAGCAAGCCGGCCGCGGACCTGCGCTGGTTCAGGAACGAAAAGGAGGTCAAAGGTATGTAACATCTCTGTTTGTATTTACATCACAACATTGGCATTGATGGTGATGAGTGTTATGTCTATACAAAAACTGTGTAGGGTTTCACAATGTAAACTATGGTGAATGGCAAAACATTCCCTTATTCGATAACCAGGATTAAGACTTGTTTTTGTATTGCATTAAAAGAAAACATGTTGATAATCTGTTTTGTTTTTTACCCAGTTTTGTTGATTTAAAACATTAATCTACAACATATTTTATAGAAACAAAATTACCAATTTCGTTATTTTCTTAAGTTTTAAAATCCATAAATATTCAGTATTAGTCATGTTCAGTGCTGTTATTTTGATATCTTCTCAGTTAGGCCCACAAAGTCAGCTCCATCTCCACTGTGTTGTCAAACAAAACAAAAATATTGGTTATCACATTTTAGCAATGTTTACACTGTGCTTTATATAAACAAAAAGATCACACATAGGGCAAACAAAATACAAATTTTGTGTTTTAAAATGCATTCACAGGGAGAAGAAAGTCTTTTTCATAAAAGTGGCCCCATTAAACTGCTGCAGTGAATGTTTCAACAGTGTATTTATGTTCCGAACAAGTTGTTTCTAACAGAGCAGATTCAGCGTGTGTCCTCTGGCCTGAGACCAATACATTAACCTCCCTTGTTATCAGAGGGCTGTTCTGGATCGCACTGACTGGTCTACATGCCTCATTTCCACCCTGCTCCTGCTCTGTTCTACTTGATGAGCCATCCACTTTGTAATTGTTTGAACTTGACAGCGAGGGAGAATGAGAGGGAATACTGAGAAAAAAAAAAGAAAAGATTAGGACATGAAATGATGAAATTAAGTTTTTGAGGAAGACAGAAACAGATGCGGTTCTGTATCAAATAAAACATATCCAGTGGGACAGACTGTCACAGATCATCAGCACAGTTGCAGAACTTTTTGCGACGCTCTCTGTGTTGTTCCACAAAGCAGATTAAAGGCAGATAACAAAATGTAAATCACCAGTTTTCTAATTTAAATGACTGGCAAAAACAACAATGCAAATGTTGGGAATGACACTGTCAAAATCTTTGAAAAACTAAACAGATCACTGAAACTCAGTAATGAGAATAACAAGCAGCCAGGTGTTGCACATCTTAAATGCCCAATTAAATGTAGCAGAATTTGCTTCATGAGAAGGATTTGGGATGCGTAACACAGACACTTCACAGAGTTCATTTCCCTGCTTATACAAAGGATTAATAAACCACCCAAATATTTTTTTGCCAAAGCGTGCATGACTTTTTTCTTATTAACTTTGCATATTAATAATTTCTTTCTGCTGTCACAGACAACATTAACCAGGTCTATCATCTGTCTGGCACACAGTGCTATCTGTGTGTGTGTGTGTGTGTGTGTGTGTGTGTGTGTGTGTGTGCGTGCGTGCGTGCGTGCGTGCGTGCTTGCGTGTACAGTATTTTAAATAACTTTTTCAATACATATTTCTACTGCAATATATTAGACACGCCTTATTAATCACCTGGTAACGGAGATGTTTTTCTGCCCCATGCTAACTGCTATTGGTCCTTTTATCCTTATGCTTATTAACACTGACATCATACATTAAAATGAGTTCAAATTACATGCAATGCATAATGCTACTCTTTAGGATTATAAATTAAAACACTAATCCTACACTTGTTAAATGCTATGTTTATAAGTAGATCCCCAAGTTGCATATTGTTGTTTTTTCAACACTTTTTGTAATCTAACTAATCACCATGTTTTTGCCACTCCACTTTGTGTTTCTTTTGTTCCCCTTCTGAAGAACAAGCATATAGTACACTAATTAGCAGGGTGAATATTTTTGCTTACAGGCTTATTGTGTCTCTACGGGTGATTATTGCTTCTCCCAGTGGCCCACCACTGAAAGAAGAGCTCCCCTGTAAGGCAAACCGAGCCAGGACATTATATTATTTTAATTTACCACAGAAAGTTAACAGGTAGTCAAGAGATCCTCGGTGCTTCGAGTGGAGGTAGTCTCAGGAGGATACGCTCTCTCATTAAGGTCAGATGCTATAATTCTCTCCTCAACTTGGCACACGACCGTCTTTAATTTGGCCCTCGCGCAGTTTTATATTAGGATATTTTTCACTGTGACAAGGTTGTGTTTCTTTACCCAGAAAGGACATGATCGTCTGTATAAATGTAATTTGTATTGCGTATGCATCACTGCTAAAACTGATAATATTGAAGGGAGTTTATATAGAAATGATGTAGTCCTTTTTTCTCTTTGTGACTGTGTCCCAGAACAGGAGCAGAAACTTAACACTTAATACAAATGTCAGATTAGAAGATAGTTGTCAGATTCGGTATTGGACTCGTCAAGAATTTCGATCGGAGGTGATGTTCGGCCCTCGCTGAATTCACTGAAAACTCTCAACGTCTGCCATTACACCCTTTCTAGCCAAGCTTAAGTGCAGACAGCTCAGCCTGCTGTCTGACTTTAGGGTTTCCCAGGGTCCAGATAAGCAAGCAGATAAGACCAAATCGATGCTCGTTTTCCTCAGTTTTAAGCAGATATCATGTTTATCTTTCATTTTAATTAGCTGGTAGATTATATTGAATCCATCTTATCATGATTATTCAGACCTGCGCAGAACATCTTTTTTTATTTATTTTTAAAGCTGTGTTAATCCCACACGCTGGATCAAAGTGAAGTAAGAGAAAGAATATGAACTTATGATGTATAAAAGCTGAAAATCTTCTTGGTTTCAAAGGTTCAGGAAACATTGATCCCTGGAGTAATAACCTGTCTTTCTTGACAAGTAGAGGGTCTGTTTTTAATTAGCAAGTCATTGCTCAGTGCGCATTTACCAGACATATTCAGGACATGTTTACTTTAGAAAATAGTCTGTTCTCAAGACTATGATTGACACATGCTCATTTACACATTTAGTTCTACTTTGTCAAAGCACAAAATGGATTTCTGCCACTAATTGGCCCCCTTTGTTGTAGTAATGAAAAGGTGTAAATTATTATCTCGACACCGCCAGTCGCAGTTGTTATGCTGTATATGACACCAAAAGATAGTTTATTTGTGTATAATTGTATATTACAAGTGTGTGTTAAATGCAGAAATGAGACCAACCCAGTAGTAGCCACCCCCTGGCAATTTCCTCCCCAGGCTTTAAAATGACAAAATACATAAATGCAAGTAAACACAAAGGGCAGCGCATGTTAATTCCCACTGTATGCATGCATGTGTAGGTGTATGTGAGTGCACTTGAAGTGTTCATCATCCTCACAGGATCAGGGTGTGTTCAATGTGAAAAGCCATCTGATTGTGGGCAACCATGCTGGGAATAAATGACAATTGTGACATATTGGTGTGGGATCCGGGGGAATAGAGAAGATTATATTACCGGCAGAGCTACTGGAGCAGTCCATCACCCATTCGAATGCAGTTAACAGACACCCTATGCTAAGTGTGTATGTGTATATCTGCGTATATGTGTGTGTCTCCGTGAGCAAAACAGGCAGATGGAGCAGACAGCCTGCATGTAAGGACATAAGCTCGTGTGTGTGGAACGGAATCCAATATTCTTATTTTTCAGTCTCTTTGTCCCTCAGATCCCCTCAGTCCCCACCCAGTAATGATATATTTCTATCTCAGTTACACACCATAACCCAGAGAGACCTCTTCCAATATCACCACATGTAGAAGTTGTTTACACACCACTGAACCAGGGGGAGCTGTGTGGAGACCAAGCAAGACAGAGATGAAATGAATATTTATTTCAAATAAGGGTGGGGATGTTTGCTATCAGGCTAGCATTATCATACTCTCTGACCTAAACTGTAGAGGTTATTGCTTCATCATGTTACGCGATAGCTCAATTCCAAGGGGGCTTAAGGAAAAAAACGCAGAGATTTGATTCAAATTCGCTCGCGGTCACATCCCCATGCTATTGTCAAACGTGTTAGTCAAGGACAAAGAACTATTACTGCAGACATACCTTGCGCTATTTTAGGTCGTTGTCTGCTGACTTTTCAATATCACTCAGGTCTGCCCGTTCACTGAAGAGTTGAACAACCTTTTGAAATAGAGCTGGCTACTTCTTCATTTATGCGTAATTGTCCTTGACTACGGCAGAATACGGTGACCATCATTATTCTAAGGTTTGCACCGGAAAGAGCTATTGAGGTAAGTGGAGAGGAAAGAGCTCCCGGAGCTTATTTCGGAGTGATGTTGAGCTTGATGAGACTGCTAGTGACATTGCAAACACTGAAATAAGAATGGAGTTCAGGAATTTAAAGTTTTCTAGTTAAAAAAAAAAAAAAAAAACATTTTCTGCCACTGTGGCGGTGTTAGACAATCTCGCTCACTTCTTAAAATGTCTGTGTTGGTGACTACATTTATACTATCCAGCTCCCTGAGGTGGAGTGGATCGATGACCATTAAAGATGTAATTTCAAGATGGCTCCTGCAAGTCACAGTGGCATGAATAAAAGATGTCTAAGTTGGACCCACAAAAAAGCATATTCACCCTCTGTATCCTGTTACATGTGGACCACAAATGCAAAAGTGCTGGCTTGCATACACACACTGATCTGTGGAAATGTATAAGCTTTGTACATTACGTGAAATATGAGTTTAGTTTTTGTCTAATTTTATATTTCGTTCAAGACTGTTAAAGTGAAGTGCAGAGGTATATTTGGCTGTATCTTTTGCATCACCCTTCCTTTTTTCTTTCTTTAAACTCATATCTCCCTGATTAAATATGTCCAAGTAGCAGTCTGTCTGACTTCACCTGTCTGTGGCAGCATGAGAGTGTGTGATCAGGTTAACAGACTTAGCCTGGAGCACAAACGAAAAGTAGATTGCAGATTGCTGCACCCACTGTCTATGCCCATTAAGAGCAACATGCTGGAGGTGGGGCACCTGTCCATTTTTAAATGCCAAGGCACCAAGACTAACCAGACCTCTCCTTTCGGAGGGGAAACCCGTCTTCATGGACACTTCTGAGCTGTGAATGTTCTAGGAGTTTCATGTCAGAAAGAACATTATAATGCGGGTCTGCCAGGCACTGATAGAAACTCTCCGAACACTTAACAGCTCTCCCTGGTTGTAGTCACCCGTCAGTTAAGTGCAGAGTTGAGCTGGTAAAACAGGTCAGACAGCAGAGGATGCTTACCGGCTGCCAAAAGGCCGAGCTCCCTAAAAATTGGACAATGGTGGAGCTGGTGCGTTCTGCGTATTAGGGCTCTTGTTTTAAAGTTTAGCACTTATTGCAATGCTGCTCATCTGACAGGTAAAGGATACCACATAGATTATGTAACAACCTGGCAACACATTTTTAACATTGTGAGTTTTAGTATATTTAAATTGAAAATACTGTTTTGTATTTATATATGTTCTGGATAATCCTCACCGTCACCCACAGATGATTTTACATTGTTCTTGCTTGTGCAAATTGTTTTAAATCGCAGATGGGATGCAGTTCAGGGTTTGTTGAGTCAGCCCTCAGACCCCCGCTGCCAGGATTAGTCAGCTATGTCGCTGTTGTTGACGATTCCTTCCCCACCCCAGCAGACCTCCCCAGTCTCTCTTGTTTGTCCCCTCGTTTTCTTTTCTCAGGCTGTCCCTGTGAAATAGCATAAAAGGGTCATAATCTCACATTTTACGCCTGTCATTTCCATTTCTAATCCTCCGAGGCCCCTGTCATGGCTCACACAAACGATGCAGAGCTTCGAGCAACCACCCACAGAACAGCATGCCACAGTCACAGCCAAATACTACCAAGCAGTACTACTGAAAGAGCAGTACTACAGGTACTACAGTGCTGAAAGAGCAGTACTACAGGTGAATATGGTAGGATGTCCATTTTTTTTTTTTTTTACATTTTGGATTTCTCAAACAACTACCAAGTAAAACCTGTAAAAATAATGTTATAATACAGATTAATATTGTGTTTTAACCTAAATTAAATACCAGGGATTCAACAGAAAACAACAGGTTTAAGTTCTTGCCCAAATAAATATGAAGATATATTGTAATACAGTATATAATCATAGAAACACATGTAATTCTTCATCAAAGCAAAAGCAGTCAAAAACAGAAGTGGCTGAACGTTCTCTTCAATTTTGCTTCTTTCAGTCACTGAAGAAGGCACACATGGATGCTGTATGTGTGATATGAGACAGATGTGTTTTTGATTGACAAGCCTGAGCTTTAATGGCAGCTCAATGTCAGCTGCTCCTTTTAGCTGTTTTCAAAATATGATACTGTATTTATAGACCAATTATACCAACTCTCACCCAAACACAAGCACACACACTCACTCACAGAGTGCATGCAGACTGATGCACTTTATCGATGAGGTCTTTCTTGCTGTTAGACAACTGTTATTATGTTCTCAAAGGGGAGCTGAGATGACTTGAGACCAAATAATGATATTAATGAACTCAAACTTTGGTGCGAGCATGTCGGTTTTTGTAGCACTCTTATCCTGAACTGCACAGAGGCAATCAGAGTCCATTTAAAATGCCATTAGAAAATAATGTAAAGTGTTCTAGACACTTAAATCACAACAGCAAAATTATGCACAGTGAGTTTCTAAATATCTCCAGCAGTATTATTTCAATGTGGAGTGCATTTACAATCAAGTGCTTCTGAGATATAAAAATTATAAACTAACTTAGAAAAGTGTAATTTTTTGTTTTGTTTACTAAAAGCCAGTCTACAATGAGAAATGGTTTAAGTATAGTCAGAGCATTAGGTTAGTTGCTGCAGGGACATCGTTGAGAGCGTATCACACTGATTGAAGTACTTAAATGTTGGTTCTGTTCAGCCCCGCGCAGGAGCATAATAGGCCTCACAGTTCAGGGAGATTGAGTTGATTCAGTCAAAGCCAGTACAATGTTTTGAATAGACATATCTTAATTATTTAAATGAAACTAGTGTAAGTTAAAATCCTCTTTTCAAACTTTTGCAAAGAGAAAAACATTGAGAAACCAGAAACAGCATTAAAAAAAACATTTAACGTAACCTTTTTGATTTTCCAGGTAAGTGTATAATTTAACCTTTTTTAGTGCAGGTTCAGCCACTTTACTAAACGTACTATTGTACATTCATAAGGAGAACATGTATGCACTATTTCAACAAACCTGGTATGACCTATCTCATTGTGTCAGCTGAACTGAAACGTCAGTGTTTGATTAAAGCGCCAGTTAAACTGACTACTAATTAACCTCAATACTGACCTCAACAATTACATACAAATAGTAACAGGAGAGGAGCGAAAACAGATAGGCCAAGGGGGATTTTTTTTTTTTCAGACTGCAGACAGAAGGAGAAAGACAAGTTGGGCTGATAGGCAGACAAAGAGGGAGGGACTTGGCATAACTAATAGAAATGCTAGGAAAATGTTTACACTCCAACAGCATGCCATGGATATTCTCCAACCCTTTTCTCTTTTTCACTTTCTTTTGTCTGAATGTTGCTAACACTGCAGACCTGTCAGTCATTCATCTCTAGGGGAGGCGGGCTCATTGCCTCAGTTGGGGGAAGTGCCTGAGCAGAATAGTTGATTGGCAGAATGGAGAGGGAGAGGAGACAGTAGGGTGGGATGCTTAGAAAGTGGAGCAGATGAGCACAGAGGAGAGAAGGATATGGAGCGTAAACAGTCTCTTTAGGAGATCCAAACAAAGGCGGTCAGCATGAGAGAGAGAGATCGTACATATAGTATGCTGATACTTCCTTGAATTTGATATGATACATAAAATACGGAGAAAAAGGGCCGTGTCATACAAAGCAGTGCAACATCTGAATCCAGAGATAAGCCTGGACGGCTGAATGCAATGAGTGATCGCTTTTCTCTTTTGAAAAAAAAAGAACCCGAGTAGGATGAACTGGCTTGATATGATTTTATAAACTGGCTGCTGGCAGAATGTGAGCAGACTGAACACTCCTGGTTGAAGACCGGTTACACAGATTGAACAGATCTGATTAAGAGGAAGAATGTGTTAAAAATAAATACCTGGAGGTGGAAACCTTTAGATAATCAGCCAGTAAAACAGACAGTAGGTGACAGTATATCTGGTGGTGGTGAATTGTGCAAGACTATTGGCTTTGGTGTGAGTGTGTGGTCTGGAAGACAATGGTGATTTGTATTACATAATGCACACATAACAGCTTCTGAGTTTTAGAGAACATTTACATCACATTTGTAGGCTGAGGCTCAGAGGCAAACTGGATATCATCTTCTACCTAAATACAGGCACAGTTCTTGAATGTTTCATTCTGTGAAGGATCACAATAGAGGACACTAATGTCTCCCAGCTATGGTAATTCTCAGTTAAACATTGATTTGCCAGACTACTCCGAACTTGTGGAAAAGCAAGAATTTGCAACATATCAGCAAGGTGTTGTTATGCAGATGTCATTTTGTATGCAATAAAACCGCAATCATCTGGATAGTGTACCTGCAGGGCACCCCGACCTGGTACAGCATGTCGAGCTCAAGGACAGCTTGACAGCAAAGTGGGAAAGCCTGATATGTGACCTTCCAGTTTGAAGGGCCTCTCTACCTGCTAGGCATCTCTGCTTTCACGGATGATGATTTATCATGAACCAGTAAGATCTCAAGGACAGTTATTTGACAGTAAAGTGTCACGAGGGCAAGTTATGACACTTGAATAGCCGAAACACATTTAGCTTACCTGAAACCTTTATCATTAGGACAGCAAATGGAGCAAAAAGGGAATTAATGTGTCCATGAGGATGCCAAATTCGAGGACACCATGTAGATATTTTAAGGAAGCTGAGTTGGAGTTTTCCTCTGCCTTGGCAATGATTGGTGTGTTAATGGGCGTAAAGAGGTGGATCAGCTGTTTGGTAAGGATTACAAGGCAGGTGTAGCCAGGAAAGCTCTGAGAACAAATTGTACAGAAAGAAGAGGAGTCTGCTTAACGATACTTTGCTGCAAGGCTGATTTAAGTTACTGCCAAATGTCTGATCGGCACAGGTCCTGTTTTTGCATCCAGAGAGATGATGTAAACAGAAAAAAGTGACCACACAAAGAATTTATAGTGGGAGACATGAGCTGAAGATCTCCTAAAAATCATGAGGGTTGCATTTGAGCATGATCTTTATGCCATCGTAATTTAAGGCAAGTAGGTAAGGCTTGGATTTACAAATGTGATTGTCGTAATCGTTCACATGCTGAATCAGAGAGTCTTCTAGAGTTACTGCTTTTGCTAATACATGTTGGTTCTCAATCTGAGCTGGACCTTTATTTTTTTCTTTTTGCTCCTTTCTTTGTTTATTCAGTCTTTTGTTTAACATCTTTTTCAGTGCAGAATTCTTATGTCAGTATTGGTATGCCCCTCAGCCCCCCCCCCCCCAAAAAAAAAAAAAAAAAAAAAAAAAAAAAAAAAACTAAAAACTATACACAACGGAAATACAGTGGTAGAAGCCAAAAAAGCATCAAGCAGCTGGAGGTTGGTTCACTTATCATCCACAGATAAAAAAAAAAAAAAAAAAGTTGTAAAAGTCGCTTGGTGATATTCTAACTGTAGTGGCTTGATCAGTAAATGAATTAAAGATTTTATAAAATTATTATTTAATTCACAACATCTTTGATCTTTGCTCTCAAACACCAGCTTCATCAAATATTCAGTTCCTTATTATGGGATATATTTTTTTTTCTCGAAATTGTGACGTGTTGATATGATGAAGCTATAACTGATCCTTTGAAATGTGCATAATAATTTCAATAGGCGCCTTCGTCTACAGTCTAAGTATAAAAGACCCTGGTGGAGCCTGGCTGTGGTTGTAAAGCAGGGCTTAACAGAACTGTGGAACACAGGGGGCATCACAGACATGTGTGGTCATCACACCTTGCAAGATAAATGTGCTGCATCGGTGACCGTATGCAACTCTCTCCAAAGGTGCCAAAGAGGTGAATGCAAGTGGGAAGACATTTACAGTACGGAGCTCTCTGCAGCTGCACGTGGACAGAAATGATGATGGAGTGGCCTACACCTGCAGAGTGGACCATGTGGCACTCGCACAGACACCACAGCAGGCCACTGAAGTACTGGAGGTCCACTGTGAGTGTACACACAAAGCACATGCACGCATTCAAACATATACGTCAAGTGCACACAAGGACATAAGGGAAAAAGTAAAGAGGAAGTCGCTATTGTAGATGGCCTTGTTAGAGAGTGCTTTTATGTCTACCGAATCCTGTCAGCTGGCATTCAACATAATAAGATCCAGACTTGCAGCAGAGGAGATTTTATGTGATTCATCATTTCGATTTTTACATTTAGGCTTGCTTTCATTTTCATCAAACAATATCAAACTGGTCTGGGCAAAAATGTAGTAATTTATTGTGCATGAAAATCTCCATGAAATGTCTTTGAATCCTGACTTATTCTTATAATGATATATCCTAAATCAGTTATTCTTATCTTTGTATTTTATCAAAATCTGATTCAATCCTTTTTTTTAATTATAGGATTTTGTTTCAGAAAAGACATAAACACATTTTTGATTAATTGTTTTTTACTTTTTTACTGAGAATATTAAGTCTAATATTAATTAATAATTAATTATAATTATTAGTATTATTATTATTAATAAAGCCTTTCTATCTGTCCTAGATGCTCCTCATGTGGAAATCATTCACTCCCTTGCAGTCCCTCAGGAGGGTCAGTACTTAAAGCTGGAGTGTGTGTCCAATGGAAACCCTCCGTAAGTCACTCAAATTCTGCACCAGATTATGTTAGCCTTTTTCTATACACAATGCTCCAGACAGGTAAGTGTGGCTTGCTTTATTTCTCTCCCACATGCTCTTGCCTCACAGACCAGATCCTGTGATGTGGACAAAGGACGGAGGTGAACTTCCTGACCTGGACAGGATGATTGTAGAGGGGAGAGAGCTCACCTTTACTTCTCTCAACAAGACAGACAATGGCACCTACCGCTGTGAAGCTACCAACCACCTAGGGACCAGTACTGCTGAATATGTGCTCTACGTCTATGGTGAGTTCAGTGGAGAGGCTGATATGTGGGTAATTGTGCTTCATGTAATGGTGTCTTAAAGTAAAGGAGCAGAGAAATCTTCTTTAGTTACTCATTTGACACCACTGACCGATGAAGGACCTGTGAAAAGGAAAAAAAGCTCCATGAGGACGCCTTTGATTCCAACAATGTTTACATAAAACAGCGGAAAGTCTGAAGCTCACAGACAAGAGCACCAAACTCCATCGCAAAAACCAAGATTATAATACCTCTTTATCTGCATACTGTATCATTGCTTAGAGTGATTAGTGGTGCCATCTCTCACAGAGTGAATAAGGGCCTCAAGTGACACAAATGCCACCAACGCCTTTCTTTAAATAAACCTGCGTCCCAGATCCTCCTCTCACACGCACACGCACACACACACACACACACACACACACACACACACACACACACACACACACTAGGAGGGAAATGTGTGAGGGAGGCAGAATTTAGTGCTGCGTTGTCAGGAATATCACCAGGAAGGATAAGTAATTCCTAGTAACGCCAGAGGAGGTGGAGGATAAAGGGACTCAGTGTCAGGGAAAACAGATAGTTCTTCCTCTCTTCCGTTTCTCCACTGCCATTTGTCTCTTGGCATTAAGTAATAATGCTTTAAAAAAAAAAAAAAAGCAGTGCAGTGAAACATCTCTTTTTCCTCTGTGTTGGAAACTTAGACAGTGTGTAATGATGGACAAAGAGCAAGGTAGTTTTCAGAGAAATCGCACAACTGCAGACAAAAGACAATTTCCCTAAGTAGATCAATAAAATATTACATTAATATTATTACATGGCGGGAGAGGAGGGTTTCATGTGCTCTTTTATTTAAAAACAGACCTAATATAATGAAAAACATGAGAGCTGCCTTCAGCTATGTTTCGCCAGACTCTGAGTGATTTTTAGTTTGTTCTTTACTGCCCTTGCTGGGTGTACTGTAATAACCAAATGCAGAGAAGATGAAGGATACAAGCAAGGTTACTATCAATAGGTTATGAAGTGCTGTGAAACATGTGAAAACCTCAAGAGTCATACATAATATAAAATTTTATTTTGAAACAACATAGGAAATGGGATATCGTATTCTGCCATGCAATTAGACTTACCGTATTTATTATTTGATAAGACTTTAAAAGTCACTCACTTTTATGTAACCCAATGCTGGAATTTTTTTAATTTAATGAATCTAGACAGTGCAGTATAGTAACATGCAAGTACTCCAAAATATGTACTCTGTTTCCTTTACACTACTTACTTATAATCTCTGTGTACACAGGCATATTTACATTTGTCATCACATAGTGGATGTCAAAAACTAAAAGCATAAACAGATCATTGTGCTTTAATAGATCCATGAATCAAATTAAGACTGTTAATGTCATGTAAATACAATGTCTTCCTCCAAATGAGCAGCATTTTAATGGCTTGCAATTCAACGTGCAGATAGTAGTGCTTAGTAGGCTGCTGAGAAAAATTACAACAGGTGAAATCAAGAAAAGGGCAAAGTAAGATCCCGACATTAAACGATTGTAATTAGTAATGCTGTTGTCTCATAAAAATGTTGACTGCATACTCACACACAGTGGCTACTATGGCAAGGTAATTGCAAATATAGAAACTTAAATATACACTCTGTGACTTAAAAAGCTTTTATAAAAATGTAGTAATAACAATGTTTACATATTGAGATCTTTACTTAAAGTTTCCATCTATGCATTCAAAGCCATGAATTATAGGATCAGAACTGACTAATTATGTATATCAAACTAATATTTACAACACTCCTCACCGTCAAATTCAAATCCTATGTGAAGGCTTTATTAAAGCAGAGGGCAATGTGAAGTTCACAAGCAGAGTTCACGTACAGGTAAGAAGGGAAGCAGTGCCTACCCAGATCTGAACCTGATCTCGATGCTGTGTAAAGTGTCACAGTCAAAAAAAGGACACAGCAGCAGACTGAGAATGATCACCAAGCTTAGAGATAAATAATTTATTTCCTTTTGATAATTCATTGGTCCACTGAAATAGGCCTATCAGAGATTCTTATTATTTAAAAAGTTTCATGGTATATTTCTGAGATTTTGCATTTCCCACACGCACACACCAGCCCCGCACTTAATTGCCAGTGCACAGTTGTGAGAGGTGTAATTTAGGGTTACAGCTAATAATTACACTGATTAACAAAGATTTTCTTTGTCATTTAAAGAAACACCTGTTTCTTATGGACTTTTTTTTAACTGAATTGAAATATGTTTTCAGAATTTTTAAATCCTAAAATCAAACCCTAATTCAGCAAAGAAAGTACTATAACATCCAACTGTTTCCGTTTATGGTACAAAACAAGTATCAATTGTTTCCCACTGCTATTTTTTTTTTTACCATCAATTAATCTGTTTGTGGCAACTTTCTAGAGCACAAAATGATGCCATTAAACTTCTTGTTTTGTCCAAATGGCAAAAGCACCAAATCCTTGAAAATTACATAATTAATCGGGTAAATAATTACTCGATTAGTTGCAGTTCTAGTTTAATTTGTGTGCTTCTCACACAGGCCATTGTATGCACCTGCACCTAACAAAACCTTCAAATGTCAGCTGAATCTAACAGCAAGAATAACCAATGCATGTAATGACAGTGATGTTATTAAACTGACAAATTCTACGCCACCAAAAAGGCAATTGGGTATGGGAGGGTCAAAGAGTCCTATTCAGATTCATTACTTGTTCTCTTGAAATGGCACCCAGTCTGTTCCTACCCTTCATTAGTGATTAGCACACCTTTTAGCCTTTCGCAATTGCCTCCATAATTCTTGGAAAATACCTTTTTAATGGTTCCCCTCCAACAAGGAGACATTTTCTCTCGTCCCCTCTCTCCTGAAGACATGCAGTGAGCCGCTTCGTGCTAAAGCTGAAATGTCACCGAGACTACCACAGCCAATTAAAAGCCTGTAGCTCACCGTAAAATGAAGAGTGGCATAAACATAAAAGCCAAGGTGGTGCTGTAACCTCATTAACTTTGTCACACAATGTTTCAGTCCCTTTTTTTCTGTTGCTTTTACATGTGACAGTGAAAAACCCCACCTTGCATGAAGCACTTTTACCATTATCCTTTAGTGGGAAGTCAAAAACAGAGCCTGGTAATGATGTCTTCACTACCTTTTCTGATATCACCCTTGCAAACATGCATAGTTGACATGGATCATTTGTCATATTACTTGCTTCATCAAGTGTAATCCCGCTGTCTTCCCTCTCATGTGTTGCACGGTTGCTGTTGCAGGATTTATCTTCAGAGACAGCAGCCAACACCAGCAGATTCAAGGTTAATTCTGTCCTCTCGCCACAGAAATGTCGGTCACTTTCAAAGACAGAACTTTTTAAATCATAGTGACGAAGACAATGTAGGCAACGGCGACTCTAACATACGTACCTTTTGCCATTCTCGTGATACACACCCTCAGGCTACTCCCACCCATGCAGAAAAGTCTACTCCTGTCTTTTCCATGTTCAACATGCTTTATTCCTGATTTGAGGTTTCACGCTCTGAGCACTCTAGACAGCATATATCACAAACTGTATAAGACATTCAGACATATAACCATGTGGAAAGATCAGTATGTAACTGCCCCCATGTGATTTCATTTTGTTGTTGTTGTATTATTTTTGTGTATATATGTTTGTTTGTCCCCTCCACCAGACACCCCCACCATCCTGCCTCCATCCACCACCCCCCCCCTACATCCCATCCCTCCAGATCCTACTGCTCTATTAGGCACCCACGCCTCAGACCCCACAGTCCCTGGCAACAGAGGTACAGTACCACCCCACGCATCTCCACAACCCCCTCAGCATGCTGCTCTTTAGTCCCACTTCCCTCTTACTTTTGTGTCCCGTCTGTCGTTTTACTTCTCTCTCAGCTACTTCACAGCCTCAAGTGTTGCTGCCTCTTGTGACATGGAGATACTGAGAGCTGGAGACTTATCTGATAAAGAGCATATTTCCTACGACAGACTTTTGTGCACCTTTTCTAAAGTTCGCAAACAAACTCTGCATATTTTTAATGAGCAATGTCATACACATTGTTAAATTAAGGACATCATTCAGATTCCCGGGGTCTCTAAGGCACTTCAGGTCATTGTATTCGAAACATAGTCCCGCTGTTCAAATACTCCATCCGCTGTCCCCCTGGCATTTCAAAGACTCTGGTACTTCTGTGCCCTGAAACCTCAAAGAAGCAAATGTCATGTCCAACGGAAAATGTCTGGCCACTGGAGATGTCTAATCATGACTCCTAATGCTGTGTTAAATATTTCAGAATTCTGAGTTAAAATAGTGACCACATGGACATTTTACTGCTAAGACTGCATATTTGCTGTTTTTAAAGAATCTGTTTGTCAGGGGTATGAATGCTGTATACTGAGGTTATGTCAAATTTGAAGCGTCTCTCATTCCTGCAGAAGCTAATGACATGCACAGAGTTGTAGTTATGATTTAAACTTTAAAATGACTGATGTGCACAGTCAATTAAATTGCCATCATCGTACCGTGACATTAATGCTATCCACACCAAAAAAAATAAAATGTCCGTTCTTTCTAAAATCCCAATAATAGTGGTCATGTCGCTTTAAATTTCGGACATCTTGTTGGGGCACTGCTTGTCCTGCCCAGTAAAGCTGATGCCAGCTTTATCAGACAATGCTGATGTCATCCTGGTTGTTAAACAATTGGCCCCCTCATTAGTTTAACAAGCATACCTCAAGATTTATGGGAGTTTGTATGTGGACACGTGGACTTAAGGCAGCCTCCCCATTGCCATCTTGTGAGGTGACATCATGGGAATATACAGTAAGTGATTGAGCTGTTGTTATGAGTAATCAACTCCTATAAAGTAGGCATTGGAGTTGGCTGTATTATCAACAATAATCTGGGCATAGTGTCAGTATGAGCTAGTATGACTGAGTGCAGAGTTTTGGTGAACTGAGGATTCTCTTCTCTTCTACTGCGTGCTGCTTTTGATTAACCAGTCTGTCTTTCCCCCAACCATCACCCATGGTCATGAGTTTTTTTAGTGAAATGGCTGAGATGATTCGCCTTTACAGAGTATATGTTTGCATTAAAAAGAGAGTCCCTCTGGAGGTCCTTTAACATGTCCAACTGAACTGGCTTGGCATTTGAAGGGGCAGGTTCAGTTGTTTTGGGCATCTGACCAAGATCCCTACTGCAAGCCTCTCTACGGAGGCACTCTGGCATATCCAAGTGGGAGGAGCCCTGGGGCAGGCCCAGAACATGCTGGAGGGATTGCATATCCCACCTGGCTTGTGAAAGCATCAGGATCCTTCAGGAGGAGCTGGAGAACATGGCAGGGAACAGGAGTGTTTTGGTACGACTGCGAGCCAAAAATATGCCAATCGATAGATGGAAAGAATTTAAAAACATTGGGGAAGGTATAGCAGCTTCAGCCTAATAGGTAGTGCAAGTGTAACTCCAATGGTTATCTGTATATGTGTTTTTTTTTTTATTCTGAATGCAGTCATTGTGTGATTCACATCATGTAATCTCACATCGATCAGTACATTTGAACACACTACTTTGAAAAAAGTTTAAACTGCGGTTGTTTGGTTGAATTGCAGTTTGTCTAGTGATTATGTCTCTTTGCTTGGTGCGACACTCTGACGTTATACAGTGATAGTAATGCTGACATGGCACCATGTCTGCAAGAGTAGAGTGATATGTCAGTCAAGGTTTTCGAGTGACATGTCAATTTAAATGTGCTTTGATAGGCACTTTGCAAAGGAACGTGCTCACTCATCTATCATCTTGATCGTGGTTTCTAAAGTTGTCATGATTCTGTGACGTGTTTTTTATGATAGTTTGTAATTTATTTAGCACGTAAAATAGTTCCTTGAAAATATATCCAACATTGCATATGTTCTCACAAAAATATAGTGCCAAGTATTCAGTTCAGCTTCAAATGGAAAATATGAAAATATTAGTATAATACACTAAAGGCACTGATCAGTTCGCTCTGTCCTATACTAATTTTCTCTGTGTAGTTCTCCTAAGCAGCTTCATTCATTTTCATTTACCTGCCTGCTCTCTCACCACATACAATAGATGTAGCCAATATTACCTTCTGCCTCGGCTCAGCTCTTTTGATCCCTCTCTCTTTATTCCTCTTAACTTCATGGTGCTCCAGAGTCCCCATCTCAGAATAATTTCCTCTCATCATCGCTGCTTTCTGTAAATTACCATCTTTAAAGTCCTTCAGGAGTCTCGACTCCCCTTTTACCTTTCCTCTGCTTTACTGTCTCTCTCAGCTTTTGTTTCAGTTTTCTCTCTCCTCTCCACTTTTTCTCTTCTGCCCTCACATCTCTCTGAAGACCCTGTTAGATAACAGGCTTCCGCACATTGTTGGATATTCCTCATCAGTGTGCCTCAGTTCTTCTCTGATGTCTGTTTGTGTAGTGCAGAGACACAAGCAGAGCTGAGCCTCTCAGTGTATCATCGGGGAATCTAAATATCAGACTTCTTCACTGCGTCCTCAGTCACAGGATACTACACTATCTGTTTTCATGTGTCTACTTGATTTATTACCCGGTCTTTTCACAGGCTCTGGATGAAAGCAAACAACTGTGGAGCTGTACCAGCCCCATGACGTTTTGTCTTTTTAATAAAGTTGTCTTCTTGCGCAGTGGAAGTACAACTGTAGGTTCAGCACTATAGCCAGAATGCAGAATATTAGCATATTATTTACATAATGAGCTCTTTCACGTGTGCATTTCTTTGTTCTATTGTCTTTCTTATTGCCCTGCATCTTTCCTTTTCAGCACCTTTTTTCAAATAGTACGAGACTACCCGAACAATAGTCTGACAGCGGATGTAGGTTATTCGGGATAAAACCTGCCATTGGCCGACTATTTTTGAAGACAGTCTCCTCCTTATCTGGTACCTGTGTGTAATTTTCAAAATCCCTTTTCAATAGGAAACAACAGCAAAAACCTCTGCGCTAGCAACCTACAGGCTGAAAATTGCAAACTTTGAGAGAGATTTGGATCATGTAGTAAGGCAAGCCTGCTTGGTGCTTTTCAGTCTTTTGTGAGATTTTGTGGTCAATGAGTACTCTGTCTCAAACCAAACTATGTAAGACAATAACTGTTGAACTAAGCACCTAGCCAGCCACAAAATATGCTATGTAGTAACTGCAGTGCTATGACTTAAACCTATAATGCAGAACTTTTGTCTCCCCCTTTGGCCAGTGACAGTAAATACAGAAACACTGTAGACATGTCATAGGCTCCGCCCACTCTGTCCTACTGTTAAATGGTGTAGTTGTAAATAAATAGAATAAAAGGTGCCAAAGCCACCATGAAATGACTCATTTCACGACCAGAATTTGATCTGTTCTGTCAGATAACATTTGGAAAGTCTAGAAGAGTGGCATGATGAATTATTTTATCCCCATTGAAATTACCTCAGGGCAAAACCGTTGTTTTTAGTTAGCAGGCTCGGTTGGCTCCGCTCATACAGCATGCTCAGTATGTATTCATTCGTCTGACAGCACGGGAATGTCAATCCAGACACCAGATTTAAAAACTCTGTATTCTGTAACATACAGAGGGGTTTATCTGGTGAGGAGGCTTAATCAGCATTGTGTGAACTCATTTGGTAAGGGCTTGAATGTCACCAATGTTTATTTTTATGTAGAATTCCCACACTGTGACTACTGAATATTATAATTTTTGGTCCTTTCTGTGAGCAAAAAAACAAATGAATTTTTCTATTGTTTTTAGGGATGCTAAAAACACAATATAATTCATATCATCCCAGACAATCCAAAAGTGAAAAAGAACCAGTATTTTAATGACAGGCATAAATTGGCTGCAGAACTGAAAACAACTGCCTGCACCTTTCCTTTTGTCTACATATTGTAGCAATGACTTGTTTTCTTCTCAGTAGTTACAGGATTTCTAAATTTGCTGACATGGTGACAGTGAGTATTAGTGGCCAGAATAATCATGTACCGTTTAATGGAAACATTTATTCACCCAGGCAGGAATATTAGTGAATAAATATTTAATATTGTAGACTCACAGCTTCTAATGGGAAATTAAAATTTGACAGTAACCCACACTTTTAATTCTTAGTCTTGTTGACCTTTGAAGTGAAGCTAGTGTACAGAAATGCAAGAGATTCCTGTGTTTTTAATTCGTATCGTATAATGCCAGGTCTGATGCATAATGGCAGTCTGTGATTCACTTTATTAATGAAGTGCTGGCAGGTATGCCCAACACTTACACTGCTTCAATAGCCCAGCCAGCCTTAATGGCTATAATAACTCTTTTGCTAAGTATCAGAGGTCTATGTAATGTCATCAGACCTTCCCTTCCACGAACACACACACACACACACACACACACACACACACACACACACACACACACACACACACACACACACACACTCTCTCTCTCTCTCTCCCCCACCACCACTGAGATCTCAGAAATTTGCCAAATGCTTTTTCGTGGCTTGCAAATTGGCTTTGACCTTGTGAAGCTGAAAGGTTGAACCGCGCAAAAGGGTTCCTTTGGTGTTTAAAATATTTACTATTCACTTCTCATAATCAGCATTCGTGTGGCCAACCCCAGCCCCTGTAGCCCGATACTGCTGCGGAAAAAGGGCCCACTGCTGAGAAGACAGCAATTATTCATGCCTAGTGTCTCTGCCTGTGGAGAAGACAGAAAAACTAAAATAATACCTATCTACCTCCCAGCAGAGTAAAAGTTCTCTTTTCCTGGGTCCAGCAGTTGTTCCCCTAAAGGAGCAGAAGATAAAAGTAAAAAAAAATATGTCAAGAACCTTGAGAGTCTCAATCAAAGTGCGTACAACAACTTAGACGATTTTGCTACGTTGTCTTAAAATACAACCACATGGCTGGCTGCTACCTGATATTTTAATTGTCAACGGAGGTTGCCATAGTAACCTGTAGCCATCATGGTTTTTATGGGTAGCACTCCAAAGCAAAATACAAAGGCTCTTTCCTCTCCTCTTGAAGTTGATAGCATGGACTACACACTTGAGGATAATTCAAGAGCAGAGGCAAGGGATTGGTCAGGGTTCAAAAGTTGGGATTTTCCTCTAAGCTTTTTCCATTTTCAAGTGAGTTCTGGCTAAAAAACTGCATACAAATAGAAAAGACATTAAAGACTGGACCCCTCCTATCAGGTTCGTCTTCCGGAGGCTTGAGCCAGCAGATCTATGCTGAGACCGTCAAATAGCCACCTCTACTTTTAGCTGTAGCAGCACTTGACAACACACATCTCTGAGGTAATGTAATGTTCGAGGCTTATTAATTAGCAAAGTAAAACAACATTTCAGTCATTTCTGTCTGAATGCTTTCCAAGACACAAAAACGGTTTCTACTCCAAAATTCTTGATTTATATACGTGATTAAGTGTTAAGAAATCTACCTCGACCAAATTGCACATCCTTTTATACCCCAGAAAGAAGAAAGTTGAGAATACATATGGGGTTAATCTGAAAAGATATGTAGCACAGAGTTATTGAGCCAAAGAAAATATAAAAAACACAAATGAGACAATTACTCAAGCTTTTATAGAAGACGCTTTTCATTTGGAAAGCTGTTACAATTTCAGTGTATTTTCTCTTACTGCTGTTACAGGTCATTTTGTCACCAAAATGGCAGGTATCACTCCACAGGTAATGTTTTACATCTTTAACCCCACATTCACCTATTCAGACTTTGTCAGACCGAGGACAAACCTCTCATGAAAACTCAATAAAGAAAGGGACAATTTTCATTCCTTGGAGGGATTTGTGACTGCTTTATTTCATTGCTATCGATCTTTGTTTTAAAATGGAGGACACAGGTTACGCTGTGTGATGAGCAGAAGACATATTTTCTGGAGGGCAAGTATCTGGAGCAGGTGGTTGGTTGCTGTGTTTAACCCAGAGAGGTTCAAGTTGCAACATCCCCGGGGTGAAATGGTTAAATATTGAACAGTGCTGGCCATCTTCCCCTCATTTTCCCTTCCTCTCTCCAGTCTTTTCACCATAAAGCCGAGGAGCACAGGAGAAATTAAAACATAATGCAAAGGTCTTTCCACTTATTGCCGGGCGAGCTTATTGATGACCTGTCACATTAACTCGCTTTGGGGAAGAATTATAGCAACAATTTGGAATAAAGTGTAGCGCAGAAAAAAGAGAAATCATTATCCTGCGGCTAGTGTTATGAATTACATGTAATAGCCCTTCTATTCATTAAATCTCAATGGCATAGGACACTTTCAGCAATCTTGAAGGACCACCCACATGCACACATACAAGGCAGTCTAATTTTCATTTGTTGACATGAAGCTTTGGTTGGTCATTTTTCTCTCTTTGTGTCGCCTAGGAGATTTTTGGGAGATTTTTGGAAACTTGCCTCGACCAAAACCACTTATTTCTTTGGACTAGTATCTCTGCTGCTCTTGTTCTGTGGTTGATTCACGGAAGGCAGTTCTACCAATAATATAATGTGGTTTATGACAGAAGATATTGAAAAGCAGCAGCAATACGGTCATGATTAAGTTACCGCAAGTCTAACACTGATCATATCTTTCTGCTTCTTCCTTTGTTTAGTTTTATTGCTGTTTTGAAAAGGTTATGGATTTTGCAGAATGTGGAGCCGCTTTGATAGATAGATTCTTGCATGCGACTTAATTAATTCATGTGATTAATTATCTTGCTTTGCTTATAACTTCATGCTGTTACCCTGCTGACCACAATTTCTTTTCATTCCGAGAGAAAAAAAGGGGGTGGTTGAATATTCAAGATAGTGTCCACATGTGGGCTTTATTGAATGATTAGTCGAAGTAATTTGTTTTCAGAATCTAATTAATCCACTCTGACCCAACTAGCAATAATGTGCAAGGACACACACAAACACACACACACATGCGTCTCGGTGACGTCTCCCCTTTTCTGTCTTTCGAATTGTCTCACGGGTGGGTGCAAGTATTGAAAAGTAGACACACGGGTGTCTTTCGACCCTCGGCCACAGCCTCCAGGGACTCTTTCATCTTGGCAGTAGAGCCAGTATTAGATGTAGATTGGTATATTTCAAATATCAGCCAAACAATTGGGCATTATTGACTCATTGAACAAGCAAAGTCTGCAGGCAATTTTTTTGTCCTTTACTTTCTGACCGTTTGCAGGAACTTTTTGGTTTGTGTCTGTGCCTTTAACTTACCATCACTGCAAAGGTAAGTGCAGTGTTTTCATAATGCCTTATCAGAAAAGGCTATTACTTGGCAAATTATTTTCATGAAAACAGAAAAGTATTGAATCTCTTTGAGAGAAGGTATAAAGGGTTTTTGTTGTTCTTTTTTTTTCACATTTTATTGCAGGCTAATGTTTATCTTAGAAGTGTCCCACCCTGCCACGGGAATGCCACACCTTTGCCGTGGTTACGGCACAGTGCGCCGCAGCACAGCATATGTTACAGTATAATGTCAGCCAGGGGCGCTCGGATTACATGCAGCTTTCGACAGTTAAATGGACGAATGCACTGTGGTGGGGATGTCATCCCACACTGCAGTGAGACTTTACAGTGGGCTGCACTGCAGATTTTCAACATTCAGTGAACAACCAAATGATTTAGGAACATGTTGTTGAAAAACTATACGTAACCACACCGTTTTAACATCATGCTGCTTTGCCTCAGCTATAATTGCTGTCATTACAGGAGTCTGTTTGTGCCCCCTGTGCCGCTACCTTTAGGAGAGGGAGACACAGCTGTATCGACTTCCTGCGGCTCAGACTTTGATGGCAGCTGTGAAACAATCACCATTAGTCAAAAAAACTGAATTAAAGTATCCACACTACATGTACAAATTTAAACTTCTTTATACTTTTACTATCAGCCTGTCGCTGTGATTGTCTTGTGTCTTATCTTGTGATGTGTCTTTACTCATTGACAATGCAGTCATCCAATTCAACACTCAGTCAAGATATGCATGGCTGATTCAAATGTCATGAGTATAGCTTGTAGTCGGTATCTGATGCATCAGTCACGGATGTATTTAACATTGTTCTGCCTATTTTTTAGAAAAAACACTGTGTTCTCTGCAACATCACCAGTTCCGAAGAGACATGCATGTACACCAATAGTCTGGCTTTTGTTAAGAGCTGCCCGTAGGGAAAGTCTGGGTGATGTTTGTGGAGTGACTTAATCTTATCCAGGGCTTGCACCTTCTTTATATTCATGGTAGACATCCGTCTTTTGTCTTATACACCTCACATTGACGGTCATTGATAACTTTTCTGTGCATTTCTTTATCGTTGATTTTGATTTCATTATCATTAAAAACATATTTTGATGGCTGCCTCTGTGTGGGAGTGGCTAAATATTAAAATAGCGTTTTGTTTTTTTTTAATTTATAACAAAGTAAAATAGAAGTTTAAACGTTTCCAGATGGGTGTGCCTAACGGTGTGCAGATACATATCAAAACACTGTATTTGCATTCGTAAATGGTTTAAAATAAAGAAACAGCCATGTCTGTGGTACAGCTTCATCCTATAAGCTTTGGTTTTGTTTGCAGCTAGTTTGTTTGTTTTTTAGGAGGGGGAGAGTAGATCACATTGCTTTCCCACAACAGCTCAAAGTTTAAATATCATTCAAATTAAGGATAGCCTGATCAATAACTCATAAATATGAAACATACATCATATTAACTTACAAATGTATAGTCGTACCTTAGTTTCCAGGTGGGCTTTTCACAGTTTCTCATGACTGAAAGAAATCTGCGTTTCTGTGAGTGCAAACCAATATAGTCTGTTCAAGCATAATGATGTGCTCTCACACACTCAAAGAGTCCCTGACCCACATCACAGACACAAGGACACCACAGCTCCATATTGTAAGCCCATCCTTAAGCTTGCAGCTGCTTTATTGATCTGAGCAACTAAAACCACAGCTTCACTGAGCTATATCTAAAATAGAGAAAGGAAAAAGGCATAATCCAAAAGAAGAAAAGGTGCCTGTGGGGGATGAATTTTAATATCAACAAATTTAAAACCGAGGGGGAAAGAGACAGAGAGAAAGACAGAGATGTATGTTAAGCAGCCGTATGGGAAGGGCATTTGAGCAGCATACTGACATGATGAATTAAACAATGTTGCCGTGTCTGATCAGTTCAGACTGTTAATGTAAAAGCTGACTTTAGATGAAAGGCAGTGCAGAGGATTGGAACAGCACTTTGCACGCAGGCAAACATCTGTGGTGATGCTCCTCAGACACTGACAGTGAATGGTGTGTTGTGTTTGAAGAATGAGATAAGGATACGTATTTAACATACGGTAAGCTGCCCATTTAGCAAGCTTTCTCTGATGTTTCAACTGCACCCAGAGCTTTTGTCTGTGTCTTATCTGTTAATTTGGCAATCATATAGTAGCAAACGCAAACTAGTTTAGTGTTAGATGCATACTCATCAGCTGTGTGTGTGAAAGTACAGTAATAGTTGCTTATACTTTGCTGAACCTGGAATTGTTTAGCGAGATGTTGTGTGGTAGTAGGAGTTTGTAGTAAAAATATGTTTCATGTCTTCAATTTAAATGTGATTCTGATGAAAGTAGTGTATGATGTTTCATGTGGAAATAGAAAATATAGACAAATTGTTATGGTATATTTTCAAATACGCTTACATCGCAAGTGTTCTACAGACATGTGAGGCTAATGTCAGTTATTTACATTGCATTATCTATTTATTAACAGCATATATTACATGTCCAGCCACATTCTTTTTTCCCTTTTGTACAGATGGTTAAATATCTCCAACTCTTTAGCCACTCTGCTAGCACCCTGTCTTAAATCTTTAATGGATGTCCAGTTCAAGGGAATATATACAGTACATATACAGTGTATACGTGCTGCATGAATAGTAATAACTTGATTGAAGCAGGGAAGTGGGCTTCTCTTGTAGGCTCATCATTTCTGTCCAGCTGAGCCTTGGATGAATATTTGACCTTTTACTCGAACTAATAATGTCTCTTTGCACATGATTTTTGGAACCAATCAAGGACAGAAGATTGTACGGGCTATTCAATGGCCAAATGGTCTGGACGTGTACCACATGGGCTAAAACGCTCTAAGCAGCTGAGAGCCCAGATTGAATCCCGGCAATCTGGATCTTTGCTGCGTGTCATTCCCCAGCTTGCTTTCCCACATTTACTGTTTATTCAAATTAAATAAAAGGCCAAATAATAGTCCATCCACCCACTTTGTCCTGAACAGGGGGCAACTTTGGGCCAAGGCCCAGGAGAGGGCCCAAACAACAGTATACAAAAAAGACAGTCTTGAGATTGTTTAGTTTAGTTTCAATAAAGATTTGACCTGAAACGTTACTTTGATGAACATAGGCTTCCCAATTTTTCTAACAATATAATGATATGATTAATGTTATGTAAAGTGACATGAAAATGAGTAATTATACTGTTTCCATTCACAGTCCTTATACAACCTCTTAAAAACACAGAGTAAAATGTATCGGTTTGCTTCATCCCCATCTGGAGCCAACAACAGTGAAATGGATCAGATGAGAAGTTAGTGGGGCAGTTTAAGAGGAACACTTTTGGTCCTGTCCGGCGAACCAGTGGTTCACAGAAGATCTGAAACCCTTGTAATTTATTAAATAATCCCAACTCACCAGGCCAGGCGACAAGGAGTGTGTTATAAATATTAAAAGAAAAGTTTGCTCTGCCACGCTGTCATATTAAATCACGCAGAGGAGAATGTATCTGCCCTTATTAAAAGATAATGTGTTCTGTAGCCATAAAAATGTATAACCCACTACTCTAGATCCCTCTCCTCCTTTTTCCTCTCAGTCCAAATGAAATTTCAACCTCTTTGTGTTCGTCAGTCTCCATTTTTTTCCCCCTTTCTCTGTGTATTTTTCTCCTTCTGTGAGTAGTAGTGGACCAAAACAGAATACTTGAGAACAGAGTAAATGAGCCCTTCTTTTGACAGCAATCGCATTAAAAGGCATTTACACATTGTAAGTTAACATAATTTTATGTCACAGGCTTCTGTCGCTGCATGAATATCGTGTTAATGGAATACATTTCGAGGATCTAATCTTGAATATCAAATACTTGTCCGTTTGGCTTGAAAGATGTTTTAAAAGAGAATTCCACCAGTTTAGCATTACATTACACGGCATTGTTGGACTCCTGATGTTAAGCTTAAAAAAATGGTCATAGGCATTACACACATTCTTCTTCCGAGTCAAAACCTGTTGCTTACATTACCAATGCAACATAACCACCGACAGTTCAGTCAGAGATTTCAGTCCATTGTGCTTTAATGGCTCAGCCCAGTACCATGGTAAAGTGGGTAATACACCGGCCAGTCCTGTGGGAGGTAGCGTGTCTTTGTGACGGTATTCATTGCTACGGTGTGAAAAGTAGACACATGTCACGAGACCTTCACGTGGTGCAGGTTTTGAGCGAATGTCATGCAGGAGGAGCAGGCTAACCTTAAGATAACCTGGTCTGATTGGGAACCGGAGGGCGCTACGCCCGCCCAAATCTGACTGCACCATAGGCCTGTCAATCAAACAGATACGCCCCCAAACATACCACATTTTGAGGCAAATTTTTATTTTTATCTAGTAAATGATGGGATTATTTTCAGATGGATCACCAGAAAACTAATACTTACTTTACAAATGTATCGACTTTGTATTTCATGAGAGAAGTTGAATGGGAGTCTGTGAAGCCAGAGCCTTTTTGGAGCGAGCTCCTCGCGCCCTTCTGTGGTATTGCAGTTTAAGGTACTTCTGCATTAGACTCACTTTTTATACCTGTAAACTACATTCACTTTTATATTCAGTTTAACACAGGTAATGTGACAAAGTACTCAAGCAAAGACCTTATAAGGATGTAAGGGAGGGGGTCCAGTGCAGGGTTGCTGTCTAGGAAAAGGCTAGAGTTTGAGCTGCTCTCTGAGCTACAGAAGGCTTTGTACAACTTTTTTGACTAATGTAGTTGTACTCCCAAAGCAATCACCAAGAAATCAATAAATATGCTATTATTGTTAGAGCTTTGAGGAGGCAATGTCATAATGCATAATTAGTGTACTCAGAAATGTGGATAATTTGTGACTGTTTGGAACAGACACTCACAGATCAGCAGTGAAGACCAAGCGGATTATCCCTGCCATCACTTGCAGTGGCCATTGTAATCTACTGCATACAAGGATCCGACAACATGCACTGGAAAAGTCAAGGGCTTTAACATACAGCTCAATGTCTTATACATGACACCAGCATATTGCTTGGCCAAAGAGTGTAGCATGTGACTGTATGGTCATGGCTTGTTTGTGCCGGCCCAGGGTTGTAACAGTCAGACTGAAGTGCAGCAGTCAGACAGTATGTGTATGAGGGTTAAGAAAAAAGAAAAAAAAACACTCACCGTCCTGACAGATAGAGGTGAAGAGACACAACCATGTGTGTAACTAAACGCCCGAGTCCTCGCCCTGCTGGGTCCTGCCAGGGGAACATTCCTCTACTCTCTGCTCCACTGACCAAGCAGAACTGCAGCACAGTGAAGCCACGCTACACACGTCTTGTGTGTACGAGCGTGTGCGTCGATATGAGTGTGTGCTTGTCCACTGGGAGGCGGTGAAGTGAGACGGCCTGGTCACTCAGACCATGGAGACTTATGGAGCGAGAGCAAGCCAGCTGTTCAATTTGGCCACATGGGCAGACACAGAAAGAAAAGGCAAATACTGAGGAGAAACAGAGTCAAAATATGATGTGTGCTGTGTCTAACCCACCCTTCCATCACTGCTCCCCCTTCTCTGACACTGCCTGTTACATGGCTATCATGAGCCCACATGCATACACGAATACACACACAGAATGGCAGGGTTGTATATGGCATACCTAGGCACTTGGAGGAGGATAATGAGATGAGTGCTAATTTCTCAGGTGTCATGGACTGATATGAATAATACAGGCTATTCCATCACCCATCACCTCCACTGCTGTCACTGCCACCTTTTTTTTTTTTTTTTTTAAGATTTACCTACAGTGGGTGTGTTTACGCCATCAGTGCATCAGTGTCATGTCCTTACTCACCTTGAATAACCTCCAAACCAGACTTTGTGACAAAACATAGTTAGTATGAATAAAGGAAATAAGATACTGTTGAAAGAAAAGGAAACCTTTGATGATGTTTTTTGTAGCATGAGGTGTGAACAGGCAGATTCTTCACTCTTTGATGACTCTACGATCATCTCTACTGCTTTTCCAACAGCTGGGGACCTGTAGCAACTCTCTAACACCTAATTTATTTTCCTAACAACAATTCATCCTGGCCAGGACAAAGAAAAAGATTAATCTTTCCTTTTTATTTTCCATGTGATGATTTATTTACTGTGTACTGCTCTTCCACTACTGCCCTGGTTTACATGTTGTGGACTCCTACGGCACTGTGGTGGTGGTCCTGAATTATTCAATTCTTTTTTCAAAGTCCCTATTTCATTCTCTTTTTCCTTCGTTTTGCAGGCCGAATGTGTGTCTGCCTGTCTCTTTGTGTCAATGTGGTGTCCGTCTCGCCCCTCTCTCTCTCTCTCTCTCTCTCTCTCTCTCTCTCTTTTTCTCTCTCTCTCTCTCTGGCTCTGGCTCGCTCTTTCTCTCCCCCTCTCCATTTTATTATTCTCTGAGAGCTATGCAGCTGTGCTCTGACTGCATGATGTAAAAGGAGAGAGGAATGACAGGAGCTCAGAACAATCGTGAGAGCAGGAATACGCTGGAAATAATCTTCTCTTTCCTCCTTGCCCTGTTTTGTATTGTCTGTCTTTTGCTGTTCCTCTGCCCTCTCTCCCTCACCTTACCAACCCAGCGTTTTCATCCCCTCGCTTTGTTTCTCCCTCTGTCTCTCCTCAGATCCCAACGCTCTGGGACAGCACGGCACGGACCATGCCTTGATCGGAGGAGTGGTGGCTGTAGTGGTCTTTGTCACCTTGTGTTTAATCATTGTTCTGGGAAGATACCTGGCCAGGCATAAAGGTAAAACCATAGTGGACCAGACCCCAGTCTCTCCAGGCTCATATGAAACTAGTGAAGCATGTTCTTTTTGTCCCATCTGAGTACAGTCCTTCCCCAATTCCCAAGTTACAACTGTATGATATACCTGCACAGGAAAACAGAAGAATAAAGGCTGAAGACACACACACATAGGAAGTGTTGATATGTGCCTTTGATATGCAGAACAAACTAATAACTTCTGGGTTATTGTTTTGTTCTTTTCTTTTTCAGAAACAATCCCGAAATGTCATTGTATTCATTTTGAATATGAATTTCATATTGAGAAGAGAGAGGGCAATACAAAATGTTAAATTCAGTTGTGACTTGTAGCTCTGATGCAAACAAATAACCATAAATCATATATCCATAAATTCACTTTCTCTTTGGAGAAAAAAAGTGCACCTTGTAATTCCAGAACTTGCTTGAGTATTATCATATTTTTAAGTTGTATTCGGCACCAGAGCATTTCGAAGATAGTTGCCTGCAATCCAGTGTACATTTTGAACTGAAGCTGCTAATAGCTAATTCAGCCTACCTCATTGAACCAGCACAATTACAGTATCATATTAAAACTGAAAGGAAGTGTAAATTCAAAATGCAACTAAAGAATAACAGGACTGTCAAAATCCATTAATATTAGCATATTTTTGTGTTAGACTATTGTTGATAGTAGTGTTTTTGCTCATTACTAAGCCCCCTCAAAATGTTTTTTTTTGTTTTGTTTTTTTTAAACATACATGCAAATTGTTGACCTTTCTGAGAAGATTAACTTATTCTGAAAAAGAAAAACAAGTATGGCTAATATGTGCGGAGAAAAAAAGTTCCAATTTGATGGTCAGTTTTCAACACTGATGCTAAAAACTGAGCTCAAGAGAGCTCCATCACATTATTAAGATGTGCAAGTTTAAGCCTTGACTGCCTTTATTGACAGCAATAAAGATGTTTGTTGATAGTATCCTCCTGGTATCTGTACAGGGTTTTACACACTCACTCTGTGCTGTATTTACATAATCTCCACTCTCCTCGGTCCTCAACATTCTGTATATGAATAATGTAGCATCATTGATGTTGTCTTCAAATGTGGACTTTTTTGGCCTCAAGGCAGGTAACACCATGCCAGGCTGCTCAGTATTTGTTTTCCTTGAAATAGGTGTGTTCTGTGTTTCCTCAGGAACATACTTGACAAACGAGGCTAAAGGAGCGGACGATGCGCCCGATGCCGACACAGCCATCATCAACGCTGAGGGCAACCATGCACACGCAGAAGAAAAGAAAGAATACTTCATTTAGACTGCAGAGGGAGCCGTGCTGCTCTCTCCTTCTCCTCTCCCCTATTTCAATCTCTGTATCTCTTATTCTCTCTTTCTTGTGTACCACTTTTCTTCTTCACCTCTGGCCACTGCCCCCGCCGCGTCATCAAGGAACCTGCAGGCAGTCCACAAACAGAGAAGTTACCCACGTGTTTTCCTGTTATTTCTTTGTTGAGACCATTTCTATCATTTACGTCTCGTCCTTCAATTCTTTCTTTCTTTTTTTTTACATTCTTTTTCTGGCAGATGTTTTTCACAGGCAGCTCGCCGCTGAAGTTGTCCCCTTTCTCACATTTTTCCTCGTCTTTGACATGAATACTTGGAACTCTGTATATCTATCATGACTGCTTCTTACCTGATATCTTGTTTGTCTTTTCTCCCGTTTCCCACCAAGCAGACACCCTAACACACATGATATCCCCTTTGTTCACACACGTCCACAAACACATATCATATCTCACATCAACACGGTGCCTAAAAATACAGACGCCATTGAACTTCTGTCAATGCCTTCATGTATCGTCTGTCAGTAGCAATGTAAATGCTTTGTAGATGGTTAACTGGACCATCATTTCATTGCTTAACTCACAGCTTTTGATTATGCATTGTGTCTTTTTTATTTGAATGAAGATCTGTGCTGTTTACGCCTTATACATGTCTATCACACTGAATATGGTACTTTTAGACGATCCACCTTCCCCCTCTAAATAGACTTGTAATTAAACAGTTGACCCTTGTAAGATAAGAAGAAGGTTTTGTGTAACACTGTAGCAAGGTTTGTCAGCTAAGTGTAAAATATGATTTTCATTCTTAGTGTAGGAATAATAAAGGATTGTGTGGTATTGTTTAGAGAAGAGATTACACACCAAAAATATATGAACGAGATGCTAGATGAAGCATTCCATCAACTCAATCAAGTATATAAAACCATTTGCTAAATCTGCTGTCCCTATGTACTTTTATCTGTATATTCCTGCACTGTCCAGGCTGCAGTTTAGTGAAACACCAACACCTTCAGTGTCATGTGGACAGCTTACAGTAGTTTGTGATTTCCATAAAGGGTTCAGGTGTACAGAAAGAGTCAATCTCCTCTTAAAAAGCTGTATAAATTGTATTGATATGAGTTTAGCTTTTCACTTTAAGGAGTTTTGTTTCTGTTCATGTCACATTAAAACAATTTGAAGGCTTCAGGACCCTGTGAAATGTAAAGTGAATCATTTATGAGACAAAACCTAGACAACAGTTATGTAGGGAATTTTGTGTTAAATACATTTTCCTCAATCTTTCTGTAATTTTGATCGATACCTCTTGTAATCTTGAGGTGGAGGCAGCTTTCCACAGTTACTGGTTTGTAGGTAAGCTTTCAATCATATTGTTACCTTCTATGAATACTGATCACATCAGTTTGACTGCAGTCACATTTTTGGTATTGCCATCTCCACATTTATGTTTAACTAGTTTCTACCAATTTAGCTAAACTGCTATCTCCAACATGTCATGCTTCTTATTTCCATTTTGTGTCTCTCCATCAACTGAACTTTGATTTACATTTCATGGGTTCCTGAAGCATAAAAAAACAAAAAAAAAACAACAAGAAAAAGTAAAGAAAAAGAGAAAAAAATAAATGGTGTGAGTGCTGGGTCATAGATCTGCAGGGGCCTCCTTTCCAAAACTTAAAACTAAAGACAAATAGAGAAGCACAAAAATGTCTGAATGAGTTACTGTGTTCCTTTGCCAACAACTAGATTGCCTTGGAAAAATGGGTACCGAAAAGATGACAAATTTGTCTTTGATTCAATTCTGGAAGAAAAAAAACCTGCAGTGCATCTTTTTGAAAATGTAAGCTAAGTCATGTTTTTATATCGACAAATGTTTTGAATATTTTTGGTTTTAATGGTTCTAAGCTCCCTGCTGTATATTGTGTCTGCTAAAATGTGGTTGATTGTGAAAATTGCTGTTAAATTCTTCAAATTTGTATATTAGCCACCTTATCTCTTTACTTTTTAGTTCATTTTTCATTGCATAATCAGAAAAATGTTAAACAATTGTAATTTTGCTTTGGCTCAAGGCATGTATATAATATGTGAGAACTAAATTTTGGTAACACACATTGGCATGTTTTTGTTTGGTTCTTTTTAATTTTTAATTTATTTGAACTGAAGTTATTTAAGAAAGAACCACAATTAGAGTATATTTGTAACTTAATTTTGGAGAACAGCGGCTTCCTGTGTTTGTAGCATGAAGGATTTGGTGTTGTAAAAAATATGACAAAAAATGTTGTTTTAACTCATCGAAACAAATCTGGAAAAAAATATATGGTGTACATTGGCTGCTTGTCCACAGACACACAAGAAAGTGCAATTTTTTTCCCTATCAAATCCTTTAAATCCAAGTTAAAAATCAAATTTAAATAAATACTCCCTTCATGATGGTGACAAGGAATTTTCCACACATTAAGAAAACTGCAACATATCCTTGTAACCAACTTTTGTTTCTTTCCATGGATTCCTGCCCTTTGTCTTTCATCAGTTTTGCAGGATTTTGGCGGATTTACTGTGAAAGAGCGATAAACACTTTAAAACTTAAAGGCAAGGCACTAATCTACTAAGACGGAGCAAATTATTACCAAGGGCAATAAAATTGTGAGCCCAGCTGTCTCCAATTCGGTGGCCAATTTACAACATTATGCAAATAAGGTCAGCAAGTAAGGTCATTTTGTCTGTGTTTTATAACTCAAGCACTGCTGGAGGGAATCACAAGTTGGGAATCATTAGGTCGACCAGCTCAGTTCAGGATTTAGCTTGTATATTACATCTTAAATGTATTAATTATTTGTTTTTAAAATGCAGAAGCTTTGCCACAGTTTCCATATTTTACACTTTTAGTGCACTTCAGTCAGTACACCACTGTTTACAGGCTTAACTCCAGCATCACCACAAACCTTCTGTAGATCCAGACTAAAGCACCTTAGACTGGCTCTGGTCTTTAGAAACCTTGTGTATTGCATTTATGAGTAGATACATTTATCACAATGATGTAATGTCTTCTTTTTTTTCTTCTTTTTTTTTAAATTTTCTATCTAGTTCTGTTAATTGTGTCTTAAATCACTGATGGTGTTCATCACATTTTCTGTTGCTTTACACTTGTGTACCCATCTTAGAAATAAGAGAGTGGTGAATTGTGAGTCAGAGAAACAGGTTCGGCTATTTTGTATTAAATGAACACAGAATTAAACAGGTCTGCAGTAATGAGTTGGTGTTGGCATCAGAAATGAAACAGGTGCCATTTACAGAATTTTGCACTCTGACCAATTTGACAGATATTTCTTAGTAATCGGTAGAATGTGCGTTATTTTTTTTTCCTTCTGAAAACCGCATGTAAATATTTGTTTTGACATGACAGTAATGAGCTAATTTGTTGCAAATGGCTTTTTATAATTGTTAGACCAAACCGGAACCTTGTTTAACTTGTTATTTTAACAGCTTGGCACATACCACCATGCACTATTTTACTATGACAGAATGAACTGCAGCTCTGTTACAGTTGAGTATCCTAGTCTTAGCTGTGTTTCTTTATTGTTGTCGGTTGAAACTAAGCTTTAAACACGTTGCCTCCTTGATTTCGAACATACATTGGTTTGGCTAATATTCACTCCATCGTGGGCCTCTAATTTCATCCTGGCAGCAAGACAGTAATAGCTCGAGCATAGTTGCAGTGCCATTTTCATTGGGCGTAGGTCCATTTTATGGGATTGTGTGTCCCTAATTTCCTGGCTCTAAAAAAAACCACTTTCTTCAACTGAAGGTGCGAGTGGTGCAGCCCAGGTTGTGCGTTTATGCAGATTAAGCAGTGCAATACTGGTAGTAATTTTGGCATGAAATTGCTCACAATTTCGTGAACAATTTTCATGTTGGCAGAGGCACATACAGACCTGTACAAAATCACAAAAAGAAAAACATCCATGTATACTGTTTTGCCTCTTTGTCTGTAAATGTGTTTTTTGTAACCTATCACAGATTTTAAGTCACACACGGTAAAATAAAGATTTTAACGTGTTGGTAATGGGTTATTTACACCAGTATTGTTTCCCAATTGCTTGTAGATTGCAGGATCATTCCCTTTCAGCTGATTAAACCTGCTGCAGCAACCATACAGTATGTGTGTTTTCTGCCTGCATTACCGACACACAGTAACAGTAGAAACAAAAGCTACTGTCGGTGTTGACTAAGAGCACTGATATCATTATATATATTGTCACCTTACAAAATAAAATCATATCACAAGATTTTAAATGTATCTTGAAAAGTAAATTCAACTCCAAAAGGAACATGAGAACACATTTGGGGAGCTGTTTATTTGTGCCTTGTGACTCTGCACCTCCGGTTTGCTCCTTTGCCCTCCTCCTGCCTGTCTGCTGCTTTCAAAGTAGGGTGAAACAAGCTGATGTGATTGGTGCTTATTGAAGCTTGTCCAAACTCCACGTGCATTGTGTATTCATCCCACTCCAGCCTTTCCACCATACTGCGCTGGCCCTGGAGCAAACCCGCTCACAAAATATTCCAGTTAGATGGCACATGCACAGACAAACACACATGCATTTAACTTGTCCTCAGTTTTTAGGAAATTAGGGGCCCATATTAACTAAAAAAATATCAACTCCTGATTGTATAGGGATGGATATGAAAGTAATGGCCACCTTGGGTAATAATCTATCTAAAACACTCCGTTTGTTTTGTTTTTTGTATCGGTTTGCATTTAGTTTTAGCTCATGGTTTTAATAGTTTTATTCCCACACCAGTGTTGATAACATGACATGGCCCGTCCCTGTCCTCTCTCACCTCCTTTGATCCTTCATATGTCTTTCCTGTACAGTTTGGCTTCAGTGCACTTCTTTGTTCCTCTGCAATATTGACACTATAATCAATCATCCCATTTTCTATGTTGGTCACACTGATGACAACATGATGTGACACAATCGCATGTAGTGATGTCTTCTTTTTTTTTTTAAATGATTATATCTGTTTCTTTTGTTTTGCATCTCAGGAATATATTTCATTTAGATTTTTTTTTTTTTTTTTTTTTTTTGTTTCCTGTTTTAAAAATGGAGACTTGTGAGCACTTCTCACTCTGCTAGTCCCTGTGTGCTGACACCATGTATTTGTTGAGTTTAAGATTATCACAATGTAATAAAAATTATTCAGTGATTCTTCAATTATTCTGTTACCTTGCTGTCATTGGAATATTGGACTTAAGAGACAGTTTTTTGATATTATCACTGACTTGAAATGCTGAGATTTAGAAATATGCTGCAAATAATCATGAGTTTCAAGAATGATAGAAGGTGTGTTTTAACAGAATCTCATTTCAGCTTATGGTTTGTAAGCAGGTCGATGCTTTTGTCCTCTTATCATGATGTTTTCCTTGTAGCAACAGTCTGTAGATGGAAGGTGTTGTAAGGCACTATCACTCACTAAATACAAAATATCCACAGTGAAGCTCCGTAAAGATCGGGATTAGAGCGACACATGTTAGTTTAGCTTCTGTTGTACCTTGGTGAAATAAGGGGTTTCATGTCAAGCTGTACAGAGAGAGCTTGATTTGATATACAACACCATAATGGAGGTATTTCTCTCTCATTGTCTGTGGGATTTATTATATTTAATTTAGAGGTTCGTATGTATGAGATGAAAATTGTTGAATAAATAGTTGCCAAAATATCTGTATAAGCCTGATTCAAATTTTTTTTTGTCATCATTTCCTTCCTGGAAGCCTCTTACCTCAGTTTTTCTGAACTGAGAGAGATAAGCACTGATGATCCAATATAAATACTGCTGCTTTGGAAACATCTGAATTTGTCCTCACGAGGATCCATGCAAAACCACAAGCAAACACATGCACAGACACATGTTCATGAATTTTCATTAACAAGAATAATTCATGTTGTGTTTTTTCTCCCTATCTGCGCTCCGTGGTGGTGTTGTGATGCCATTCAATTTGTCATGTGGAGTCTTCCAGCCGTCTCTGGTATTTTTCCCTTCTTAGTCGACAGTCAATATGAGGCTGTAATAATGCTGTAAAAACAGCTTAACCAGAGATATCCAGTATTAGAACTTTAAAATTAGCCTTAGTAAATCAGAACAGTGTGGTATGGCAACCTCTGAAATGTATACGACATTGAGGGGAATAAAACAGATAGAAGATGAGTTCTTAAAGTTTCTGCCCATGAATGAACCCTCATTCAGTCAAACCCTGATTCAGTCAAACCAATTCTACAGAATACAATCCCAAATGTATGCCAAAATAATATAGTGCTACAGGAAATGTACTTTCCTCAAATTCTACTCTTTTCCTTTAGATTTTAAAATGTATGGCAGTAAATCCCTAATACTGAAACACTTGAGCATGCACAGTGTGATATTGCAACAATAAGATCTGTTTATATTCACTTGTAAAAGCTGTTCGTACTTGTGGTCAGATTTAGGGTATTGGCTCGGGATAGGGCTTTGTCAGGAGGTGGTAAAGTGGAAATCCTTTAAATCCCCCCTATCATTTGTGTTCCAACTGCATCAGAAGAGAGTGAAGAAGGTGCATAAATGTAAAGAAAAATGGAGCACATAAAGAGGGATATAAGGATATGAAAAGGGAGAGACTGAGAGAAGGTTTGGATGCAACTTAGCCTGAAAGACAGGAGCGAGAGGTATCCGGGCCTTTTCAGTGAGTCAGAGGATGATGACTGAGGGGGGAATTAGGTAATGGCAATAAGATGTCATGTTAGATGGAAGAAAGCAGCTGCAATCAGCCCATCTGTCAGGAATAAATACAGCCTGGAGAGGGTTGCATTTGTGCAGCTGAGGTATGATTCTTCTCCAAATGAAAAGTGAGGGGTCAGTGAGAAACTCAATTACCACTCAATCAATCAGAGCAGTTTCATGAACTGGCACGGGGAGATCGAAGAAGACCAGACAAAAATGGCTTTTCATGCTAAATGTTATTTTGCATAAAGGTTTTTCATTCTTCCTTTTTTCTCAAGCCAGTTTTGCAGCCAACAATTTTTTCAAAAGGGTTTGCAAATCCTGGGAGACAATTATGTTCAAAGTTTCCCAAATTTTCTGAAAGTTTTTCTTTGATAGTATTCCAGCTTTGTTAGACGGGGTAGAAGAATAACTAGACAGATGGAAGAGACAGGTGGGATGACAGGCAACAATGGATTTGAAGTCATGCTATGAATAAATACCATGCAAAAAAGTCCACTGAGCTGTCACAACAACCCAAACCCATCACTGTATGCCTATATTCAACACCTTGTCAACTTGATGCTTCATGGCCAATCACATCCTAAATGTGATGTTAAGGTGAACATTACAGTAACATCCTGTGCCATTTTTACTGAGGAAAAAAAACAATTTTAATAAAACACTTTCATCTCTGCAGGACGGGAACAATTAAATATCTCTACCTCATTTAAAAACCCTGAAGCCTTTCAGCTAGACTTTGGATTCTCTCTGAATACAAGATTTCTGAACTTGGTTTGCTTTTTTTGCTGCCGGTTATTTTACTTGCAATAAATATTGGATTTGTCAATATGTTTCTCGGTGAAACAAGGACAGAGAGGCTCTACTGAAAGTTTCTGAGCTCATATTTTTTATTCTATTCAGAAAAGGAAACAAATGGGGATTTTAGCCCACAGAATCATACATGAATACTCAATAATGAATGACCTCAAATTCAAACTTGTTACAAAGTGATTTGATAATAAGGTCAAACTTGACCAAAATAGCCCTTGAGCAAAACAAGATACACAAATGTTACATTAAAGTGAAGAACTATCATAATATACACTGCCCTTAATGTGCAGATTCATGCAACCTGTTTGAAAATGACTGCTTTGTTGCCACCAGTGAAATGACAAGGGTATAAAACAGGATGGGAAATAAGGGCTAATAATGATTGATGTATTCACTTAGGTTTGTCAGCACGAGACCGTTAGAGAGTAAAGCAACGAAGTGACAAGTTAAACAAGCTCATGTAGAAGATTTTGATACAAAGCTGAGATCCAAACATAATGAAATAAGTCCTTACATCTTCGGGACAGATGCAGTCTGTACGTCATGTTTCCATATAATGTAACTGCATGAATCTTCACTCTTCAATCCATAAAGATAGTTTATGCCCTCCACTCCGGGAGAGGAAGACGATAAAATTGTAAAAAGGGAAATAGCAATTAGAAAGCAAACTGCAGATGGTTGTGATGTGGAGGTCTGATCCAGTTTTTCTCTATTTTTGAAGGCTGCTGCACAAAGGGCTGTTTAAAATGAATGGTGCCCCCTGCACACACATGGCCACACACACATGCACACAAAACTCTCGTTAAGTGTCACTTTCTGAATGTGCCACGGTGCTGAGCCTCACACCTGCCCAGCGCTGTCACTCTGCCAGCTGTGAGAGCTGGAGCTGTCTCAAAGGTATCAGCCGCTCCATATGCAAATACATTCCTCTTCTTTATGATGTGGATGCACTAACCCACACATCTACTCATCTTCTTCCACTCCTTTCAGTCAGAGCCACTTCGTTCTATCCCTCTATCAATCCTAATCTTTCCCTCAATCGCTTTTCTCCACCCGCCTTCAACACGGGACCCTTAGCTCTTCCTCATTTCCCTCCTCGTCCTCCTTCTCTCCTTCCTCTTTTGCAGGACCCTGTCCAGCCAGATCTCTGTTTACCTTGCTGGATGACAGAAAAGATGTACCCTTTGATGTTCTGTAATTGTGCTGACCATGTGTGGCCACAACCTCTCCCACACATAGCCCAGACACATGTACGCGCACACCCACTATAAACTGTTTGCTGTGCTTCAAGATGCCATCAGAGAGAAAAAAGGCTTTGATGTTTACAAGCTTTACTTTGAAGGAATTTTCCCCACATGAGCCACTGAGATCCTCAAGCAGCACCTCTTTGACTTTTGTGAAATTCAGGCCAAAGACCAGAGGTGATCAGACAGGTGACCCCCAGTCAAGACGTTTTTACAGGGACAGCGCCCTACATCAGAAAGACATGCGGTGAATATTGACATATTTTATATGTGGTGAAAACAAAATGAAATAAAACAGCAGTTTAAGAATAAGTGTTTCATCTCTGCAAGCAGGTGTGATGTCAAATGTCAGCGTGCCTCAGATGGTTGCGCTTGTGGGAAAATGCACAATTTGGGGCATTTATTTTACTTGTCAAACCCTGAACACAATAACATTTGGTGCCAGAGATGACAACACAGGAAAAATAAGCCCAAAGAAATACATCTGACAAAAGTGTCAAATGTACCTCTTCATCAATTTGGATTATAGATTTCAGAGTGTAGACAGTTATGCAAACTAAATAAGAAAATTACAAATTTGTATTCAATCATCAAACCAAATATGGAACAACTTAGGTTAGTGATTGATGTCGTAATAATTATGATTACTTTAATAACATGCAGCATTTCTGACTTGAGATTCTTTAAGTTAAACTACACAATTGAGTGTGCATGTAATACACTGTTTCAGTGGCCAACAAACCAGACTTTAAAGGACAGCTTGTCCTTACAGAAAAAACACGTTTTCCACAGGGGACACGTGATCTCATATATGACACATGTTTACCACTTGTTGCAACATGTGATAATGTGTGGAAAAGTTGTGAAAACTGACATTGCACCATGAAAAGTGTTGAGGAAGAGGATGTCCCCATGGTCAGTGGTTTGTACCCATCTAACGGTGGTGTTCCCAGTCCAACTCCAACCCAGGAACTTTTGTTGCATGTCATCTCTCTCCTTGTGTTTCTTATATCCTTCTACAGAGAGCTGACACTAGCTGCACTCTGTTCCACCAGCTTCTGTAACAGTGCAATCCCACATTTTGCATTTCTTTCATCAGTCCTTGTGAGAAAAATTAAGCATGCTTAAAGCAGTTTACTTTCTTAGTTTTCAAACAAATTAACATCCACGACAACATTAGCTAGGCCGTAAGGAATTGAAACCTATGTGATTTTAAAAAGTTAAACAACTAATACTTTGTGGCACAGAAAAAAAAAAAAAAAACTTCTGTACTGGCAATGTGAAAAGTTGACAAAATGTGGCAGAACTTTTTCAACTGTTCATTTAATGAGAGCGTATCTATTAAAGTTGACAGTCTAGACATGAAACTAATAGCAGCTGTGCTGTTTCACATCTAAAGTAATAACAAAGCACAGAGCCAAAACATCACTGTATGGCTGTCAAAGAAGCTCATTTTATGAGACACCAGTGTAGTAGGAGTATATCATGGTGGAATGTGAGCTTTATGGAAGATTGCAAAGCATTAGTTTGCCTTTGGCTGGATGCTGCCATGGTTGCAGTGATCCTGCTAATTTATATCTTCTGCACAACTAATGGAGGATATAAAAGGCCTTGGGTCTGTCCATTCTGGACTGTGTGTTTTAGGGCACAGCTCCAATGATGAGAAAGCACAGTGGTTAGTGTGTGTGCTTGTCTGGGTGTTGTCAATGGTGGTGCCTCATTAAATTGCTGCAGAGTTATCATGGTTTGTTAGAACAGATTACACTCTCTTTGCATTTTTGTTTATATTTCATGCACATCATACAGTGCAGATAAATGTGCACACCACTTCGCATCAGCTCTGAAAGCTACTGTTATGTAGGCCTAATTGCTGCAAGTACAATCCAAAAAGTATTGCTTCTTTTTCTTTGGCAGTAGCAGCATTTCACTGTCTCTCTGTTCTTCTCTGTGTGATAAGGATAAACAAGTCATTCTCACTAACCCTTGTATTTTTAGATGTATTTCAGAAAACCTTCTTGAATGGAGCATTGCAGTACTTTTGGCAGAGCACTTCTATCAGGCTTGTATGGCTGATGACTAGTTTCAGTACTTTTTGCAACAATTGGCTCATTCTTAGCTGTGTTTCAGTATCACCCAAACAGATTCATTCAGGTGCACCTGGCGTACTTTACAACCTGACATTTTCTGCTACAGATGACCTGCCAAGTTGCTTCTTATGTTCAACATCAATATCATCAACAATACCAACTAAAAAGTCACAGTTTCCTTTTTGGTTCAGATGTCAGCAGGACGAAGGTCGAGGTTTTGTGTCTTTCCTCATTGAAGAAGAACGTTTTGTGTATTTTCCTGCCGGACCACGTACAGTCCGTCGCGTACCTGTTCACTGGACTTCTGCTCGCCACTGGACCGGCATCTAATGTAAGTACCTGCTGGTGTGCTGCTTGTGCTTGTATCTGCTCTGCTGTGTTTTGGCATGTTTTGGCTGCAGTGCAGATTGTGTGTCCATGGCAGTGCCAGTGCGGTGTGCATAGACTCACTGCTGCTGTTCAGGTTCAGTTTGTGATGGGCTGGAGTTATTGGGTTTTTTGATGTTCTGCTGCTCGGTTTGCTTTAATGGCTCTCAATGTTTGTTTGTTCATTTGTTATCTGTGTATTATTTTGCATTGGTTAGCCTATTATTCAGAAAAACGTCAAGTAGCAGTTGAGATATTATCTTGTGGTGTTGTGACAAAGTCTTCCGTTGCTGCTAATGTCAAAGTGATGTTTAAAATACTTCTGTTAGCTCATGCATGCTATTTACTGTAGCTGATCACTAGCAAATATTTGGCTTAAGGCTGGTTATGGCTCATGGTTTATGGCTGTGTCATATTACAATCCATATCTGAACTCCTACTTAGTTATTTGGTCAGCTTTAAGGGAGGAGAGTTTTGCCTTGTATAAAGTACATTTGAATTGTAAAGCACGTCCTTTGTATAAAAATACTACTAGTATATTGCTGTGCATTTACCTGAGAGTAATCAATATATGGAGATCCATCATTGCTTGGCTAGCATTGAAGTGGGATTGCAACATGCTCCTTGCCTTTCATTGGTTAGGTATCTTTTGCATTTAGCTGCATGTTTGTTGCAGATTGCAGTTGCTTTTTTTTTCTTTTTTTTGAGGGGGGGGGATCTAACATTGCCCTTGTTAATAAATCTTAGGAAGGAAGCAATAATTTGTTTGTATTTGTGGATTAGCTTTCTCAGCAAAATCTCTGGTCTGATTCATGAATCAATCAATACTCAAACAGAAGAGCCTTTTCTGCAAACTCTGTACAACCACAAATTGTCACCTCACAGACATAAATGTTTTAGACTAAAACAAACTGCATCAATGAACATATTCTATTTGAGGTAAGACCTTATCTTTGTCGCTTGATCTAAATCATGTTGTATATCCATATTTTTACCTCAAAGCTTCATTGTGTATTGTACCAAAGTCAGTAGTTTAATTTAGTTTATCTTTGATAAATTCTTCTGTATTCAGACCTTATCAAATTGGTTTCAGGATTATTTTTTTTCTTTTGCCATACCTCTCTTCCTAAATTACTTTAATCGAGTCTTAACTAAAGAATCTACTTTTTTCCATCAAAGTTTTGAAGAGGTATTTTTCTGAGTCTGAAATAAAGCTGTGTCCTCCATGTAATATAACTTTTTAATTCTGACCTACTTTAAAAAAAAAAAAAAAAAAAAGGCCTTAAAGTATGAAGAAGATAAGCTGGCAGCAGATTATTTTAAATGCATTGTACTGCTCCTAGAGCCTGTGACAACATTTTTCAACATGGCAGGCAGACACCACTCAACTGTAGGAACACAAAATGACCTGAAAAAGTTGGAACTTTTGAGAGGTTGTAAAAAGGTCACAATAAACCAGGTGTTTTTCACTGAGCTCTGACTCCACATGCTTCTCCTGTTCACAAACACTACCCCCTCTGGTTTGGCCAGAGGTAATGATCTATGTTGAGAGAAAGGTACAACTTTACACCAAGGCGTACACAGGGGTCAGGGTCACCTTTAAACAGATGTTATGGCAGGGGCTGCTGCCAGTGCGTCGGGACATGGGTCAGTATAAAGCAGATGTTGCAGGCCGGGAGGGATTACCATGTCACATTCTCTTTGAGCTGACTAAATGCTGCTGTCTCTGTGACTGTGTCTCTGAGACCCCCTGCTTGTGAGTGAGATAGCGGGAGTCCAGCTTTTATGCTGTTGCCATGGTGCTGCTAAGGAATGATTGTTAAGGTTACATATTGTGAGAATGCACCGTCGAACCATTGACTCTGAGCTGTCATGTCACTCAGCCACTGACAGCCATACTGTTGTTCGTTAATAATCCTCTATGAAAGGCTTTATTCCCCTTTTAATTCCCAAGAGAGGCATTACTGCAACTCAGAAACACATGGTATGAAGCTTATAAAAATAAGTTTGGTGAAGTGTAATAAAAACTGCAGTTACAGCTGAAATCCATTTACGCATGACTCACATAAAATTGAACAATCTATTTGTGTTATTAGTAAAATTATCTAATTGCAATTTACACTGAGTCACATTTTTTTCATTTTATCAGGTACAGTCACTGTAATCTCACCAAAATTGTGTCAGTGACAACTAATTAAATTGACGCTGAGTGTTTCCACTAAAACATCACAGCACTATGCTTTTTAAAATTATATATTGCCATGAGTTAACCTCAGACAATACATTTTCCCCATGAAACAAATAGTTTATTAGATAAACTCAAATTAGCAATTAAAGATGATGATTATTATATGATGATGACAATATACCTGATTACTGACCTCCTGTGAACATTCTAGGAAAGATGATTACCAAAACATGATTTACCGGCAGTATGAAAGTCAGAAAACAGTATATATGCTTACTAAAAGAGTGATAGAGCCTTTATGACCTGTTTGACTTGCCTTAGGCAACATTAAATGTGTTCTGAAGAAGCGTGTTTGTGCTTTTTTTCTTACTGTATGCGCCCTCCAGAACATTATGTTTGGCTTCTGTGGAAACAAATCATCTGAAGAGATGGAAACACAGAGACTGCTTATTAGAACAAAATTTTGACCTGACGTACTTTACATTCCTGTAGATACTAAATATTGCGATGTTAAATCACTCATTTTCACACAGAACTGCGGTTCTTTATTGCCTTGATAACACTTGAACAGATAACAGGCTTTTGTCCTCTGATACTGAGGTCCCAAAGTGTCTGGATAAATTGCAGTAGTTTGTTTGCTGATCATATCCCCTTTTAACCAGTGGTGAGCCATGTAATTTGTACTTTCTGTCTGCGCTATCACACACTAAAACGTTAACACCAGATACTTTAAGTCCTGTAGGTTGGGAGTTGGAGCCTCCCCCTTACCTTGCGGGGTACAGCTCAGTGCTTCTCTCTGTGGGGACAAACGCAAATTAAGTGTTTCATCATCACTTTGTACATGCTGTTCCTCCCTACGAGCAATAGAAACTTGCTAGTTCGTTGTTTACAATTTATATTTAAAGATGCGTTAAAAGACGTGAATCCAATTATGTTTTCACTTTACATATTAAAAACATACCTTCTTTTGTTCTCACTTGTTGTTTCTTTCGTTCAAACACATGCCCGATAGAGACACACACACACGAACACACACAGTCACTATGATATGATTTAGCTCAGCAGTGTGCTGTTTATTAAAAAATGGGCAGACTGCTGAGCTCGACACCTCCCCACTGTTTCTGAATAATAAGTATTAACATTGTGCTATCTCCTCAATGAAAAATGCTGCAATGGAGCGGTGATAGCTTCTTTTTCTGTCTGTGTGTGTGTTTGTGTGCCTGACATGTAGTACATGTGTGACTTCTTGCAAACAAATGCAACTGAGTTATGACCTTATTCAGATTAACCGGAAGGCTTTGTTGTATAGCAAGAGCTTTATTAATTCATGAAACTATCATGCTGTCACTCTCCCTCCTGAGGTGATTAATATGTCTGTGACAGAGGAGAAGTGAATTCCCTCTGGAAAAATATGCACCATGAATCCTCTTTATCATTTATCTATGCTGCGTATTTGGATAGCATGATAAATCAATTCCCATTATACTTCTAGTCACACCAAGTGCTACTTTGTATACTGTGCATGCCTTTCTACATTAATGCATTCAGGGTATACAGTCATGTGAGAACATAAATACAGTCACGTGATAACATAAATACAGCCCGTGGAAATTATTGGATTTTGTGACATATTTAGACAAGCAAACATTTGATCTTCTTTGAAAAAGTGCCTGTGGATATAGATAGTAATATACTTGAACACAACCTCAAAGAAAATTAGCTTTTTGAATAATTTATTCAACAAAAGTACTAACAGATGTATAATTCTTCTGTGGAAATGTAAGTGCAGCCTTGGCTTCAGAAGTTAGTATTGAAATAACTTGTAGGCGTTTTGCATAATTGTACACCAGTTTCTGACATTAACATTTTTGACCACTCTCTGAGCAAAAGTCTCTCAGTTGCAAAAAGTTTGAGGGTTTTATTACATGTATTGCCTGTTTCAAATCTTCCCACAGGATTTGAATGGAATTCCAATCTGGGCTTTGATTGGACCTTTCCTTAATTGTCTTTTTTTTTTTTTTCTTTGGTGTTTTTTCTCTTGTTCTTATGATTAATATAATGTTGAAACGTCCACAACGGCTCAACTTTAACTTTTGTACAAATGGCCTCACATTGGTATGAAGCAGTATTTATAGTTGAATCAATGACTATAAGCTGCCTAGCTTGAGGCATCGCAACAACCTCAAACCATATCCTCTCCACCATCATCCTTCACAGTTGAGATCTATTCCTAAAAGGCTGCCTTTCTCTGCGCCAAACATGTCTTCTGTTAGTGTGCCCAAAAAACTAAATTTTTGATTTGTCTGTACGGAGTACACTGGTCTTCGCCTGGATGTTCACTGGCAAACTGTAGTTTTTCTTTAATATTCTTTTTGAAAAGCAAAGGCTTTTTCCTGCACGCCTCCCATGCAGGTCAAGTTTCTGAAACCGAGGGCTGCAAGAGTTACTTGCTGATGCTGTGATGAAATGCAGAGGTTCTTGGAGACTTCTTTTTGCATCAAACGGTTTTCTCTTGAGCTGAACTTGCTGGAGCAGCCAGTCCTGGACAAATTGGCAGTTGTTTTAAAGCTATACCACTTGTAGATGACTTTTCTTACAGTGGAATGGTTTATTTCAAGTAATTTAAAGATATTTTTAAATCCCTTGATAGACTCTAGCATCCATAACCTTTTTTTTTTCTGAAGGCCTTAAAGAGCTCTTTAGATCTTGGCGCGATGACACCACACCACCTCAATAGCAATGACAACATCAGACTCCAGATGTCAAAGGTTTAAATACGACAGGTTCTACTTGCGCTTCCTAAGGACGTTCTAATCTTTGGCACATAATTTTGAAATCCTAATTATAATTTTATGGACTAAAAGTTGGGATAAATCCAGAAGTGCACTCGCATTTTCCATGTGGAAATGACAACATAAATTTTATCATTAAGTTATAGAGTGATTTTTTTTTTTTTTTTTTTAGTGTAATAACAGTGATTCAAAGAAGATCAAATGTTTGCTTATCCATATAAAAAAGGCCAACAATTTTCATAGGATGTACATATTTTTCATATGACCATATATGTATATGACTATATACAGGTGTATCAACACACATTTTTTTAAACGCACAATTTTTTGACATGCATGTGATTTGTAGTCTCCTCTGTTCGTCAACATTTGTGGAATTTTATGTATATATTTCTTTTTAAAGTTTTTTCCTCCAGTCAACAAAATATATTTAATAATTTTGTCTGACAGATAACAATTGACTTTTGGCTCGCCAGCAAATAGGGAATGATTATGATTGAGCAATTTACAAAAATTAATTATCTGTGATTTTATTTGATGTCTCCTCATATTTAGGAAAAGATTAAATAGATTTAAACTATAATTGCTGCCTTTTGTTTGATGTGTAAATCACATCAGAAAGAGATTAAACATAATGTATCAAACAGAATCACCTTAAATGTAAGTGAAGTGTAAATGAATAATTTCTAAGTTTGTGCAGCTGATACTAATAACAGCAAATCTACACAACCCTCAGTCGCTCTAAAAGAAAGTAGCTAATTTTTTCCTCTTTTCAGTCAGAAAAGGAGGGTTCATGTCCTTTATGTTTTTTCCAGCACCGATTTGACTTCACAGCACTAAGACGTGCCAGATAGGATTTCAAAATAACCCTGTTTGAGAACCAAATAGATGCTCATGCCAAATATAGAGAGCAAAGGCAAGACTGAATAAGTGAAGGAGAGATATACAGATGGAGATGAATGAATGAGGTGAAGGACTACAAAATTTCTTTCCCTCATGGGGTGTCAAAATCACTTTTCACTAATGTCCCTCTTAACCCTGAATGTGTCACTGCACACACACATTCCCATACACACAGGCAGGCACAGCTATTCATTTTCTGGAGCCATCTGGTTGAAGTTTTAAAAGGCAGTTTAGTGGGACAGTGAGCACAGACACAGAAAGAGAGACAGGGAAGGAGCCACGTGAACACGGGGCCAAGAGCTCCACAGACACCAGGAAAAACCATAGGTACTTTCTGTTCATCTTAACATCAGCACTTTTTTTTATACTTTAAATGTTTGTATGTATTAAACAAATGAGTTACGTGTTAGTGATCTTAAGAAATGCTGGTCGGTAGATTTTAGTTACTTACCGTTCCTCATGGTGTTCAGTCTTTGTGCTGAGCTAAACTAACCGGCTATTTGCAGCAGCTTCATCTTTACCATGTGTGGGTGGTTTTGTTCTTCTCATCTAAACTTTAGGTAAAAAAAAAAAAAAAAAAAAAAGACAAAGATTGAAGTAAGTTTTGGTAAGCTACAAATTAAAGAAAGGAAAAACAGGATACCCTGAGGCTCTATAGGTCTGCAGCGGGTTGTGGGTAATTTCTTAAAGTGCAGCTGTAATGGTCGGACTAATATCTGTGTCAGCTTACTTCCAGATTAGATTAAAAAAAAAAAAAAAAATAAAAAAAAAAACTTGCGTTTTGAATTGATGTAAAAGGACTATCGATTACTGCGCTGTACACCGTTCAAGAAACACACTCAAATGAGCAGCTTAATCACAAGGCCATTCAGGAGGTGTCCAATTTCCCCTCACTAGTCATTGATAAGCATTCTCCTTGCCTGTCGCTCAGGACATAGACTGATTCCCTTTCAGCCCACGAGCCCAATTTAGTCTCCACAAGAATCTATCACACAGCGATGTTATCAGCAAGTAACCCAATCTCCCCATCATCCCTCTATCTGTCTTCCCTTCTGTGTCTCTCCCCTCCTCTCCACCTTTCTCTTTCCCTGCTGCTACCTATACTCGGCTCTTAATTCCACTTGTACCTTTCACCGTTTCCCCCTCTGTCTTTCATCCCCTCCTCTCTTCCTGGAGGACCTCGCAAACTAATCAAGTGAGAGAAGAACCTGACTTTGCATATAGATCACATCCCCCGTTGACAAGTGCTAGAGAAGAAAAATGTCTACATCCCTTACATATGAAGCCTTTCAGTAATGTGATGGATGAGTTGCATTTAGCTTCAGCAAACTTTTGAGACATTTCACTGATATGATTTGATTAATGGCCAAGCTGAGACGTCCACTACAAGAGAGAACCTGTTGGGGAGGGAAATTCCCGCCACAAGATCTCTGATAAACCACTAAACGGCTGGTTCTGTCAATCAGGCCCTCATACTCGTATCAAGCATACTCACTAGATGTATCTGTGATCGTCTGAGTAATAACACGACACACAGTATATCTCTTCCAGTGGAAATTAGTATTGAAGGTTACGATGTCACGAGCAGTGGGAGGGTCAAAATGGGCACTATCATAAATGGTGATTGGCTGCTGGCCTGAGGATGTGTGTGGAAATATATGTCACTAGGAACTGAATTTGATTAATTTATATTTGAATATGAATGAGAGCAATCCTGAAACGTTGGTTTTGGGAATTTCTCGGAATGTTTGATGTGGACCGTTTGTTGATGATTGTTGTTATTGGTTGTTGTTTGGAATGTTCCTCTGTGTAAGTTATTCAAGAAACATTGAGAGAACATTTGTTATGGAACGATTGTCATGGGACCTTGCTGGAATGTTTTGTTTCAGGTAATTGACCTGAAAAAATTTTAAGGAACATTCACATAACGTTTTTTTAAGGAACATTTCATCAGGACACTTCGTAAGTGAAAGCTCTTGAAACATTTGCTAAGGTGCATTCCCTGAAAATTTCTGTGGGAACATTACCCGAGCATTTGTTAGGGAAAATTTCCAGTAAAACACACCAGGAACATTCCCTAGCAAGCGCTCTAGGAAGGTTCCCAGGGAAATGTTCCAAAAACATTTGTTAAGGAAATTTTCCACAGAAAGGTTCCGGGAATGTTCCATAACAAATAATCCTGGAAGGTTCCCAGAGAATCCTTCGGGGGAGTTTCCCTAACAAAGAGCGATCTTCTGGAAAAGTTCCATAACAAACATTCCCTGGATAAATGATAAATATTCAAGTTAATTTCAATGGTAAGATAAGCATAAAATGTTGCAGTGGTAAACAAACTACAATTTATTGTTAATATCATCATTATTTCATTCCATACAGTTGTTTTAACTTTGGAAGTTATATGAAACTTTGAGTCTCAAATGAAAAATGTTGCTTTGAACTGTAAAAAAGTGAGACATAAACAAATAACAGCAGAAGAAAAAGTTGCCACTGAAGGGATCATCAAAAACAGCTAAAAAAAAAATTAAAAAAAATAAAATGACAAAAAAAAAGTGCAAAATGAGAAGACAAATGATCCTCAAACAATGAAGCTGCCTCAGCAATGGATAGTTGAATGTGGTCCCATGTGACCTACACTAACCATTATTCCCTTTTCAATCTCTGCGTTTCTGCAGATTAATAATGAAGGAAATGGTGCAAAACATACTAACAGTATGGTATGTGAGAGAAGTTTGCCTTCAGAGCTACACTGATCAAAAAGGAGTTTGGAGAATCTGCACTTGATTGCTATTCCTCAACGACTCGGATGTGCGAGACATGAACTGAAATTTTAATTGTGAAAACTGGGCCTGAAAGTATGCAGACAGTTAAATCAAATCCAGATCAAATGAATGCAATTTCATAATAGTGCATTCAGTTTTATGTTTACTCAAATTCAGATTTAAACTCGCAGATACAAATTCAAATGATGTGGTTCAGATTTAGTTTTTTTATGCAATTATTCATGAGCAATTCAAACTGTTCATACTGCTTTTGGTAAAGGGCTCTAAAGATAAGGGAAATATTAGATGAGATAAAAGACAACCCTTGGGAAAGAGCCCATACCCTGAACCTGAACCAGCATGCATCACCTGTCAGCACTAAACTGTAGACATGATATTAAAATCCTCAATTATGAAAATTAGGTGTTATTTAAGCTTGGGTGTTGTGGAGCAAATACCTTAATTAATCCATTTCTTATGGTCAAATGTCTTCTTACCACCAAGGGAAAGAATATCCCCTGGGGTTTGTGACCTGAAAGCGAATCTTGTAATATGAAGCAGATGTTGAACATAATCACAGTTGCATCTTAATTTTAATGAATCCTGCAGGGTCATAATAAGTGCCATTAAATACCTCACGGCACAGCAAAGTCTCAAAAACTGGAGCTGCTTCAGATTATGCGACAATGTGGACGCCATTAAACAAATGAGCACAGGGAGTGGGGTGCTTTAAGATGTGCTGTCTTGCTGGCCACAGTATGTTTACACATGTTTATTCTATTGCTTCTTCACATGTGTTATTTAATCCTCTAAACATGATCATGGTATACCAAGATCATGATTAGAGGATTAAATAGTCCCTTTCCTGAATACATAAATGGCCAACTATGCAGGAATATAGCCACCACAGAGATTGGAATCACTAAGTATTACATTAAAAGAAGAATCAATCTTCTGACACATATTCTGACAATGTTCAACATGGACTGTATGTCTGCAGTGTGTGAATTTTAGTTCTTTGGAAAATGAACAGCTTAATTAAAGTCTATTTCTAGCAAGTGCAGTTACAACAATTGTGCATAGAGTACAAAATAAAGAGTACAGTACAAAAATGTATTTTTGCCCAGTAAGAGCAAAGTGTCCGGACTGCTGATGGAAGGCAGGCATGCGAGGGAAACTCTGCATCATGCACATCATTAAAGTTATACTCTGCTCACCTCTGCACATTTACCGTCTCATTAAGGGTGTGTTTCGACTTTTGGTATGGTGTATTAGTGCAGTTGTGATCCTTTGTATGACAAAGCTGCAGCATCAAAAACATTTCTGTTTGTTCATCTGTAGAAGTCTGACAGTGAAATCCGTCCCAGCATCAGCTCAACAGACAATGCGTCCACCAGCAACTTTCAAATTAAAAGCCCAAACTATTTCTAAAAACAGAACATCTTTAGTACGTACAGGTCCCTTTTCCTGGATGCATCAATTATCGTCTCTCTTTGATTGATTTTTGTGGTTGAGAGAATAAGGAGCACAACTTTCCAGATATTAGTACAAAAACTCACAGCATCAACCTGAACTGTAATAGCAGACGAATGAGGTTGAAAGTAATAAATGCAATCAATTACATAAATCATAATCTGAATTTTAATTAAAAATAATTTGTTGTATTTGTCTCTTTTAATTGAAAATGTTGTATTACACTAGCGATTATTATGTGAGTATGACAAAATCAATGTCCTTTTAATATATTTTTGTAACTATACCATTTATTCTCAACTGATTGAATATGATTTCTCTCTGGGCTTTTGAAATAGATTTAAAAAAAATCAAATTTTCAATTTTTTCATTCCCACTTTGTATTTCAAAATAGTAACTATTCATCTGACTTAGACTGGCTGTATTTAAAGGGAATTTTAAAAGATTTCTGCAGTAGTGGAAGACATATTTTTTATCATTTACTTAAATGAAAGTAGCAATTTGACATTGAAAATACTCTGCAAGTAAAACGCCTGCATTCAAAGCCTTCCTTCGGTAAAAATTACTTAAAATATGAAATGAAAACAAAGTCCCTGTTTCATGAGTTTTTGAGTATGTTAAAAAATGTTTTTAGAAAATTAGTATGACTTTTTTTTTTTCACTTTTTGGATGACATGCTACAGTATGACTTTTTTTATCAAATTTTGGACGACATGCTACAGTATGACTTTTTTATCACTTTTTGGACGACATGCTATGACTTAATTTTCATAATTTGGACAACATGCTACAGTATGACTTTTTGTCATGAATTTGGATGACATGCTATAGTATGACTTTTTTTCATATTTCGGACGACATGCTATAGTATGACTTTTTTTCATATTTCGGATGACACACTATAGTGACTTTGTTTTCATAAATTTATACGACATTTAATTGTTTTAAGTATGCCCCGACCCGCTGGCTCCCCGACGTGCAGCATGTGATGGCCCTCATATCACTGCTTGCAGTTTTAATTTAGGTATGTAAATATCGGCAGCACTAATGATATGGTGGAAATTATTATGCAATATTATTAGCATGCATAATTCTAGATTCCTGTAACATGTTGGATGCATTGAACTGGAAATGAAAGTGAATCTCAGCTTAAATTTGAGGGTATTAACAATAGTTAATTAACTTAAATAAAATTATCACAATGAATCATCTCATGATTTTTATATTGATATACTTAACTATAGTACTGTTGCATGCTTTTGAGATATTTACCATACATCTTTTAACTGCTAACGTACCGCAGACCATTATATTTTCTAGATACAAATGATGCAACAAAAATGTAGGGGAGTGCCCAAGCCTTCTGCTCACATAATGAACATGTGTGCATCGTTTTCCTTCTTTTATGACCTACCAGTCCAGCACAAAAGCAATGTAAAATTGGGAGATTATTTATACGTTAGTTTTTGAATTGATTCATGAAGAGGAATTAACTGAAGATTCACGGTGATGACATGACCCCTGAACCTTGTTTAAAAACTAGTAAACCCAGCCACTGTAGATGATTATTACTCATCTAGCAACATACTTCTCTTTAAATACATACACATGCATACATGCACCCACTATATCAGGATATTTTCTTTAAAGCTCTTAATAAGAGACAGCAGTCCTTGTTAGGGTTGCTACATTCATTGCTTACATAGACTGCATAGCGGATGTCTAGCAAACATGTCCTTGCAAAAGTCATGTGTTGGCCCACCATCACCAAACAAATGACTGCCTTGCCTTCTTTCCCTCACCTTTCTTCCTTTGCTAACTCTACATAGATGTCTATCTCCTCGGGAATAAAGCCCATCTTAGCATGTCATGTTTTTTTAATATCCCCCAGTGCCCTGTATAAATATTTATTCAAGATGTGCCATTAAGATGGGCTAGAGAGGACCATGCGCTGGACCGTAAGCAAACACCTTTTTGTTTAACGTCTGTAACACATTTCTAGTTTAGAAGCCAAACTGCAAACCCTGTAAGAGAGCAGACATGCTCCAGCATCATGTTAGGACATTTGTATCCCTTTACAAGCCATAAGCCTCGACATGACTGTCTTCAGTTTAGCATTTCAAAACTCAAAGACGCGTGAGAAGACAAAGCAATGTCAGATTTAGAAGTAAGAAAAGAAAAAGCAGGTATACTCATCAAAAAAGTTGGTACATTGAGATTTAAACCTGTTTGAATATCAATGTACGGAAGTTGGAGATTTAAATAGGAACCATAATTTCTAGATATATATTGAAATTCATATTAATTGTTATCATTTTAACAGTCCATTTGACTACCCCCATATGGGTGGACAGCGATTAGACAAAGGATTCATATAACAGTGGAAGAGGTCGATGCTGAAGTGCCTTAAAGTGCCATACCACAGAGGGCAGCTAGGTGTTTGCTTCATTATGGCTCTTTCTTGTCATTCTTGACTCCCATTCAACTTCTTTCATGAAATGGTGTCATTAGTTAAAGTCACTCCTTATTCGTTTTCTGTCAATCATTCTGAAAATAATCCCATCATTAATTAGATATTGGGCCTCAAAAAGCCTTTTTTGGGGGGCCACGAGATCCTGTGAAGCAGTCAGGTTTCCGCTATCTGTGAGCGGAGCCTCGTGTCCTCTGGTTCCCAATCAGATCAAGTAAAATGGTCAGTTCTGGCTTCAAAATACAAAGATGACGTCAACCAAAATCCGAACTCGAGGCTTCAAAACGGCAGTTCACAAACCAATGGGTGACGTCACTGTTGGTTGCCACTTGGGTTGACTTAATGCTGTGCTGAAATTTTGGAATAAATAAAATCCACCTAAACTTTTACCATGAATTGTCCTCCATTGTAAACTGGGAATATGGTAACAGGGTTTTCTTGAAAAACAGTGAGTTGGTAAACTTTTAAAGTCAATGTGTTTTTAAACTGAAGTGGCTGCATAAACGTTGTCCTCTTTTCTACCCTGCCACGTCTCTCTTTCCCACATGTCTTCTTCTTTTTTTTTTTTCATGTTTCTTTCCTTTCCTCACCCACATCAGCCCTCTGGCCCCTCCACATCTCCATTTGGCTGCCATACTTTCTGTCCTGTTTCGTTCTCCCTCCAAGGCCTGCCTGGCCCAGTTTAGATCGGCTGCCAAAGTGAAAGTACAAATGTTTCAGTGGGCCACCTTTGTGCGCGTGTGCGCTTATCTGCTACAATGTTCAGCTCTGCCTTAATTAGGTTACACAGACCACTGTAGACGTTATGTTTGTTAGAAAATTACACATTCATGTCATCACTTAGGGAACGTGAGCTGACATACAACATTTTTTTTTTAAATCACGGCAGCTGCAGTGATGCTGACATCAAAGTTTCCACATTTTTTGCAGGAAAGTTTAAAAGTGCAAGTAGGATGTCGAAGTACCAGGCAGACTATTCTTGTGTAATCCACACATCAATACACATAATTATGCACAGTGCAGGGGAGGTATCAAAATGCAAATGTGAATGCAACTAGATTTAAGGCTAAATGTAAATCAAAAAGCATAGAAAATTACTTAAAATCAATAGAGATCCAAAGGGCACAGCATCAGACACATTTCAGTTCAGGTAAGCAAAGGCTAAGTGGAAAACAGCATATGAAATAAGTGGCAAATATATTTTACATATTTACCAGAAATGCATACTCTCTGCTGTACAACTTGAGCTTGTTTAACTGTGTGACTGTGATGTTTGAGTTTTAAGCTGCCATATGGTTGAATTAGCATTGAGTGTGGCATCCTGTTCTTCTTCTGCCTCTGCAAAGCTGGAATTCTATCAACAAATGTGTGAAATTCATCAAAGTAAGCCTGATTTTCTGTGCAGTTGAGTAATTAACTAATCAACATGCTGGCTACTTTTGTTCTCTTTGTGTTGTAAACAGACACCATCTTATCATATTTAGTAATGAGAATAAATCTTAATTTGGGCTGTAAACACAATTTACATACAGAATCAAAAAGAAAAATGTTTCCATGAGCATGTCTTTTTTTCTTTGACAAATTGTGGCACATCTAAAGCAACTAGGAACATGATTTAGCTCATCTGACTTTGCTGACAGCATGAGGCAGAAGTCGTATTATACTCATACAAATTACCATTACCAAGTAAGGCGCCATAGAACAACATACATGTCGAGTAATGACTGTTTATAAATTTGGAACGCAACGCAGGGGGAATTTATAATTAAAACCTGTTTTAAGCCATCGTTGGCCCAAAGCAAAGGAGAAAGCAACATGGCTTATGGCAAGTGGCATCGCAATGCTATTAGAGACATTGCAAGGCCTTTTGAGGACGGTCTAATGTGAGTAATAATAATAATACATGATTTTTAGTGATAGATATTAGTAAAAAGCTGCACTTGGAAAGGCTCAACTTTTCATGGCGACCCACTGGATCGTGCTCCAGAGCACCTTTCCTCCAGACACTCTTAAAAAAAAAAAAAAAAAAAAGATTGAGAGGTAATTTTACTGTCCAGACAAAACTTCTTTCAATCTTTCAGCAAGATGAATACTAATGACAAGACTGCAGGCAAGTCTTAGATGTGTTTTATAGCCCCCCCGATGGCTTTAAAAGTAGTTGAAGAGAAAAAATTATTACCTCATTCCCCTTCTGTCTGAGAGACATGCAAATTAGAGAGGTCAAAGGAGGGTCACAGGGGGGGGGGGGGGGGGGGGGTCAAAACATTGTACAATAATGAAGTGAATGAAATTGTGCCCTTGTCACTTCTATAAAAACATATTGTTTGAGTAAAGTTTAAAGTTTGGGGCCTGGCAACAGGCAACAGAGATTACTCTGGTTAACAAAGATTTTGTCCCATATTTTAAAAAACACCTGTTTCTTGTGAATTTTTGCACGTTGAATAACGTTTTTTTTTTTTTTACCAATAGTTTTTTTTGTTCCATTATACAAACATGAATGTGGAAAAGTGATGTAAGGAAAGTGGACCCCCTTGTTGGCAGACTATTGCTGGACACTAAAGAGAGGTGCTTCTGAGGCCAAATACAGGGGAATATCATACACTTCTTTGATTTAGAAGTAGGTTTGTGCATGTTTTCAATGTAACAAGAGCCCTATTTATTAAATATTAATATACTGTCACTTAAAACCAAGCCTGATTTAAAAAAATTCTAAAAACAGTTTTGAAATTAGTGTAGAAAGCATGAGGTCCACCTATATTACTTTATGGGATGAAAAAAAAAGTCAGTTTTGTTGCTGGGTGTCATTTTTTTCCCGCACATAACAAGCAAACTATTTGCTTTACAGTATGCATATACAATTGAGTAAGATCTCCAAGAAATATCATTTAGAAAATGAGGTTGCACCGCAGTGCCAGCAGTCAGTTCTTTTTGAATTTATCTAAAAACAGGAAGAGAAAAACTGGGTTTGACTGTTTCAGCACCATGGAGAGAGACACTAAAAGAGACGCGCTTAAGGCCGAGGAACACACTGGCTGCGTCGCGTGTGCGTTACCTCTCACGGCGTGGCGTCATTTCATTTTGGCGTCCATGTTAATGAATGAAAGCATCCACACTGCCCGCTGAGACGTGCGTCTCTGCTGCGTCGCGTCATTTATAAAATAGACCCGAGCCGCGTGCGGTTCCCTGCTAAAATATACGGGGAAATGATCTGTGATCACATTTGCACTGTATTCAAAATAAAAACACAGTGTAGACAATTATATTATGTAGACACTCCCAACAGGTGAGGGGCGGGGATTTCTTCCCTGCACTCTCCGTGCTTCTCTCCCTGTATCTCTCCTCTGTGTCGGCGTGAGTACTTGTGTGTGTCTGTGTGCCTCACCTCAGAGCGAGGGGGATTTATAAACCACCTGCCTGCTTTTTGGTTTCAACTACTCACTTGTGGGACCTCAAAACTTCTATATTAATGGCCATTATCGAAAATAAACTCATTGATTCAAAGGAAGGACACACACACACGCAACAAACTGCAGCCGAGACGTGCGTCTGATGTAACGCACACGCCACGCAGCCAAGTGTGTTCACGGACTAATCCTGATTCAGAGACTGGATCAAATCAGTGTTGGCATTTCTAGACAAAATACCTCTTATTTAAATAGAGCAAACACAACGCTTAGAGGCCTGTTGCGTTGCCAAAGCTGGAATGAGGAGGAAATAAGAAACGCGGGGCAAAAACTGTAGTTTCACGACTCAAACCGTGTACGTTAGTAGAAATCTGCATTCGTTTCGTCAGAGTTACAAAGCCGAACACACACCTGTTTCTGTTTTACAAATTTGTATCATTTTGTAAATGGCCATACGGACACAAGCCTCATTACCACTCCCCACAGTTAATCATAAACAGATATACAAATTCCCTTAAACATCTGTCTGCAATCAAGACTTGTGCCCGCTCCACCACTCATTAGATCTGTCAGTGAGAAGCACGGCGAAGAGGAAGTGCAGTTTAACTGATTGTGTCGAGGTTCTTCAACAGCAGAACAGCTGTCTCTGTTTTTAGTGCCTGTACCAGTAATTTATCACACATATCTGTAAACCATCTTGGCAGTGATATCTCAGTTATTATTAAAATGTCTGACGTAGTTTATATCTTAGTTTATAGTCACATCGAACAGATTTTATAAATTAGGCCACGGCACAATTTGGGGAAAAATTTGAAAGATCACTGATGGAGAAATAATGGCTGGAATGAAGGATGAAATTTTACTGAGTAGATCTAATTCCTTCTAAATATCATTGTATGTTTATTCATGTTTTTTGTGAACCATTTATGGGACCAGATCTGTGTGTCATTAATTGACAATAAATGGAATGGAAAATATTGACAGAAGTGACGGAAAATTGCACAAAAATGTAATTAAGCCGTTATCTTTCTGGGCCCTGACGCTGAACATCCTCCAACAACCACACATGACCTTTGAGGAATATTGAAGAACATTACTCTAAACTCAGAAAACAATGTTGTATGGGTCTCCTTATTTAACTTTTCCCAACACATACGTCATGCTTCTCCCTTCTATAACCATCTCTCCCAATGAATCTGATGGGAAGAATGGAGATACAAACCTGCTTCACTAGCTTAAAGGAGAAAATCTGGGACAGTTTGCACTAAAGCACTCTATTAACTGATGTAAATCTGGCAAAACAAAAAAGAAAAAATATGCAGTCACAGTTTAAATACTCCTCCCGTGCTCTCTCTCTTAATAGACACTAACTTAGGGCAGTAAAACTTACATTCACATCACCACCAACTTTGGTTTGTGTTCAGGTTTATAGAAATAATTTGACCATAGTAACAGTATGATTTTGGAGGCCGAGACACTGTGTTTGTGTTTTTTTTTTTATAAGAAAGTGAAAGAGAGAGACAAAGACAGAGCGAGCAGGATCTCCTTCAGCTAGTGTTTATGCATTCATGCATGCATGGTTTCTCTGTGCGTGCTTACATGTGAATTTGATTATGTACGTCTTTGTGTCTTCTGCATGGAAATCAACAATAACACTATAACCCAGGGGAGCCTATTAAGAGGAGGCCTCTCCAGTGTGGCGGTGTGTGTTTAAAAATAGGAGCCATGTGTTAGAGTGATAGGTGAAATTCTCCAGCTCACTCAGGGGGACTCAATTAAAATCAGCAGGGTTTTTTTCCCCCACTTCTCTCACCTGCAGTACAAGGACTCAGGTGCAGGCCTCAAGCATGGTGTGTGTGTGTGTGTGTGTGTGTGTGTGTGTATGTGTGTGTGTGTGTGTGTGTGTGTGTGTGTGTGTGTCAGTACACTCGTATTACTCATGTTGTGGGGACTTAAATCTGTTTATACACTCACACTGTGGTGACTCAACTTCTTCAAGTCATTTTAATGTGAAAATTAGATTAAGCTAGGGTAAGAATAATGCTTAAATGAGCTATTTTGGACAGGGTAAGCACAAGTGGCAACCAATGGTCGGTCCATGCAGATGGTCACCCAACTCTGAGCCTGGTTCTATCGGAGGTTTCTTCATGTTAAAAAGGAGTTTTTCCTTCCCACTCTTGGAGATTTTTCTCCCTTTAAAGGGGAGGGGTTTTTTTTCCTCCCAGTTGGTTAAGTGGGAATTTTGGATAGTTTGGTTCCTCTGTATAATGTTGTGAAGTTCTGTAGTAAGGACTTTACTATGTCAAGTGCCCTAAAATATTCTGTTGTGATTTGGCGCTATATAAATATAATGGAATTGAATTGAACAGTGACATCACACATTGGTTTGTGAACTGCCTATACGAAGCCTTGAGTTCGGATGTTGGCTGTTGGCATCTTGGCAGTTTGGAGCCAAAAGTGATCATACATGGACAAACTGAGAGGGACTGAGCAGTGGATCTGACTCGATCTGTTTGAAAACCAGACACTACTACGTCCTGCCCACCGATAGTAAAAACCTGACTGCACCACAGGCCTGTCAATCAAACGGACACGCCCCCAAAAACACAGCTTGTTGAGGCCTATTTTCTAATTAATGACGGAATTACTGTCAGATTGAGCACTAGAAAACTAATAAGAATGAGTGACTTTTGCTAACAATACCAAAAGAACTTGTGAAAAAAACGTTATTGACTTTGTATTTCATGAGAGAAGTTGAATGGGAGTCTATGCAGACAGAGGCTTTTTGGAGTCAACCCCTAGTGGCACTTGGTGGTATTGCAGTTTACGGCACTTCTGCATTGGCCTAATTTTTCGGACTTGGAAGCTATATCCACTTTTATATATAGTCTTTGGTATTAGAAGTGTATGAAAGTGAGATTTGGGGAAATTAAGGACATTTTTGGTTGGTCCACTCTGTGAAAAGTGACTAATTATTAAAACTTTACTCTTTGATGCAAATAACTTCTATTCCTAAATATAAAATATGTTATTGATTGTACAGTAAGAGCACTAATTATCAAAACAGCCCCATTACATCCCTTTTGTTCAGTTTAATTGTAGTTGTCATCACTGTAAGCAAATTAAGCGTATCTGATCTGAAATTAGACATGGCCACAGCCTTATTTTTAAAAGCAGCTTTTAAAAATATTGCCAAAATTGCATAGGACTGGAAAAAAACAATAGTGGAATCCAAATAAAGGTACAGTCAGCCCATTTCAAGGTACAATCCCACATGTTTTATTGGCTGTACTATGATTCTTCAACAGAGTGCAGTGTGCTATCACAGTGGGACAGCTGTGAAGCCACGTCGCTGGGGCACACTACCACCGTGACACCATGCTAATTCGCCTGTCAGCATGTTCATTATAATTCAAGAGAAAACGAGACAGAGGGACAGAGACACATTCTGTTCTGGTGAAATCCAGCCATGATGTCTGCTGTAGTGGCACGGTGCTCAAACACAGCACATTACAGTAATGACAGGGTTTCTTATCTTCAATATTGCACAGAGAACGGCACAAGATTACTGGCAGTCAAACAGAGGAGGACCAATCTGAATGACTACAAATCAATTCCTGATGTTTCTTTGTGTGTGTGTGTGTGTGTGTGTGTGTGTGTGTGTGTGTGTGTGTGTGTGTGTGTGTGTGAGTGTGTGTGTGTGTGTGTGTGTGTGTGTGTGTGTGTGTCTGTGTGTGTGTGTGCGCATTCTGAACACCTCAAATCCAATTTTCTGTTTGCTTGAGCACATGAAGCCAAACACAACGATAATATGGGCACAACTTGTTTTTGTCTATGAGTAAGTGTGATGTTTTGATAAAATGAAATCCACTGTATAACGTCAGTGACGGTCATGTTATGCACTAGCTTCTCACTGAGCAATAGATGGAGTAAAGGTAGCATCAATCTTTAGTCAGTCGAAGTAAAGGTAAATTATTATCTCTATCTCTATGAACGATAAAGTTCATAGAGAGTATAGTTAAGACTTGTTAAAAAAGTTACATGAACGATAATGTTCTTCCATCAGAATTTATCATTTATTTTTTCTCTTGGATGAAAAAATACCCGTTAGAGTTGAAGTTGGGAACTTTGCAGGTTTGGTGGACATTTGGCAAACAACACAATTTCACAGGATCAGGCGTCACATTTTTTCACTGGACATTTTCTGGTGTTAAACTGGGCTCCAAGTGTTGTATGCTGCCTCTCTTTTTTTCCTTTGTTGTTATTTCAAAGCATTGCCGTTAATTATACATTTTTGATGCTTTGACTATATATACAGTATCCAGTTTATACAAGTTTTCATCCTCCCGAGTATTTGTATTATGGTGATATACTGTAGATTGGTGAGTTTCCCATACTACAATGAGACTACTGCCTTTTTAAATCTGGCTAACATTGCAAACAACAAGATTCAGTCAAAACCCGGTATATGGTCGGCACGTATTTGAAACACTCGGCAGCTTGTAATTTGAAATGGCTAAAGGAAGTCGTTGTATTTGGCTGACTAATTGTATAATTGAATCACTCACTCTGTGACAGATGTTTGCCTTTATAGGGCTGGCCCTGTTGTTGTGGGCCAGTCAAAAAAGCCAAACAGAGAACGGTCCGAAATAAAATATATTTCAGTTGTTGACATTTCTCGGGTCTGTAGGAAATGGAAGGACTGTTGCTTTGCTCCCATCAGCTGTGTATCTGTACACAGTAAGTAAAACACTTGTCTGTTAGATACCAAAGCAATTTTGCTCCTTCCTCCTCAGGAAACAAAAGCCCTGCACGCCATTTTCTATCACGACATTTAAACTGTGCACTACGATGGCTTAGAGAAAGTGTCTCAGTCCACTGGAATCTGTACCCCTATAAATGGCTCCCTTATTTATGCTGCTGATGCAGGCGGATGCATGATACTGTTAATTTGGAGATAGACGCTTACAGCAACCAGTGGGACTCCACTTTGCCGCTCTCACACTTGAGACTCAAATGGCATTACTAACTCTGTAATCTAATCACTGGCCAGTGCAGTGATGTGGTCCACAGCACAGGCCCCAGGAAACTCCTGGGCATACAAGCAATTGATTAAGTTAATTGCATGGTTCACTTAATTGATTACCTTGTTATTTTTGCTAGTTTTGATAAGGCTCTATTGCACAGTGAGATAATGTTGACATAATGTGAGTATTAAGCCAAAGGCAGCATTGGTCTCAGGTATCTCTCTCTTCTCTCCCTGCTCTTGACTCAGTCAATGAAATACCAGTGTCCCGGTTGCGCACTGAATGAGTAATTCATGTTGAATTATCATTCCATTATCATAAGCATAATTAGTTTTATTTATTAGCAATTAGTTCAATACATCCTGTCCAACAGAAAAATGATAAGCAGGGTGGATAAGTGTGGATGAGAGCTGCTGACTGGTGCCAGCGTGACTGAGTTACGCTAATGTCACAAAGGTAAAGGCTGTGTAAGAACACAGCATAGGGGTGACTTGTGTTTCAGATCGGCCAAAATTGTCTGCCTTTAAAGGGAATTTATAATGATTGCTCGGATATAACTTATCTAAAACTGAAGAGTTACAAAAGAGTTGCTCTCATCGAGAAAACGAGAGAGCGTAGTTTGCATGCATCCCTCATTGTAAAGGTTGGTAAAGCCAAGGGCATTTATCAGTGGAATGAATTGGCCGCAGACAACTGTCATTTCAATGCTGCTTTCGGGTAGGGCAGCCAGATTCTCTCTTTTCTTCTCCACCCTTCATCCCCCATTCGCTCCTCCGGTTCTTCATTATCTTGCTGCCTCTTCTCTCTCTTCCCCGTCCTAATCTCCCCCACCTCTCCTCCTGCACACTCATCTCCATTCCTTCCTTCGTCTCACACCGTTCCTCCCTCCTCCCATCTTCCGTCTGCTGTGTGTATGAGGGATGACTCTTCCTCATGGCCTCAGTAATATTAACTCACCGGCCTCACTCTTTCCTGACAGCTCCGACCTTGTTAGAACTGGAGAGTGAGATGTCCACTTTTACAGCTGTAAAAAGCTGCAAGAGCAGCTGGTATGACTTGTTTTACCTTTCGGTTTTACCCTTGAAGAGGGATGTACATAAACATCATCATCATCATCAGGGGATGATCATTAAAGAAGAGAGCTGCCAGCACCAAAAACACCTCACTTCAAAACTCCACGTGTGTCTATTTTTAGCCAAAATTGTACAGTTGGGGAGATTCTTTCTTCAACTTTTCTCTTAATGTCCCATAATGGCTTTGCGAATTAGTAGCACCACCTACCTCACGAACACACCTTGATTTTCACACTTCTTATAAAAACCAATTACCATACTCCATCATGCTCCATGGCACCATTAAATGAGCTCATTAAATACCTTTAGGATTACAAATCAAAGTAATTGGCAATTAGGATTTAACTAATTGTTAAAAACTTTAAGGATCTGATGCTTTCTTGCTTAATTTATGGCACTGCATCGAACCTTATACCGCTGAATACTTGTTTATCAGCTGAGCCATTCTGATGATTGATGGCGACAAGCAGAACCAGGCAGGATCAGGTTTTGATATACTCACCACAGTAACTTTACAGTTGAGGCAGACAGGATCAGTATAGTAACTAAAAAGGTATCTCTCTGAAGTGTGCAGCTATTTTTTTTTAAGGACAACCAATATCAAACTTTAGTTTGAGCTTCATACCTTTCTTATAAAGTGATACTAAGAGGTCACTGCTACACTAGCAACTTTCTGAAGCTGTACAAAGGCACAGGCAGGCTGTGAGCTAAATGCTAATGTCAATATGCTAACATGACACAACTTAAAAGCAGAAGTTTTTTTAATACAAAGTACAGCTGAGGCTGACGAATATGTCCTTGATTGTCTGTGCAAAATTCCATGCAAACTTCTTGCAAATCCTTCCAGTAGTTCATTGATTCCAAAACTGTGGCGAGCGTATCACCAGTGGAACACGAGGCTCCAACCTGGTAGAACAGAAGAGCCTTGCTTGAAAGGCCTGCCGCGACAATTGCAAGTCCAAAAAAAAGTTTCATTTAATTTAATGTTAGATAACAGTTATGCTGTAAAAATGAGTTGTAAATGATCTAAATATTTCAGAAATATCTTAGCTGCCTACGGTTGCGTCACATGATGTCCGACCTTAGACTGAATACAAAAGTGGATATAGCTTCCAGGTCAGAAAAATGAGGCCAATACGGAAATGCCTTAAACTGCAATACCACCGACGGTTGCTTGGGGTGGGCTCCAAAAAGCCTCCGTCTCCATAGACTCCCGTTCAACTTTACTCATGAAACACAAAGTCAATACATTTTTCCGACAAGTTCTTTTGGTGTTGTTAGCAAAAGTCATACCTTCTTTTTAGTTTTCTGGTGCTCAATCTAACATTAATCCCGTCATTTATTAGAAAATAGGCCTCAAAAAGCGTTGTTTTTTTTGGGGGCGTGTCCATTTGATTGACAGACCTGTGGTGCAGTCAGGTTTCTGCTATCGGTGGGCGGGACGTAGTAGTGTCTGGTTTTCAAACAGATCGAGTCAGATCCACTGCTCAGTCCCTCTCAGTTTGTCCATATATGGTCACTTTTGGCTCCAAACTGCTCTGAACTGACAAGATTCATTTTGGTGTCATTCGCTAAAGTCACTTCTTTTTATTAGTTTTCTGGCAGTCCTTCTGAAAATATTTCCATTAATAATTAGATAAAAACCAATATGTTCGGGGGCGTGTCTGTTTGATTGGCAGGCCTTTGGTACGGTCAGGTTTCCGCAATAGGTGGGCAGGCGTAGTGTCCTTGGAAATCAAGTCAGATCCATCGCTTGCTCCTCCCCCACCTCGACCAAATATGGTCACTCCTGGCTCCAAAATAGCAAAATGGCGACAGCCAAAACACCGAACTCGAGGCTTCAAAACGGCAGTTCACAAACCACTGGGTGACGTCATGATTGATTGCCGCTTGTGTCTGACAGCATATGCTCACGTTGGATTGACGCAGTTGGATTTGGAATCCTTAGTAGTTGGTTATAGGAAGCAGAATGAGGGGAAATTAGGAATTCGAGAGGCAAGTGACAAAACGATTTAACAGGTCAGAGAGAGCAAGCTGCAGGGAGCTTTGGATTTTGATCGATTTTTGTGAGTGCTCTCAATATTAAATGTATTCTTGGATTTTGAAGTCTTATTTTGTTGTTGTTTAGGCCTTCTCTGGCTATTGCATGGTTGGATTTTATTTCAAAAAAGATAAATTATTGGTATCTGCAGTGGGAGGTGGTACTTGGGGAAAGTTGGGTTGGTGTATAGAGGCACATGGTCTGAAATGCTTGGGAATATTGGCTGTAGCTGACGAAATTTCTGTGTGGAAGAAAGTTGCAGATTGACTGATTGCTTTCCCCTGACTGAATGACAAAAACGGGCCCAAAATGTTGGATGGAGACGCACAATTTGATTCGGGTGAGTTAAGTGCAGTGGTTTCCAGTGCACATTCTGTGTTGTATGTTAAATGTCTTGTTACTTTACAGCATGATGTATCCAAACGCCCTTGGGTTTAGCTATGGAAACAGCAGCCCCTCTAAAACAGTGTGGCCATTTAAATAGAACAGTAAATCAGATTTTGCCTCGGGGAATAGAAGCCCATTTTCTTAGCCTCTATCACAATATATAAAGCCTTTGTACAATATATGGACTTGCCTGTGGGTTTCTCTAAATTTAGGGAATGGGACACGATAAGAGATCTGTCTCAGGTGAACCCTACTTAAGAAAACAATAACAGAATGCAGAATGAACTGAGCTACTGCCCATTTAACTCATGTGCAAGAGTTAACACATGCGACCTTGAAATATTCAGGAAGCACCACTCATGCGTTTGTCCTAGTTGCATCTAAAAGGATCTGGTCATGCTCACATTCCTTTTTCCAGATCTCATGTGCCTCCATGTTGATTAAGGCCCCCACTTTGGAGTTGGTTGACTGGAGCTACATGCAGGAGGTTTTTCTAGTGGGACAAAAAGTACACAGCCAGTTTTGTTTGTTGGCAGACATTTGCTGCTGCTGCTGCTGCTGCTGCTTGACTGGGAACTTGAACAGTGCGTCAGAATACTTAAGAGTTAACAGTCCTCATGAGAAAAGGTTGGTTACTTTGGCTTAAAATACACTTTTAAAAATGTTTAGCCTCTTTGCTGTTGTTCTGTTTTATAGAAGATATAGAAAACATGTATTTTTAATAGTCCTACAAATAAAATATGCACACATGACTACTAAAGTGCTTTCTAAATAAAATTAGACAAGTACTTACAATGTTTCTTTTGATCGTTACCACTTATGCAGTGACAACATGCTACATTGTGTGCATTCTTGATTTTCTTGCTCTTTTTCATCGTTTTAGTCTTAACATTTTCTCTTTAAATCTATTCGTTGTTGTCCTGAATCGCAGCCGGAGTCTTTTGAAAGCAGCGCATTCAGTCACCTGGTCTTTGGTGTCCTCCACTACTGCGGTAACACGGCAGCAGCAATAGAAATCTATAAAAGGCCTGTACGTGATGAGAGTAATAACAGTAGATTTAAACTGTGGCAGAGCAGACAGCCTTTCCCAGCTGTAATGACTAATACAAATGCATGTCTACGAGCCGATAGACTGAGGTCAATAATCATTGTTTATTACCTTCATTATAAACTGCAAATGTTGATCAAATTGATCATTTTGCACACGAGTCGAATGCAGTTGAGGAAATTGCCCCGATTGTGAGGTTCCCTGCTTTGGTTTGGGATAAATGAACCTGATAAATCCCCAGGATTACATTCAAATTCCGATATTGATTATATGCTGTGTGTAATTTCATATTTGCTGTATGATGAGGGACATGGGAGAGAGACAGAGAGATAGAGGAGGTGAGGCAAACAAAATGACTGCGTGGGATTCATTTCAACAGATCTAATATCAGCAGAGTTGTACTGACAGGCACAGGTGCTTGTACGTGCACTAAACACACGCGCACACACACACACACGCACACACACACACACACACACACACACCGACTAATTCAAAGCCATTTCCAGAGCTGAGCAGTTGCCTTCAGTGTTGCCGAGTGGCGCGACTAGGGTGGGACCAACCTCCTACCAATGGTTTGGAATGCTAACAGGTTAACAAATGGGTCAGGGAGAGCTAAATGCGAGCTAACTAGGCCTGGCTAATTATGAAGTAACCAAGTTTGCACCAATCCGGCCTCGAAGGCCAAGAAAGGCCACTGAACTGACCGGTCGTAGACAGGATGGCTGCTGATTAGTGCAGCGGTTTCGTGCACGTGGGTCAGTGATCGCGAATCCATGGACGGCATCTCAAGCACTTTCAGTATGAAGAAAGGAGACACATGTGGCATCTGATCTATTGTCTCCCGTCTTTCTCTCGCTTCCCAGTCACGTAAACGGGTATATTAGCAACATTTAACCTTGCTCTCCAACTGTCATATCCGATAGTTCCCACTATTGTGAGTGAATTTATTCATCAAATTCATTTGAGTAATTAAAGATGGTACCGTAATAGTCCCTGTGGGATCCCTTGCTAATTCCCTTTGTAAATTTCAAACTAATTATTTGGATGAAATGAAAAACTATTTGACTGAATAACAACATGAGACAATAAAAAAAAAAAAACAATAAAAAAAACACCTTGATCCTTGTAGGTAATTCAATCTCCCTAGATGGTCCAAAACAGTAGTTCCTTTTCTTCCAGGTTAATATGCACACATTTCTTCAAATAGTAGTTTTAACTCAACGGCGTCAGCCAGTCTTTGTGATAATACTGCCATCTTGTGGTAAGGATTGACCTATTTTATGAGTATGCACACAGGGCTGTACTGTAGTTCATAACATTTGCACCACTGCTTAATCAAGCAGATAATGAGCAAGATTTGAGGCTGTCTGTGTTTCTGTCAAAACTCAAGAGAGAGAGAGGGGGGAGATGGGGAGAGGGGGGGGAGGGGGGGTTTCACCATAAATATTTATGCCTGGCAAACAGATCAATGGCTATTAAAAAGGTCAAGGGCAGATGATGATGGATGCTGGCTGTATGTATTGATAAATCTTGACCGCAATAATGAATTACAAACGCACACACTCACAGACAGCAGACCAAATGATCGGGATTAATTCATTGATCATGCTTAATCTGTCATAATTAATTCCATAGGAACAACTGTGATGAGAGCGAGCCTCCATTAAAAAGATAAATTATTCAAGATGAGGAGGAGGTGGACCCGAGATAAATGAGCTTGGGAGACTGGTGCAGCAGTCACACGCTGAGGCTAATTACAATCTTTTCTTGGAAACTAGCACAGGTTAACTTACAGTAATACTTGTATGGCAGTAACAGGACTGCAACTGGAGGCTCAGGTCAACATAACAATTCATAAAAGCGCCTGGCCTTTATTTAGGTTGACTTTAAAGGCCCCGTATTGAATAAATTCAACTTTCCTTTGCCATTTACTTAGAAAAGAGGGCGTGGGTGCAAGATAGACTCTGTGAAAGTGTCAAAACGATTAGCAAACTCATTCATACATTAATAGCAATACTTGTGCCACGGAAGTCCGAAACTATAATAACTCCGCCCTCCTCACCGCCCACACACGGCCGAGCAGGACTTCGCCGAACAGGAAAACCGTCTCGGAGCTGGCGAGCTGCAATAACAACGAAATGTCGAGGAAACGCTGCTCCGTTGTTGGACGTACAGAAAATAAATTGTCACTGCACAGTCATTTAAGAAACCAGTGGTTGGATTTTGGTTCAGCTGGTTGTAAAAGAAATGTACGTTATTGACGTCGTCCCACTGGAATGGCGTTATTCGGTCGTTTGCGGGAACTGCAAATATAGTCCCAAGGATACCGTGTAATCGACTTCAGCAATACTAGCGACAACCGCTATGAATTTTCAGTGTTTGATTTGTATCGTCAGAATTCGAGATTTCTTTCTCCCCGTGATGAACCGTGCCAGAGAATTGTAGTGAAATAATAGAGAAAATAAATGTATGCTGGGAGGATTTTATTATCTGCTTTTGTGCCTTGTGAATTTCTTTGAGTTACAATCACTGTTACATGGTCCTTGACATTATTTTGTATTGTTTGCAGCAGTCCACCCCCTTCGAACACACATAGGTGCCTCAACTGACCCCCCCAGCCTGGTTCTAATTTACTGGAGTGGTCCCTCTTGTGTCGTCGTTAACACCTTGAGAGTCGAGGTAATCCAAGACCCATCTGGTCATCAAGTGAGTCTTATAGACATGTATGAATAGGTTCCTTTGCATAACAGTTCTATTGACCATGATCTAGATTACTGAGAATCTTCACAGACTACTTTTATCCTGATTTAACTTCATAAAAAGCATTTTATTTATATTTTTACTTTACTAGGCACACAAGCAAGTGTGGCATCTGAAACTGTGGATTTTCCAGGAGGAATGGCCAATCACATCTCCACCCATCAAGGATTCCAGATCAGCAAAAGTTTAGTATGACAGTCAAAGTCACATAAAAATGCTGGTAACTAAACAAGGGCAGTTTTTGTCACGTTTATAAATTCCTGCATTCGGTATTTAACAACTCGCGTCTTCAGGAAAATGTGCGCACCCGCTGTGGTTCTGTAATCCGTCCTGTAAGGCTTCAAGAGCAGCCTTTTGTGTTGCTTTACAAAGCCATTACAAACTCATAACAGACCATTGATCCTAACACATAAAGCTTTGACATTGCTCGCTGTAGTCTATCACATTCAGATCTTTACAAATGTTTAAGCGATGTACAGCATGCACGAAAGTTCAAGCACTCACTTCAACAACAAATGACTTTCTACGTGGAAGGTTTTTTTCTACTTTTTTCTGTGTTTGTGATATTTTTTTACCCACGTTCTGTTGAATCAAAAGACCCATTTCATCGAGTTGGAATTAATTTACTTTCCAGCATCATTTACAGCCGTTTGTGGGCACAGATTAAGACACATATTATTAGGTTTTGATGTCTGTGAAGCTGTTAATAACATTTTGATATTAAAAACCCACACAAGTCCTCTTTCCTGCTTTTCATAGATGAAATGTATGTCACTAACCAGACATAATCTGTTTACACTCCTAAATATTAGGAAATATTGGTGAACCGTGCTGTTGGCATTACAATTTTGTTTTCTTTGGAAAATGACAAATTTCAACAGGTCGCTTCTTTAACGACTGAAGCACACGTGTTTCAAATGATAAAAAATTAAGCCCCCCCAAAAAAAAGTATAAAAAATGACAACATCAGCAGGAAGCTGCTGACCCTGGGCATACGCACTACAGTGAAGCACTGCTATAAACACAACTGAATACTGTCACACACACTGCCCAATTAAAATCGTCTCTAGATGCTGCTTTACTTTAGTTTCGTCCTCAACAAGATTTTCTGAACTAAACAATGCCTTGCACATTTCCGTGGTCTGATAAATTATGCTTCAATGTAGATACGTTCTATAATAAGCTTCTCGGCGTAGTCGTGAACAATGCAGTCCTGGTTGATGTACAGAGGGTGTGTTAAAAGAAGGTCTCTCGGCACAGTGGGCAGGTGGACTTGTTGCTGGAGGTGAACCATTTGTACTGCAGAAAGAGGGGAAACAAACATCATCGCACTGTGTACCTCGTACACAAACAAACTTTCTCCGTTATGATGATAACAAAGATTAGAAAAAATAGACTCAAAGTATATCAGTATGATAGTTTTAACATCTGGCGATCATGCACATGTGCATAACTCACCAAACATGCCGAGTGGAATTTTTTTTTGCAGGTCCGGCAAGCCTTCTTTGGCAGGGAGTAGTTGGAGCCGTGGATAACAGAGAAGCAGATCATACAGTCCTCTATTCCCTCGAAACGCTTGTCCACATTGTTCTTCCACAGAGCCAGGCCCTCCATTATGCTGCCATTCTGGACACAGACACACCGTTTTCTCAGTAGTTTCGTGCTCGTTTTCTATTCTGATCCCTAAAAAGAAAGCATCTCCACAGCTGCCTTGGCCTGTATTGCTGAGCATCAACTTAACTGGCAGGCTTATAACCTTCCTCCAGGCTGAAGAACAGTCCCCACTCAGTACACATTTAAATCCGTTATTTGTGTCTCTACCTGATGTGTGAGGTAGGTGCTCAGCTGCAGCATCCAGTTCCTCCACTGCTGTACGGCGACGCCCACGCGCCTCCCGCTCTCTACAGTGATGGAGCCCAGAGGGTAGTTCTGTGGGAGCTGAATCACCAACTCAATGAAGATATCATCCACAGAATAGGTAGCAATCACCTCCCGTGCTGCCGAGCGGGCCTTGACCTGGAGCAGCAAGATAAATAAATAAATTCACCGCTGTCATTGGAGGTTTTTCAGTCAAAAAGCCAAGCACCCGCTGCACATTTCAATGACAGGATCCCACTCCAACTGAAGGCATCATCCTCAAATGAAAGGCAGGTGTTGCACCGCAGGATTTGTTCCTACTAAATGCAAATTTACCACAAGATAAAAGGTTCTCAAGGGTTAAATAACTGCAAAGGAGAAATAAAAAAAAAATAAAAAAAACACAAAGGCTTAACAGCTTGGGCAGAAAAGTTGCACATCTGGGCTGTAAACTGTAGACACGCTGTCATTTAAGACAAACGACATTAAAAGAATGCATTACTGTCAAGAAGTCTACAACCGTGCAAAACAACGGAAACTTTGAAACTGCTGCCAATGTATATTTAGTCAGTCTTATACTGAATAAGTGCAAAAATTATAGCTCTCTAAAGTCAATAACCCTCTCTAATTAAGAAAACTCAATTTGGCAAACAGCTCAACCCACCATCTTCCATTTCTGCAGGAAGGATCTGGCTGCTTCAACTAATTTTTGACATTTTAAGGTCTTAAGTGGAGATGTTGCGGTTCACAGTCTGCAGGTATTTGACAGCAAGCCAAGACTAGTAAAAGTTGTAGTTACACACAGAGCAATGTATTTTCTGACTTACAGTCATGCTGTCAAACATCTGAGTGCTGGTGTGGACAGATGAGATCTCCTGGGCTGAGAGAACAGGACTGACGTATTTTATTGTGAACTTCTCTGCAGCTGCGCTCACTCTCTTCTCCTGGCTGTTCCACCACAGCCTCACCATGGCAGGCAAGTCCTGCACTGTGCTGTAGTACACACTGCAAGCCAGGTGAGGGAGCTCCCACTCGACGCTGTCCGTCTCTGCAGAAAAGAAAACGCGGGAGAGGGAAGTTTAGGCTTGTTTGACGTCTCACAGTACAGAAGACGTGCGGCCGTGCTGCTTGACTTACTGTCAACAGCCGGAGAAAGGCTCTCTGTGAAGAAGGTTTTAGTCTCCCTGGTCTCCGCTCCCTGGCCTGGGTAGACCGGGTTCTCGGGCATCAGTTTAAAGAGGTGGAGGAGGAGCTTGTTCAGGGAGCAGCTTCTCTTAAGATGCTGGGCATAATGGGCACGCAGCTGAAACACAGCAGAAGGGCAGTCAATACTTCGATCACCGCGAAACGTACAAATCGGCTTCCTTGTTTACAACTAAAAAATTAAAACTAAAGTTTAAAAAAAAAAAAAAAACGGTTGATGAGATCCAAACATGTGATGATGTGATGCCAGGACTTATCATATCACTCACATGGGAGGGTGAGGACTTGAAAAAAGTGAGAAGCAGTTTCCAGGCCAGCAGGTATCCCAGGATGCAGGAGTACTCCACACTGAGAGGCTGCACCACAGCAAACTCTCCCACCTGAACCCCCGCCAGGATACTATCGCACAGCTCTTCACAGGTCGACAGGACGGCCATTAGAGAAGCTGGAGGAGAACTGAGCACACAAATGCAACTGTGAGAATCATTTAAAAAAAAAATGTTGCCCTCACCAAGTCCACAAATATTTCATATCTTGTCCTGTAAGACCGTAAATGATGCAATGCGGAGAAACCAGTAACTTCCACGTTTATAAAACCCACATCCCCCCACTAACTTACAGACATGGCTCATCTCTATCGTCATCAGACTTATTGTTGTCTCCTTCTCCATCACACTCGGGCAGCTGAGGCATGACCCTGCGTTGACAACAAGCAAGTGTGTTCAATCGTTTGTGGTAAAGCGTGAGGTGTCAAGTTCAAAACTTCCCCGCAGGATGCTTAAGATCTCAGAACGGGTAGAAAACTTTAACGACACAAAGCGAAAGCGATTTTTTTTTTTTTTCCCCCCTGTTTAATTTAGGGAAAGTTACCCACTAATAAACACCCTCAAACAAAGACCTTACTTTTCCAACAGGTGGTAGACGGTGATCTGCAGAGGTCTGGCCTTGAACAGCAGCAGAGGGCACAAAGTGTTGAGGAGCGTCTGGAGGGGCTCTGGCAGGTTGGTCTTTTGGTCCGCGATGAACCGTGATGGCAGGCAGTTTTGATTCAGCTGCTGCACTGGCACATATGTCAGAGCAACACCGACCGACTGCAGCACCGCCAGAGGGAACACGGGGTCGTCTGGTTCGGTGAAGGCATCTGAAACGAGACAACAAACACAAGCGCTGCAACGTATGAAATCAGGAATCCTACGTACAGTACTTGCATAAAATTGCCTTAACTTCTATACGATAATGACAAGTTTGGGACAGATTCAAAATGTGTGAACATAATTTCAGTGCCATACAATCGAATGAAATGTTTTTTTTGTATATATATATATATATACACACACACACACACCCAAGGAATAAATAAGTAAAGATCAAAGGAACTGAGAAAAAAAAAAAAGAACTAAATATAGACCTAGTAATATTGTATCCATAAATTTACATACACAAAACCTACAATTACTGCCTTGCGATTTTATGCCTCTCATCCAGTCAAGTTGTAGTTTACAGCTATGATTTTTTATTTAGAGATAAAATTAAATATATGTTCTGATGCATGTCATCTGTATTCATTCGTAAATGTATGGACAGAAACAAAAAAAAAAAACATAGGAAAAATCTTTGTATGTGTTCACACGCTTGACCAATAAAGCTGATTCTGACCACAAAGTGGTAATCTTAACATTATATTCCAAGAATCGTGATACATTGTTTGTATTGTAATATAGCATGTCACAGTGAAGTTCATCTTTCACATTTTGGACGTAAAATGTCATCATTTTATCCTTTTAGACATTTGAGTAAAATGTTGTCATAATTAGTGTATTAATTCTGGAGCTGAAAGATCACAGTGACCTTTGACCACTAAAATCTTTGCAGCACATCTGAAGAAATGAACTCGGGGCATGCCTGAGATATTGCATTCACGAGAATGGGACGGACAGACAGATGGACAACACGAGGACATCACGCTTCGAGTCACGGGGTTGCTGCCGGCATGGAGGAATGAAAAGTAGGTAGGTTTGGGTGTCTGATTTATTTTTATTTTTTTAGGACAGACTTAATTTCCGGACATCATAACATCCTAATAATAATAAAACTGACACACACCTGTGATATGGACAGGCAGCGGTAACAGCAGGTTGTAGATTCCCTCGATGAAGAAATCTGTCCATTCGCCAGCCAATTCTGATGGCAGCTTCTCCAGCACATCGGACGGAGGTGACGTGAAGAACTGGTTCAGCTTCACTATTAATGCAGCGTTCTCACACACAAACAGCTGCACCCATGGGTTCCACAGACTGCTCACATTCTCACTGGCCGTCTGAGATTGGGAGCCAGCAAATAAAGTCAAAGAGGTGAGGAAACAGCAGTGCAGAGCTACAAATGAAGAACAATCGGCAATAAAGTGGACAAAGTTGTATTTTAAACAATAACTTATTGTGGGGGAAACGGAGAAGAATAGAAAGGACAGTTTAAACACCAGAGTTCGGGACAGTAATCATCCACACTGCCAGCTCTGTAGTAAACTCTGGCCTCTGACCTCAAAGTCACTGAGCAGCATAATACGTACGAGATATGTCTCACCTCCAACCACGCCAACATAGAACAGAGCAAGAAGTCCCACTGGTTTCCCCCGAGAACTGTCGGACAATGAGTCACCAGCCAGGACAGGAAACGCATCATCTCCACACAAAGGTTCAACTGTTCTGCAGTTGCTTTCGACAGGTCGCTGAAATGATTTTTTTTTGTTGTTGTTGTTTTTTTTTTTGTTTTAATGTCTAAAAAAGTATAGACTTCCAAAGATCAAATTAATGGTGTGTGTGATTACGTTACCTCCCAAACAGGAACCAGTCCTCTTGGCTGTTCCTCCATTCCATCACAGTGGCCAGGACCGCCTGTACAAACTCATCCTCTACTTGTGTGTTGGCCTTCAGACAGCACAGCAGCACTGCCAGACACCCGTACACATCTGCGACACACAGCACGACATTATTATTTGCTTACTTAAGTCCAAAATGTCCATGTATGTATTTGTGTGTGTGTGTGTGTGTGTGTGTGTGTGTGTGTGTGTGTGTGTGTGTGTGTGTGTGTATGTGTGTGTGTGTGTGTGTTTAAGTGGTTATTCTCACTGTCATCCTCTTGCCAGTTGATTAATCCAGCAGTAGCCAGAGCTACGAGAGTCTCTCTGTCTTCGTCTTCCATTGCCGGACAGAGCACCTGGAGCGTGCTCAGTTTGCTCTGAGACACTGGGAACAAACTGATCAAACACAGGCCATTTTCAGTTCCCAACACCGAGGCCAGAGTGATCACATAACAGCTTCCAATACTATGAATTCAAATTACTGACCTGTTTGCACTACTGTAAAGCTTCCTCACAGCAGCACAGCGAGTGGCTGCTGAGACATTAGTGTGGATGTAGTTGTCTAGAGTCAGAGACCACAGACCTCCGTCTGTCACTGCCCTAAAGGGTAACAAAGTGAAACACCGTACATTCAGTGACTATTGTCCTAAATTACTGCTGGGGAAGTTACACATGAGACTATAACATACAGCTGATGACTTCTGCTGAAGTGTTCCTTCAGAAGCTGACAAATGTATAATCTTCCAGTTTTTGGTAGTAAATTTGTTGTTATTAATTGCCAGGTAAAGCATAGTCCAATGAATTAAAACCAAACCCATGTCTTTTATGTCTCTGCAGATCCAGACAAGTTGGAGCTCTGTTCATCAGGAATATTATTAAATCTTCTGATCTTATTACGTTTATTTGTGCTTACTCTTCCAAGTACTAAATGAATATGAGTGAACCTCACCTTGAGTAGAGAGTCTCTAGCAGGGTTTTCATTGGAACCTGGTTGTGGAGTCCGTCTGCCAGCCCCCAGTGAGTCAGCAGGTTGTGATAGGCCGACACCATCATTGGGCTGTACTTTACTTCCTTACACCACTGCAGTGCATACAGCAGTTCTGAAACTGACATACAAAACATGCCATGCCAAAACATTATTAAACAGCATCAAAGATTGTTGAGAGAGAAAAAAATACACATTAAAGTGCACATATAAAAAGTAAAACACACAAAGGTGAGAGAAGGATATAGTTCATGTGTCCCATGTATGTACCCGTGTACTTGAGATCTGTAAGGGGTAATGGACACACTGCCTCCTTTTGGCCACAAGGTATGAATGCAACGGTCTGGGCCACCTGACCCAATAGGGCACAGGCACATAGGTGGGCTGGCAGCCTGTTTGACTCCCTAAACTTCCACATGTCCATTGAGGGTTTTTTGCACACTCCTCTGTGACGGCCGGAGAGTAAAGGTGTTTTGATCCACTGACGACAGGAAGAAAAAAAAAAAGAGAAAGAACAATGCAAAGTCAAATGTTTGGTGAGCAGGATTTAATGTATGATCGCACCTGAATTTTCCAAGAGTAAGGATGAGGTGTTGGCCAGCTGACCTGAGGAGGTAAAGCCTGTCTGATTCTTGTCCATTCAGGCTGGCTGGGCATCAAGAGGGTGGAGAACTGGATGAGGATGGAAGAGGCTCGATCGCAGGCAGAATTGATCGTCTCCACGACGCTTTGCACAGCCACAACCAGAACCTGTAAACTAAAAAAAGAACATTCGATCTGACTTCAACAAAGCTTTAAGATATTGCTGCACCGATTCAGACACAACGAACCATATCTTGGGAAAGGTTTACTGTCAAATCCACTTCTTTTTTTTTTATACCATTTTTAAACATCAGAGCAGGATGTTAATTACCCTTTAATATCCAGAGAAACGGTGAGTAGTTGATTCATCACCCAAACAGCTGCACTATGCAGGAAACCACCTTCTGTGACCTCATATTCACAGTGTTGGACCAGTGAGTGGACCCCAGCTACACACACTTTCTTCAGCTTTTCTAGAAGAGAGTCTTTCAAAGCCATATCAACACAAATTAGTTATTTATCTCACCTGACAAATACATATGTTTGTACAATGCACGAGTACTCACCAGACAGGTGAGTGTGCGTTTGATCTTGGGCAGTGAGCTGGAAGACGGTCAGCAACAGCTCCTCAGCAGAGAGTAGTAGAAGACAGTCTTGTACAGAAGAGAAGAAAGTGGAGGCCACGTCACAGATGAAGGAGATGAGCGGCTCCATGTTGCCCGCGTCGGACAGACTCTTGGTCTCAGACAGAGTGGCATGGAGCTTCTCCAAGATCTTCTCCATGTACACCTCGCCTATCAGAGACTCTGCGCAATGTAGAACAGATGAAAATAGTGATTATACAGTTTGGTTGCCGAGAAGAAAACGTACACGCGTTGTGAAAAAAAAAACAACCAAAAAAGCGCTTTCCTGGTGTGAGCGTGTTTTTGCTCACCGTTGTTGTGGTGCTGAGAGAGGACCAGGCTGATAAGCGTCCAACTGTGGCTGCTTGTTGCAGAGGTGGAACCCCGTGAGCTGCTGCCCACCTTGCACAACTCCTCTGTCAATCCCAGGAGCCGTTCACCCAGAACTGAACCTTTCAGCCAATCAGTGCAGCTCTGAAGAGTCTCAGGATCTGTACATGCCTGACAGAACGGAGAGCAGCACAGCACGGACGTTTCTAACGATGTACATTGTTCCAAGTAGGTAACACGCATTGGTCAAAACAAAAACAAAAAAATCAATGCAAAGTGAATGACACATACCCTCTGTATAATTTGCAGGACAATTCCCCACTGTAAGCCCATCTTGAAAGCAGAGTGAGAAGAGTGAATGTCAATAAAGTAACAGCAGCTCAGTTGGAGTTGAATCTACAACAAATCAATATGATATGATACATGAACTCTGCGACGTCTACATCTAATATTACCGTGGTGATGTGGTTGAGGATGCGCGTGGTCTCCTGTCGGCTGCAGCAGTGGAGGGAGCTGAAGACCATCTCCACCAGATGCTCAGTGTCCCTGCGCTCCTTCTCAGCCAGCCACGCCACCACCCGCTCCAGCAGGAACTGCATTGCTGGATTTTTCGTGGTCGTTTCGTCCTTCTCCGTACCGTCCGTCGTTATTTTATTGTCCAGTTCAACCAACGTCTAAGACGAGCACAGTTCAGGAAAAACATTTATAGCATCAGGGAATTGAAAGGTTCGTTAAAAAAACGTGAACCTAAAAGGCCATAGCAGTGTTTTTTCATGGTCAAGACCAATATGTTTCACAGATATAAAGACAACTTGATGGGGTGTTAAAACACGAATATAGATTAGTTGACCAGAACGGCTAAAACTCAAGAATGCTTAACAAAGAAGAAACGACTGACATCAAAATACACTAATCTGTAATTTGTAGAGTGTGACTCACACTGAAGACCCTGGGTGTGTGGAAAGACCGCAGCAGAAGGGAGAGGAAAACAAGATGTCTTTCTGAGTTTTTCTCATTCACATGCACCAGACACAGCTGTGCCAGCTGGCACACCACTTCTTCAAAATGCTGCGTCTGTAGGGACTCAAATGCTTTCTCATTCATGAGCCCTGACACGGTCTGCACAGGCTTCTCAACTTCATCCCCCTCAACTCCAGTTTTCTCATCATCTTCTGGCTTTGAGAAACACATCCTGACAGATTTCTTCTTCTGGACGTGCTTTTTCTTTACTCTCTGCGGGTAACGCATCACCTGCAGAAATACGGGAGAGAATTCATTTATTTAGGCGTCATTTCCTCAGCTGAACTTTGGCCGCTTTTTTCAAATGTAAATTGCTCCGACAGAAATATTGATCTGTTGTATCCTTAAGTGTCAAAATTGAAATTTCAATAGGGAACATGTCTGGAAGTAAACTCACCTCCAGCAAGGTGGCTACTCCTTCCAAAGCCTGTGGATCTGCCTCCTCGCTGTCGACGTAACGCACAAACAGAAGACCGAGGTCCTCCCAGATGTCTGCTAGAAGTCTTTGAAAAACATCCTTGCTGTCATTTGCTTCGCCGTCACCGTGTAAACCGGCCCTCCTCTCCCAGGAAATGAGTGTTTCGGTGACCAAAAGGAAAAGAGGACCATTCTGAAGGGAGGGATTTCTCAGAGCCATTTCTAGTAAAGGCAGGAGCTGCAAAAAGAGAAGAGAACGTCAGGAAAAATCTGGACTTCAGCAGATTTGACACGATGGGAAAAGTATGCAAGACTGTGTGGTCCCACCTGCTGTGAGATAAGCATGGTCCTTATTTTCCCATGGTCCTCTTCTTGTTCTGTATTGTGAAGTACGACGTACCGCAAGCACTCAACAAATGATGTCACTATAACGGCACTTTCTGATGGGCTGGTCACTGCACGCTCACTAGACAGACTGAGGCGAATACGGACACGTTTAAAGTTAAACAGTGTGATGCAAGAAATATCATATACGAGACCTAGACATGTATTATTTGATATCAAAATGTCTCAGGATATAAAACAATGGACGTAAAGTCAAATACAAAATAAACAAATTACTACACGGAGCAGAACTGTGTTCCACTTTTCCCCATTACATCAGTAAAAATAAATTTTAAAATATCCGTATTACCTATGAATTTTAATAACACATTTTCGTAGATTGAAATAAAAAATTGCGCAGACCAAAAAAAACCAAAACAAAAATTCTAAAAAGATAACATTATACATGATAATTGTGATTGTGATTTATCACTCAGCCCAAGCACACACACATACACACACACACACACACACACACACACACACACACACACACACACACTCACACATGTATATGAAGAAATTACCCTTGTATGAATGCCATGAAGAAGGTTGTGTAGAAGTCCAGGTTTGGATCCGTGACCTGCCGGGGCAGTTTGCTGAGGAGCGGCATCAGATTAGGGTGGAGTGCTTTAGCCATGCCTTTGCCACCGTCTTTTAATAGAGCCCACAGTTTAGGTAAGAAGCCTTTCTTTGCATTCACATGTGTCCAGCAGTCCTGAAAGAGGAGCAGAAACTCAAGAGATCAGATGCAATTTAACCATTAATTAGCACAACAAAAGAATGAAACACATCCACTCAGGTGACTGTACTCGTGCTGGTGAATATAACTCCTCCGCGCACTACCTATCAACTCTACTGTAAGAACATGGACAGTCCACAACATTATAGCAAACATAATAGAATTGGCATTACTGTATACGTGAGGTCACGCCTTAAACACAAGCTTACCGGGACTGTAGACACAACGTGAAGAACAGCTTCCCACACAGGAGGCAGTACTACAGGATCTGTGTCATCAATACTGAGGAGAACAGCGGGACAGAGTCGTGCTGCCTCAGCTTGGACCAGTCCTGGAGTGAACTCACACAGAGCGCACATCATCTCAAAAAACGCCCCTTTCACCTGTGGAGCAGCACAACGCAACAATGACTGAAAGATCTTTACAACAGATTACAGCATGTGTATTAGGTGGTATTTGGCAGCACAAATGTGATGCGACTTAACTTCTCGTGCTTTTTTTCTGTTAACATTTCGCCATCGCATGTGAACATGACAATAACAAGAGTACTGTTCACACCATCCCTCTGTTCAGTCTGGGGTCAAGTTTCCTCTTGGAGCTGCACTCGGGTAGTTTTGAGTGCAGCCCGATGGACCTTAAACTTATTCATATTTGCAGCTGTAGTCCCAGGAACATGAAGCTGCTTGGAGTCCGATAGCATTTATTAGCATAGAATTTTCATTCTGATTTTCTCAGACAGCTCCCTGCTTTGCTTTGTTCAGTGTGGTGCACACAATAATACCAAACAGCAGAGTGACCACCTCTCTTCATTTAAACAAGCTGAATGACTGATAACAAGACCGAACATAAGTGTGTTTGATACTAATTTAACAGTTCATTAAAAAAAAATCATTACGACCCAATTATTTTAAATCTATCGAGGGAATTTTTGAATAATCTTTGTAGAAGAACCAATAATTTATCTTTTTTCACACTTTCTTTGCTGTACTCTATGGCATACCAAAGGCTGCAGGTATACATGAGAAAATTACTTTGAATTCAATCACTTTTGAATAAAAATGAAACATTGTTTTGATGAGCCGTTAAAGGTACCAACAAATTCATCCAGGACTGTACATGCGTACCAGGTAAATAAGGCCACGAATTACATGTGTTAGTACCTGTGGTGTCTTGTGTTTGCTGTACTTCCAGAACTTCGCAGAGTTAACGAGTTGTGATAGTCTTTGCTCGAGGGCTTCTCTGTCATTTTGCAGCAGCAGGGAGAGCAGTCTCTTCACCCCCAGCAAAGAACTGGTCAGCATGCGCACATATTTGGATTCTCTCTCCTCCTCTGTCACACTTCTAGAAAACAGGGGGAACCGGCGACTCAGCAAACACTGACAAAAGTATACCATCATTATGCCAACACTGAGATGGTCGGACACAGAAGCTGTAAAGAGCTAAAGTCTTCACTTACTGTGGGTCACTCAGTGTGTCTGCGGTTTCCTTTAACAAAATATCTTGAAGGACCTGAAACATAAAAAATTAAAAAAAACGTGTTAAATTTAGCTCGGTACATTACATCAAAAATCCACTTGTCATCACTAAAGCGACCACTACTACTCACATTAAGGATCTCATCCTTGCAGAAGCTGAGAGCCTCGGGCTGTTTGGTGGGTGAAAATGCAGCCTGGAAGGCCTGACATGCAGCAGAGGCTGCAGGTGAGTAGGTGTCACACTGGGACAGAATCCAGTGGCCCATCAAGCTCTTCAGAAAGGGGGCCAAGCTGCGACGCACTTTTAGAACCAGCTGCTCAAAGGCCTGCTGGGTAGCCTCCCTGATGCGGCGGTCGTGATCCTGACAGACATAATCCAAAAAACTAAATTTTTCTAATGTAGACACACACCAAAATCCAGCACTCACACACAATAACTCTCTAGTCTGGTTTTAGGCAGCCTCTTTTTTCCCGAGATATTACAAAACGATAATTGTATTTTACTTTTATTTGATAGGAAGGTTGAGAAAGTTGGATTATTTATTTACTAAAGATGGAGTATTTACACAATGTAAAAACAATTTGAAAAATAGATACGGAAAAAGAAATTTCACAAATGCCTGATGAAAGACAAGCTCACCACTGATATCTTGCAGTAAATCCTTGGCCAGTATGGTAGGACCCCTTTTACTTCTTCAGCATCCCGCTCCTGACACATGGACCCAAAGTCCTGCACAGCCTGAGAAGATTACACACAATCAATAAACACATCTGGAACAAACAATAACAACAACAACAAAAAAACATATCCAATGACAGATTGCTTATCAGGTTTTTCACACAGTATTTTCTATTATTTAAAGTGGCATTTCGGAGAGAAAAGTGTGTTTTATGTGTTTACAATGGCACTTGTAGATTATATGTTTGATTCTGAAGAGGTTTTGTTTGTATTATGTGGAACTGTGTGTGTGTGTGTGTGTGTGTGTGTGTGTGTGTAAGTTAAACTCACTTTCAGTCTCGTCACAACATCCCTCTTGGAGAGTTTCCTGAGCACCAGGCGGAAATCAGCATCCACTAGGTTGTCAATGTCCTCTGCGCCGTGGACAGCTGGCACGTAGCTCAGCTCCGACGTGACCGCTGACCCGAAGCCCACGAACCCCGGGATGACGCCACCCTCCCGGGTCAGCGCCTCGGCAGCTCGCCCGCTGCTGGACGGCTAGTTTCGGGAGAGAAGCGTGTGGTCTTGTGAACATTCAGCAGCAGTAATAAGGCAGACGTAAACGTTTGTGGTTACGGACCAGCTGAGCCAGCGGAGCCACGCGCTGCGTTAGCGGGTGACCTGAAGTTTACATTAGCTCGTGCTAGTGTTGGTCGCTAGCAGTCTTAGCTCCTACAACGCTACGTTACAGAAACTGGCAGCAACTTACCCGAACATTTCCTTTAGTTCGCTGTTTGTTTTTACCCCCCATGGGCACGTACTAACGTTTATTTATCTATTTCCAGTGATAACTTTTGTAGTTACTGATGCTGACGGTATTTCATTAAACAGGGCGACATGTAACGTCGAACTTTTCGTCAAGGTAACACAGGAAGTGGAGACTTCCGGTTTCCATTCCTCCAAAATAAAGCCTCGTCTTTACAAACATAAACCATCAGACTACTTTTTTTTTTTTTTTTTTTTTTTTTTAAACAACTTTATGCCTATTATGGTCTTCTTGCATCTTGCTCTTAAAGTCAAGCAGAGTGTTCAACGGTGGTAATTGGTGACAGGTTTTACTACTTTTACAGTTCCTAAGGGACATTTGATTGTCCGATAAGAATTAAGATGTGTGGCCACAAGTCCTCATTCAAATTCAGGGCAACCTAGAAAATGTTAGATAGATAAAAAAAAAAAAAATTAAGGAAATGATTCAGTAAATAACGTGTTAATCATAAGACAAAGTGTGGGCATGATCAGTGATCAATGCACTGGAAGGCTACTTTCAATAATTCTAGCAGCTTGTCGGTCTGATATTGTTATGTTGCACCATATTGCCATATTGTTTACCTGTCCTTTACTGTTTCTTATTGTTTCAGTACAAATGCTAACAAAAGCTTCACCACAATTTACTTTTCAAGTATTTGAAATGATTTATGGTTAATTTTTTATTATTCTTTTACTTTGAATGCGGGCTGCTACAACAGAAGTGCTTAAATGCCTCTACCTGACATCACATGTTTTTACTTCCGTTATGAATTTCTTCTTCTTGTCTATTTGGAGTAGAAAATAAAACAAAGCTGACACATTGCTGCCCTCCATAAACATAATGCAGACTGTGCCTCCCTGTAAATGATTATCATGATTAATTTACAAATCAAGAGAATTCACTTTGGGCCGAGGCTGCTGCAAGAGCAGAGCTTAAAGTGTGGTCATGTAAAATATTAAACTTTGTCAAACGGCAAAATAAGTCAGCAAGAAAAAAAAATATATATATAACACAATTGCATAAAGCTGCCACACCAATATGAAAAAACCAGATACAAATCAAACACAATCTTTAAAAACATCTTTTTTTTTTTGTACCTTCTGTGCCGAGTTAACAATTGACTTGGTACAAAAGGAATAAAGTTCAAGAGGCTGTGAAAAATGTATAGATGTCCTTTACCGCAGTATAACTGAGCACACTAAAATTTATGGGATTTTGCTGATGGCATGTCATCTTCTCAGCTTTATAATTATCCACAGCCTTTGTGAAACAGAAAGTTTGTGAAACTGTGGCAAAATAATATTGTATTTAGTACTGCTTTAAATCAGCTGCAAGTATTATTGCAGCTATTTCTAATCTTGAGGCCTTGAGATAAGGATAAATGCTACAAGAATCAGAAAAAGTAACAACACTGTGCAAATCTTTCCAAAACAATGTTATAAATTGTTAATTTTATACAAAATCATAAAACACATCAGGGGTTGAATCATTTTTTTAACTTGTAAGAATTCAAACCGCTGACGTGCCTAACACTTTTGCACAGCCCTGTACATCAAAACTATTCCAGCTAAATTACAGAGGGACAATTTATCACAGAAAACAAACAGGTCCTGCATTTGGATTCAAAAAATATTTTAATATACACCCCTTTTACATAAAACAATTTGTAGACAGTTGCATTATAATTCTATGTGATAGATTTAAATCATACCTCACACCTCTAATTAAAACACACATTTTTCACATTCATGGCTTCTTGTATGGAGGTCAGGTGTGTCTGAAGCTGGGTTGAGGAACTGAATGCAGAATTTGAAGTAAACAATCTGGCAAGTCAAATAACTGCGAGAGAAATAAAATGTGTACAAGATGTAGCAATTTTACAGAGTCATTATATGTGATCAGTTTACATCTTGAATACATCATGCATGATCCTCGTGAAAAATTTACGATGCATTGGTGCAATTTGCGTTGAAGTTTTACATGAACAGAAGCTACTGTCCCCATTAGTTCATTAAATGCAGAACCACTGTGACTGTTCATCAGTTACTATATGTAATATGTATATGTAATTCACACTTTTCAGGGAACATGAAAGATTTAAAATTCTAATCATCCTTTTAACAGACATCTTTAACAAAAATCAAAATCAAAATCAGACTGAGCCGCGTTCTTTTAATTCTCAAAACAGCAGTTTCAAGGAAACACTTCAATGTGGCACTGAATTCTTCAGTAAACATCTTTTCATTCAATGTGGATTTTAAACAATGGAGTTCACCTTGGACTCAGTGGGTGTTGATTACAACACCACCAGGAAACAGTATTTAAAAAAAAAAAAAAATGATGAGCTTATGTGAAACAACCACATACTTTATTTGAACTATGTTTGGATCTGCTTGTGGTTGTACATCCATGAAACCAATTTAAATCCTAAGTCAGACAAAATCTGAAACTAAAATAAATGTCTCTAAGTGAGTTAGTTCGCACAGTGACAAGCAGGCCATTAGTAAACGTCAGACATTTGTGCACAGTATGGAAAAACTGCTTCTTCCCACACTTACTTTACCATCAAAGTGCAGTTACCAAATAATCTCTGCAGACTGTAGCACAATGTATGACCATGTTTCTTACATATCATCAATGTTTATTGCATTTCAAAGAAACCACTCTTCTTTTGTTTTTTTAAACATCAGGGGAAATTGTTGAATTATTGAAATTGTGATAACTGACAATCTGTACTGTGTTGATTTCCCACCTTAAAATGATTTATTGTGCAAGTAATGATAGCAATCACGATACAGTTTAATATAAAGCAAGCATCAATGCATTTACTATGCTTCCATTGATGGATTTACTGTCGATTTAGCTTGTGAAACAACCACATACTTTATCAAGGGGAAGTGACTGATCTTCAGGAAATACAATAAAAGTTGATTGAAGAGACATGTAGTAGCAGATCATTTTGTTCACCAATAACTTGTCCTTGATTCTTTCTTTTAGCCCACGAAGAATGTATGGTGACTTACTTTACTGAAACAAATACTGTCAAGTCTAGTTAAAATAAACTTGCGTGGGAGGCTGTGGTTCAGTCGGTAGAGTGGGTTGCACACTAATCATAAGGTTAGTGGTTCAATCCCCAGCTCCTCCTGTCCACATGCCTAAGTGTCCTTGAGCAAGACACCAAACCCTAAATTGCTCTATGTTGTAAGTTGCTTTGGATAAAAGTGTCAGCTAAATGTAATGAGATTTGGGGGCAAAAATGCTCAACTGCATTTGAAAATCAATCTTGTTTTAATTAAATAATTGGCTAAAAGGGTGTCTCTCCACCTCAGTGTTTTACATCATAGAACACAATCTAAACAAATATCCCATTGCTACTATGGTTTAAATATTTGATGAGGCTACATAATTGTATAGACCTCAGAAATACACATTCAAAAAAGTCTGAGAAATAATCTGATTCTTTCTGCTCTTAAACCAGAGTCAAAGAACAGGTACCACTGTGTATATTGCTAAAAGATTAGTGTATGTCACCCAGACGTGAGCACAATCATTCAAATAAGAAAAGTGTGTTGTCAGAACAAACCGATTGGTAACTTGATGAAAAAGAAGCAATGTGGTTGTATGGTTAGTCAAGTCAGCATTATTTTCAAAAATAACCAATTGTTTTTTTTCTTTATTTGTATAAACTGACTCAACTGACACACAACTACATCCTGCCAAATTCAAATTGACAATTTACCAAAAGATAAAAGATTTGTTGTTCAATCAGATGGCTTGCATTGTTACTCTGTGTTGCACTATTTAGAATTTTCATTAGGACGTACAAATCTTTCAATCTAATTTTAACAGATGATGCACTGTTAATGAAATTACACCTTTCATTTTTCTTAGACCAGTTACCGTTGAGTGTTCAGTCCTTGTCAGAAAATGTGCAGCACCACAACTAACACTCGTGAAACCCTTTTCTGGACAGATCATGGCTTTTTTTGTTGTTTTTAAATCGTCCAAATCATATCCCTACACAACACAACGCCATTTCTTAATAATTCAAACCCCTTTAGAAAATCCTTTAGTCACTCAGAACAACCATGTTCAATTGCTGTTGAGGTAACCATAAACCCCTTCTTAGAGCCTGATCCCAAGTCATCCAAGTTGGATGTCTCCTTCTGGTAGAAGCACTGTTTGGCTGGGCACCGTGGTGTAACGAGGGTCCAGTTTGGGCACAAAGCCTTTAAAGTCCCTGGACGCCTGAGTCCCAAACACATCTAGCAACTGTCGGTTCATCAGAGCAAACCTAGGAGCGGACACAGAAAATTACTTTTCTCAAGACTATTGATTGACGTTTAAAAAAAAAACACACAATTGGATTAGTTGTTTATATTGGAAAGCTTAACAGTAAATATGTTAAATGCTTTATTTTACTTTTTGCTATGAATCAACCTGATTAGGAACTAATGACACCCCTCCAGAGTATGTTACCATGTCAATTACTCTGCAATTCTGGCACCACCATCAGTCTGCCACTCATATTTTGAGTTCCTGACCTTTTATCCACTTCAGTAACATCTAAAGAATGCTGAATTTGTTATCCGTACATAATACATTTCCATCTTTCTGGATGATGGGATAATGGGTCTGGATGCTTTGTTACGTAAAAGTTAATCAAATTTGGCTCCAGACGAGACCGTGCTTTACAAACGGGTAATACACTTTTAAAATCCATCCGTGAATTTGATTTAAGTACCAGTGTGTTGGGACAGAGACGTCCTCTGCATGCTTTTCATCGAGATGGAGCAGAGGAGAACACAAGCCGTCTACCTTTGTGCACTATCCTTTAGGTTAGGTTAGGTAGTTACTTTATTAATCCCCGAGGGGAAATTTGTTTTTGCGCTTATTCACACATTCTTGTTTGGGTATGGCATCTCAAGTGCACGACGAAGGCTGGCGACGAGCAGTAAGGGATCCAGTGATATTTGGATGAACACGTTTACAGCAACGTTTACTGTTCCAAAAGATACTCAAATTGTCTAACTTTATCCCACAGATGAGGAAAGCTGATGTCAGCTGTGTATTCAGGCCAAGTAGTCTTCTAAAATTCAATTCCTCTCCCCAGGGTTGAAATGTGCCCCAAGATAAATATATATGTTGTGACTGACAGTCGCTGAGTTTGTCTGAATCCCTCTTCTGTTTTCAGTTTCACTTTAGGCAGTTTTATTTCACGGACTATGAAAAAGACCCAGTGCAGTTAATCATCCTCATATCTGGCTGTGTAGAGGATAACTGTCAACAGCCCCGTTAGCTCCCTGACAGAGGTGTCAGCCATAGTTAGATTTATAGTCTTATAGAATCCACAATCAGAATAATGTCTGGCTTAGCAATGTTTTTCCTGGCCCTCAGCCTAGCAGTGGTTTTGGAGCCATTCCTTGGGTTTTAGTTTGCTTAATTTTACCCGTTTTGCGAAAGTGAAAGTTGGTTCTCTCTTGTTTGGGGTCTTGCTGGATTTGCGTCAGTGGCAGACAAAGTCAGACCAAGACGTCCTGGCTGGAGTTTATGCTTTGTGTGGATGTCGTGCCAATAATAGGCGTCGTTGGGGAAGGTTAGAATTGACGCTCCCGCCGCTGATCCAGAAGTGTTGAGACACATTCATACCAGGTCTGTGACAGGATGCACTGCATTTAATGTGATCCCATGTATAAAAAAAAAAACAGCATCCTTCCCATAGCATATGGTGGCTCAGCATCTTGTACAGTGGCTGCTCCTGATTTGAAGTAACTTGTCAATCTTCTGTTCAAGCAGTGCAAGCATGCATTCGCTCAAACCTGCCGACTCATCAATTAGCTGCGTTTTATGCCAGTTAGGGAAGCTTTGTATGCTAGGCTAGGCTAACAGCCAAGTCTGTGGCAGGGCTGATAACTTTTCCATGTTCCCAAAGTAAACTTTTGTTTCATTCTGCAGTTCCACTATAAACGTTTTAGTTATCAATGTAAGCATTGATAACTCTCTTCAGAAGAATATTGAGGAAATTAACAAAAATAAGAAAAAGAGAGCACAAAGCATAGATCAAGCAGAGAGCGGAGAAAAACACATCTGTACCGCAGCTCAGCTGGAAGAAAAGGTACGCTTTATAGTATAACGAATGTCCTAACTATGACTTCTCTTTAAAGAAAAACATTGCTTGACAGCTGACAGACTTCGCTGCAAACATTCATACCTGCCCCTCGTCAAACGCAGCAGGAACTTCCAGTACGAAGGCCTGAGGTTCTGCACTTCCATCACCGCCTGTGCAAAAGTAATGAGTCACACATTATATCCTTTGTCAGCTAAAAATAAAATGAAATAACTGTCTGAAGCATATTTATGTGAGTGGGTATGCACGTGACACTTACAGCTTGGAAACAGATAGCAGTGGAAACGGCATATATGACTGTGTCTGCATGAGGAAAGTAAGGGAACCGGCCAGCCTCAATACCCTTAAAGTACATGGTCTAAAGAGAGAGATTACATGTGCGGTTAATGATAAACTATCAAATACAGATAAGCTCCAGATAAGCAGACATGGAGAAAAATCCGACAAACAAACAATTCCATTTTTTGTTCCAGTTATTCTGACAACGTGCTTCCTGTGAGTTACAAGCTATCACTGTTTCATACAATTCTACTCGGCTTCACAGTGAATAAAAGCGACAACATTGGCAGAGGAGTAGCTCTAATTACTGCGCACAGATATACTGTAACCAGGTCACTGCAGTGTATGTAAACACCTTTTCACATTTACAGGGTGATCCAGTTTCTTGTCTTGTTTGCATGTAACTATAATTTATACACACACAAAAAAATGCAGTTATTTATCAATAAAACAGTAATATTAATATGTCAGATATAAATGTAAGGTTACAATTTGAGAGGTGAATTCTATTTCAGATCACACTCGACAAACACCGTTTCTCTGTCCTTGAGATTTTGGTTTGTGTATATTTTCTTGGCAACGTAGTTTTCTCCCCACTTGGTTAAACTTGTCTGTGATGCATTACGTTCAAACATCAATAACTTGTCTGTTACCTCCACCAGCTTAGAGAAGAGATACATGGATATTGTCGTGCTTTTGTAGAAGAACATTGAGAGACCAGCCAGGAAACCTTGAGGGGGGGGGGGGGAGACAGTCGTCAAATGGAGTAAATCTGCAAAGACATGACAAAATCCCCAGGAGGATTCCTCAACAGGGATTCTACTTGACAGTTTACACAATCCTCGCTTACCAGCAATCAGAGCGTGGAGTTCATCATCGATGTTACGCACCCAGCGCAGCAAGCAGCTTGTTCCCTGAGTGAAAGAGAGGAAATGGATGGGAGACGTTCAAATCATATTAACCTTTTAAGAAAAAGCATTGAAATATACAGTATACCACAAAATATAATTAAAAACCAAAAAGGAATAAAGCGGAAGAAAATTGTTGATGCTGAGGGGGAAAAAAAGAAGAGAAAAAAAGCAAGTATTGAATGTACCTTGTAAATACTGACAAAAGAGCCTAGAAAGGCCCCAAGCTGGAAGTTCTCTTTGCTGTAGAAGAGGGAGGGGAGCCGTGAGGGTTTAGAGAACATCTGCCTGAATGCTGAGGGCACTCTAAGACAACACTGAATCAGATAGCCAACACTGAACATCCTGACAAAACCCTGTAGTGAAAAATGACAAAAAAAAAAAATCTTAATTCAGCATTATTGAATGACTTTTAAATTATGTGAGTATTATAAATTCATTATGAAATGAGGATGTTAAAAAAAAAAAACAACTAACATCTTGGGAAGAAGGGCGCTTACTTTGACACAGTAGGAAAGGCAGTTGTCTTGGTAATGTTTACAACATCTGTGTCTTGGACCCCGCTTGCATCTAGATTACAGAACGAAAAAAGAAAAAAACGGTTAGAATTGGCTGCCACTCTCCATCACACTCCCCTGTGTGTCTGTGTTAAGGAGTGTTTTCGCTCACATTGATTCCAGTAGTTCCCTGGTATAGGCCAGCAGAGTTTTCCTCCTGGAACTGGGCCTTTGTGCCGACGCTTGTGAATCTTCCGTCTCTATAGCAGCTGATCTCTCATGAGGCCTTGGGCAGACATTGTCTGCCAACATAGAGTGACTTGGAATCTCTTCTTTCCCAATGATGAACCTGGAACAGAAAACACACACCACCTCAATGAGCTTTACCAAAACAGTGTCAGCAGCCTAAATGAAGGCAGGAACAGGGATGACTTACTTCAATGCAGAGAATGCAAAGCCTTTGAGTCCATCTTTACTCCTGCAGCATAAAACAAATGTTAACTCAAACTTTAAACATTTACTCTTGTTTCTTTAAGATTTGAAGGTCGTTTATAATCAAACAATGTTCCACATTTCTCTGTAACAATGTGCCCGCTGCGCTGCTCTGACCTGAAGAAGAACATATAGAGCGATGCAGTGATGCAGAACAAGAGCACCTGACGAGAAGCAGAGAGAAAGAGAAGATCAGACAAGGAACTCATTTCACCACCATGATGCAATTTGATGAGATCTGTGATGAAAGTCATAAGTGGCGAAGATTTCATTGCCATTTTAAGAAACAATCTGATCTTTATGGATAAACCATGTGTAAAGAATATGACACAGAATTGAATTGATTGTGAAGGTATATTTTTTGGTGTGATTTACCAACAGATATGAAGATATAACTTTCATCTTTAAGGGACACAATCTACGATCAGGTTTATTCATGCACATTGCACAGCTCCCTTTGATATTACCTCGCCATGTTTGATGGGTCTGACGATTCCTCGTGTCACTGCCATGCGGAACAAAGTCTCAGTGGCCTGACAACAAGATCACACTATTACATATACATATCGCTTCACGTATAACAAATCATTTTAAATTAAGAGAGCAGCTCTTACCAGATTTGCCATATATATTGTCAGCAGTCCTCTCCTGGCAGGAAAAAGACACGCATAGATTTTTAAGTAAACACAGAACCAGTATGCGGAAAGACATGTAGTATATCTGGGATGCATCCAACAACTAAAGCCCCTTCTTGACCTACAGTATCGACCTGGGTCGATGGCTTGATCAATGTTTCTTCAAGCGATGTGAAATTTTGCACCCAGTCAGTGTTTAAAGAAGTCAGTCTTGCGTCAAACTCTGTTCCCTCAACTGATATGTGTTCCTGCAAGCCATGCCCGCCTGAAGGCAAATAACTGGACATGTGTTCAGAGAAAAGCAAACACCCCCAGCTGTCACACAACTGAAGTCCTAAGGAGAGACACAGAGGCCACATTGAACTTTATTAGCAATTTCTGTCTGTGCAATGTTCTAGTGTTGATGGAAAAGGCTATTTTGTTGAGGTGACTTTGACAATGACATCCAGGGGGACGATCCTTCTTGAGGGGGTACTATCTGCAGTGGAAACCAGAAAAGTACCCGGTACTACAAGAGAGTAGAGCCATACCGTCAGTGGCGATGTGGCTTTAGTTAGGTCCCAAAAAGTGTGACCCATGTGTACTTGGCAAATGTGTTCGAGACAAGAAAATGAAAAAGTGAAAAGAAACAGACAGGAATCTCACCTGCTCTTGCGCTCGAGGAGAATTGCAATATAGGAGGCAGGCAATGCTGAGCCAAACCCAGCAGACCAGGAGAAGAACCCTCCAAACAGTTTCCTGGAGTGTGACAAGCCGAGTTAATTTTTGAACGTTTGAAACTGAGAGGCCGTGAACTGAAGGACACTCTGAGCACTAATTTACTTTAATTTATTTAGACTTAAGAGATATGCACAAAGCCTTTGGATGACACCCAATATAAACAAAACCATTGTTTGTCTACAAGAGAACTACACAAGGCACCTTTAAGCAACCCTGAAAACTGTTAAACAGGGGAAAAAAACAGTCAACAAAGGACAGTGCGATACCGTTGTATAATTGGGTCAGTTTGCTTGTTTCATGTTAAATGTTTGAACCATTACATTTTAAAAAAAAAAAAAAATCCAATGACACCGAGCCACAACTCATCGTGGAGCCACTAACCTGAGAATGCAGAAGAAAACAATGAAGAGACCTCCATTGGCAGTGAGGAAAGAGGTCGACCACAGGATCTCAGGGAGGAGCCGTTTTAAGTAGTAGTCCTTCTTCCTTCTCCTCAGGACTGCAGCGACCTGCAAAGCACAAATGCCTGGTGGTCACTGTGTTGTCAGTGTTCACGACTGGTTGTTAAATGTGTCCAACTCGGTGTTTAAAGGATGCGCAGAGTGCATCTAAACTATTCAACTCCGGGAAGTCGTTTGCATAAACTATCAGATTGTTTTCTGCTTGCTACAGTTAGCCTGCGGTATCTTTAAAAGGGGGCAACCTAGCTCGTTTCTTCTTTTTTTTTTTTTTTTTTTTTTCCCCAAGTTTCTTCTCCACGTACATTACTTGAACATAGTCCCCAAGTGAACCGCGAGTGACGCGCCAGTTCATCTTAAGTGGTTTTCTCAGAACTGGCTAGCCTCACTTGGTTAGCTGGCTCACTTCATGTAGCTGATAGTGCCGAGTGCTGCAGGTGAAGCGCTTTACCAGGTAAAGAGGGACGTAAATTTTGAAGGAGGCCTCCAGAGCACTTCTGGTCACATCCGCAGCAGACTGCACACACGACGGGGTCCAAGTGTGGCCGATCTCGTAGCAGCTGTGCGGTAGTTTGCTGAGAGCAGCCATGTCTGTAACACTGACCGCAAATGAGCAGCAAGAAGGAGGCGGCCACGCGCCGCCGTGCGCGCTCGCGTAAAGACGCGTGGCAACGAGCAGCTGTGCACGTGCACGGCGCTGTCGGGACTGGGCCATTTTTCAGAGTAATCAACAGCAGTCACAACAGTCCTTTCTAAAGGCGAGACACTAACAGGGTAAAGATTCAGAAAGATAGATATCACCAAAAAAAAACTTCCTCAATTGATAACTCACATCAGGAGAATTGTTTTGTTTACAGGTTTTGTGAAATTATATGTTATAAAGTCTCTACCAAATTAAGTGCCCAGAGATAATATTGTCATTTGCTCCTATATAGACCAAAACTAAATGTAATTGAATTATGTTTAGATGTGCATATAAGGAAAATACAAATACAATTATGCTAATTTGCTTAAATTCCCAGAAAATAAATCGAAACATTAAAATCCAAACAAAGTTTGTATTTGTTTTATTAAACAAATAATAATTTGTCGAAGAAAATTAACGTGAAATAAATTAGATGAACAGATTTAAATGAATTGTTTAAATTAAATAAAAATAAACAAATAAAGCCAGATTCAAAATCCACATTTGATTTTCTTGAAAGTTTTTACCATAGACTCTATATAAAAGGGTTTTTACAGAAGGGATTTGGGATATCTCTGTGTATAACTCCATAAATCAGACAATACTATCAGACACAAATAGACAATGTGGCATAAAATAAACACCTACATGTTTATTTTGGACCTTTTCCTTCCACACTGGTCAGAAAGAGGAAAATATTACAGAGGCAAAATAGCCCAAAATTTCAAAATTGACCAGTGCATGAAAAAACAAGGTTTTTGCTTGGCAAGTAAAGTAAAAGGAGCAATGCTACACTGTTAATATACTCCACTCGAAGTCAAAATCCTGTATGTACTATTGTACTTGGGTAAAAGTATTAAGTAAAAGTATGGGCTACTCCTTATGGTGAATGACTCCTTTATTTCCACCACTATGCTTTATTCTCAAAACCTGCAGTTTTGAAATCTTAACATTAAGAGACACAGACATGCAAAAAATAGATTATATTTAAGAATAATAGAAAGGTTTGTATGAATACGAATGTGGCGTGACTGGATGAAAGAGGTTTGTTCTTTGCTATAACAGAAACATTACAGGTTTGTTTACTAGTGAACACCTGCTCAAACTTGACCTAAAATGTAAATCGTCCTAAATCTTAAACTAAATACCTAAATCTGGAATCAGATTAGGGTTAATCTGACACAAATTAACCATTACTGTTAAAAGTGTGCAAGGTCCAGCTGGTGCTCAAATCCAGCCAAGTGACTGAATGAATGTAGTCTACAGACGAGCATGATTTTGTCAGCATTTCTTTCATAAACTCTGTGGTGGTGGAGATAGATCTTTTGTGAGAATGTAATAAAAAGTGACAACACAAACATTACACAGCTGAAACCAATTTGAGAATGGGAATGTAGAGTCAAATAAAGTCCACATCATTGGTCTACAGCTTGTAAATACTATTGAAATCATCCAGTGGACAGCAGATTCATTTCTAAAGGGTTCCATCCCACACTAAAGCACTGGGCTGCATGGGACCTGGTTAAAAATATATCAAAGCTCAGGTAATCTTGTGGAACAGTGTGTTCCTTTATAGTGGGCTTGGATTTCAAACAAAACACAATATAATCAACTCCTGACTTGACTCCATATTACATACAAGCACATAACAGAACAGGCGAGCCACCTGTAATGCACTTGTTCTTCCACTTTATCTTGCACTGCTTCGGTGCAGACTGTACAGATTGATTTATAGAGATTATCAGATATAAGAAGCTAAGGATCACACACACCACACCAATGACAACTGTAGTCATTCTGTGACTACAGTTTTCTGTGTATCACCACAGTGCACTGTAAAGATAAAGTCATTGCTTCACCCGCGTTTGTCTCTGTGTACTGCTTAGGCTTGGTCAGCAGGTGTCAGCCTCACCCCTTTGATGTAAAGCATGACATCTAGGCTGAAAGATTTGGAGATGGAGGTACTGGGTTTAAAGGGATGTTCATCAGTTTTACCCGGTTTTAAATGTGTTTTTTTTTAAACTGCAGTGGTTGCACAGTTTGGCTACCACTAACATCTTTGAACAACATCACAATATGTAATTTGATGCTGCTGTGTCATTTTAAAAATTCAATGTAAATGAACCTAAGTATTTGTTGTTGTTTCCACTAGAATTTACAGAAAGAGACTTATTCACAGAGCCAGAAACAGAAACAAGGATTTTCACATTATCTATAATTAGGCTATCAAAAATCCTCCTTGGTTGTTGTCTATCTTTTGGTGCAATGTCATTTCAGTCAGCTACGTTTTGGTGTCGTCTGTTCCCTAATGCCTTGGTTATATAAAATACATTTAAAATATTTTGATTAAGCTACTGTATATGTCACCAAAAACGCCTTGGTTGCCAGGTGGTATAATTTAGTTCCCATGTTGGCCTATCAAAAAACATAAAACTTTAATTTGGAATTTAGTGTTTATCTATTAATGGATAGCCAACTTAACCTATTCTTTTGTTACGATAAAAAATATTTCAGAATCTGGCAACCCAAGTTGGTCTTGTTATTGGCTGATATAAACCATTCTCACTGATTAACCACCAGTAGTTGCTAACTCCATGCAGAGAGCAGCCATTCAGAAGTGATGAATAAGCACATTCATCAACTCTGGAAAGGTTAATGCCAAATTAGATGACCTCATGGTGCTTGACTCTGCATTTTAACATAAGTAGATCGATTATCTTAATTTCCCAGCAGGCAATTTCAATTATACCCAACAATAATTAACGCGAGAACACGAAGTGGTTATTATCCCTGCACATCCGATACCACTGGAGGCGGTCATACCGTCGCTGCCCTCTGGCTGAATAGACTAACTGTTTTCCTTTACAGAGTTTCGTAAGTGCTGCAGTCCAAACGCACGAACCTCGGCTATTCAGAAGGGAAGAAGTCAACGGGGTTTCCACTTGTTCCTTTTGAGCCGAAAGCCGCTCAACAATCTGCCCTGCATCTGGAAGTGTAATCATCTGAACATGGCACGGACGCTGGGGCTGTTTGCGAGTTGTTTGTTGTTTCTTCTCTCCTCCGGTGCGGAAGGGAAGCGCAGCAGGGAGAGAATTTACTATGTGGGGATCATTGAGGACTTGTGGGATTACGCACCAAGCGGAAAAAACCTGCTTAACGGGAAAGCCATCGAAAACGATGAGTGAGTTGTGATACAGTCAAATTAATTGGAAAAAGTTTGTTCAGTTAGTTGATCAATCACGTCGTAGGTTATCGAATTCACTGACGGGGTGTTGAGGTAGCCTACTTACAGATCTGAAGTCAGCACAGAAAAGCTGCTGTGTGGGGAAAAACAATCGAACGAGAGTTTTGAGACTACAACAAAGTTTTAGGTCAAAAGTTGTGCATTATGTCATCTTCTAAGGGTGTGATAGTGTCTGCACCTCTGAAGGGAGATTGTTGTGTGCTTTGCTGGCAGTCTTGCAAATGCACAGGAAAGATGACAGTGACTAACACTGAATGACTGTCTTCTCTCAATAGATTAAAGGTTTTCTTTACCATGTGTTTCATTGTTCAATGAGAAAAGAGTTTGCATCACACTGGCAGTACTGTGACATTGATGTGAATTTGTAGTTCAAGAACAAACAGAAAGATGTGAGGATATTCAAGTCTTGAATTTCCAATCACTATGTACTTTGGATGTATAGTAAAAATAATACTGTGAACAATGTATATCACAAATAGGGGTTGCTGGTAAGACAAGTGATAATGGATGATCTCTTATTTAATAGGATACCTGACAACCTTTATCTGCATTTCTGTGCGTTTATAGTGATGTATTGGCTGCCGATATTCAGTACACTGCAGAAAACAGACAACCCCATCCACTTCTTTGATTAACTTGTTGATAAAAGTGCCATACAGAATCAGACGGAAAATGCAAATGGATTTTCTAATGAAGAAGAGCCCACCATTACATTATTTTAGATTGCCAAAGATGGTGGGCAAAGATGGTGTCACGTTTTGGTAGGCCGCTAAATATCTGTGAAGTGTACCATAACCTTGCACAATACTGGACTTCCCTGACTTACTCTGTCAGGCAGCAAAGTTTCCCAATACTGGTTCTACTCAAATCAAGCAATTTTAGTATATTTAAAAACTGAAGAGGCATTTTTATCTTCTTCATATATCATATTGTCTATTTGTCCTTGTTGATGGGTTTGTTAACCAGTTGTTAGCTGTTGTTATGAAAAATCTAGATGTAGTGTGCTTTACCATAACTGTGTCATTGCATGTCGTTAGATCAGCTTTGGTCAATAAAGCCATAAATGGAGACGGATTAATTAATCATCTGAGGAGGAATTTGCTCTCATCAGGTGCTCACTGTTGTCAAACTGTCAGTAAGGTTGTCAGTGCAACCCATCTGTGAAACTATAACACTTGGCGAACTCTCTGTTGCTTTAGATATCAACTGGATATGCAGTAGCTCTCACCACAGTTCCAGTAACACTTTATTAGGCTTCAGAAATGAGTGATCCCAGTAATGAAATATCTAATTGTTAAAGAGCTGCAACCAGATACAATTTGCTCAGCAGAATTACATCTTCTGGGATCCATGTCATACTTCCTGTACGCTCTAAAATGAAATGTAGTCAGTTAGACAATAAATAATGTTACTGAATCCCAAAGATATATCTGAGCCTTTTGTGAAATCCTACAATGGTATTTCACCTTCTGCCAGATTGGCACAGATGCATGTCATTACAATCCAGTGTTGTAGAATAAGACAATAACCTGACCTCGACCTGAAGAAATGCCAAAACAGGATTGTCATCTACCCTCAGTCTACACTTTTGTGTAGCCGCCACTTTGTATCTCTTATTGTTCTATGTCTCCTTTCCAACGCTATCTCAGGCATGCATCTGTATTCCTGGAAAGAGGACCCAACCGTATTGGCAGTGTTTATAAGAAGGCTATGTTCCGACAGTACACAGATGCTACCTACAGCCACCTGGTTCCCCAATCTGATTGGCTGGGCTTCCTGGGACCCACACTGCGAGCTGAGGTTGATGACGTCATCGTGGTCCACCTAAAGAACTTTGCTACCAGGAGCTACTCAATGCATCCGCATGGGGTTTTCTATGAGAAGAATGCAGAGGGTAACGTATCCCAGAAGGAGTATAACGTATGCGGGCACAGAAAAAACAACACTGTCATAGTGGTATTAATCAGATAATAAATACCATAATTGTTCAGATGGAAAAGTTGTCAGCAAATATCTACATATTTCAAATATTGAATGGTGAATTACAAGCTGAATGGGTTTTGGGTTCGGCGTTAAGTACTGCTATCTTTCAAAAACACAAAATGGAGAAGGACTTCTTAAAAATCGTAGTGACCCTAACTGACTTTTTGCAGAGAAGTGAGTGTTTTGCTGGAACATTTCCTTGAGGTGAGCATTTTATGCGGGTCATGGTGTATTTCTCCTGGGAAAAAAGACATTTTCCAAAATATGAATAATATATTAAAATATTATTTATATTATTCAGTGCCAGATTGTCTCTGATAGCGAGACACTGACAGGCTGCAACAGAAAAAGGACAGACATTAATGTCCTCCAGACAGAGTGAGTCAGTCTCGGCCAACAGTGCAATAAGTGGCACAGTACTATTTCAGGAACTGAATGGTTGTTATGGACGATAGCCGATATCAGATAGCATTCCTCAGTCTTCTGAACTTTGCAGCTCATTGTTTTGCAATAAGAACCAACCAATGAGGAAACTGGAACCGAAACTGCACCGGAGAATGTTTTTTTCCTTTTTAAACCACATACAGCTGATTCAGATGATTCATATCAATATTTCTACAAGACATTTAGAACAAATCTGTTAAGTGACTGGTAAATTTATATAAACTGCACCTTTTGTGGGAAGGGAGAGAGGCGTGGAAAAAGAGCAGGAGGAGGAAGAGGAAGGGGGAGTGATATCTACACCTCAAGACATAAATGAAAACAGATAATACGATGTTGAACCTTGCCTTAATATTTTCTACATCATTCCACAGTAGTGCTTGTTAAAAAGACCATACCCTTAAGACCTACTCACAGGAAGAGGAAGCATCCAGAATCAACTGCTCTTTAAGAGGAAACAGATAGTGAACTCAACAAAAACATTGTGTATTTGTCTGCCAGGGGCTCTGTATCCAGATGGGACATCAAACAGACTGAAGAGGGACGACTCTGTTCCTTCAGGAGGCAGCTACACCTACCGCTGGGAGGTCAGACCAGAATTCGCCCCCACAGATGACGATGCCAACTGCCTGACCTGGGTGTACCACTCACACTTAGACGCCCCCAAGGACATCGCCTCAGGACTTATCGGGGCACTGCTCACATGCAAGAAAGGTACAAAGATACGTGACCACATGCTTTTTTTCCTTATGGATTTCACATCAAAGGAAATGTTTTTCATAATGCATTGGTGTATTGCTAGTTGGATTACCTCTCTATGTGCATTATTTGTATGCCAAATCAAGTTTATTTGTACATCCGTTAATCATAGTTTCAGTCACAAACACTCCCTAGCCTTGATCCCTTAGTGACTACATTGAAGAAATTCTAAGGAAAGCTTCACAAGAAAAACAAAGATGGTGGGAAACCACAAGCAAACAAAGATTAAATGTGCCCCTATTCTACATCCCATGTTTCTCTTTGAGTGCAGGAATCTTGAAGGAGACTAATGAACTAGATCCATCCAAGCCAGAGTTCGTCAATGCGTCCGCCCGCAACGACGTGGACCAGGACGTCTTCTTAATGTTCAACGTGGTGGACGAAAACCTGAGCTGGTACTTGAAGGACAACATTGAGAAATGCTCTGATCCAACTGGAGTTGACCCAGAAGACCCAGACTTTGAAGAGTCAAACCTGATGCACGGTGAGAGTGGCATTTTTTTGTCTTTCTGAGACTGTTGTAACAATAAAGTGGCACAAAGATTAGGTTGACAAAAGAGTATTTGTTGTAAAAAATTTGCTTATTTTGTCCACCTCATCTGAAAATGCCTTACTCAATTATTATTGTGTAAGGAATTATTATTATTTTAAAAGTTTTCACGATGTCTTGCCTTCATATCAAACTTCAATAAACACAATAAAATCAAATGTATTCTCTGTGTCCTTGCATCTGACCTCAGTCTGTTTTTTTCCTCTGTTTGACAGCTATTAATGGGTACATGTTTGGTAATCTGCCCGGAATCGCGTTATGCCAGCACCGTGAAGTGGCCTGGCATTTGTTTGGCATTGGTAACGAGGTAGACATTCACTCTGCCTTTTTCCATGGCAATACTCTGCTGGACCGCGGCCACCGCACCGACACCCTCAGCCTGTTCCCAGCCACGTTTGTCACAGCAGCGATGGTTCCGAAAGGAAGAGGAAAGTGGCTGCTGACCTGCCAGGTTAATGACCACTTGCAGGGTAGGTTTAACCTCTGTGTCACCTTTGACCTCTCTGCTCTGGAACATCACTGGCTGTGCAGAGTTGCTGACAAAAAATAATGCATTTTTGCGGGGTAGTGCTAGTCTGTCAAATGAGAACTTTTACTTCTGCTTGAAACATGCAAGGACTTGTGTTTTAGGGCTATCCAAAGTCCACTCAACCTGGAATTGAGTGAGTCACACTGCCCAACATACTATGAATAATCCTGTCACTTGTACAGTCCTTTGTATCATACTTAGCTTTTATTAATGAATTATTCTTATTCCTGACCCTTTCAGGCAAAGTGAAATTATTACTTAAAATATTTATTTAGCCACAACATTCCTAGTTTTACATATTTTGTACCCTCTCATTCTGTCTGACAGCAGCTGAAAAAAAAGCAAGTTGAATTTATAAACTGAACCTTGGAATATATTTCTGTTTTATAGACCATTAAATCTGACCCTTTAAACTTGTCAGGTTGATTTCAGCCACGAAGATTACTTAAGACTCTGAAGGTCCACGTTCCTGACAAATCTATGTGAATATGATCCGTGTGTGTCTGTGTTTATCTGTTCCAGCTGGCATGCAGGCCTTTTATGAAGTGAAGTCATGTGACAGTGGGGCCAGCTCTACTGTGATGGACGGTGTTGTGAGGAACTACTACCTGGCAGCTGAGAAAGTCGTGTGGAACTATGCTCCCTCAGGAAAGGATTTGATCAACAATGTATCCCTTACTGAAGCAGACAGGTGGGCAGACATGTTGACATCATATCATGAGTACTGTAGAGCAGGGGTCTTCAATGTTTTTCAGGCCAAGAACCCACAAACTGATAGAGAGATAGAGCAGGGACCCCTACTATATATATTGTATAAACATTTTTTATATATATATTAAACTGGAGGAGTGCAGGAGGCGTGGAGGGACAGGTCCAGGTTAGTCTCGCGCTGAGTGAACCCAGCTTGAGAGAGCTCCTGTGTGTCGCTGAATGTGTGCATTAATGACTGAAAGATAACATCTTCTGCCTCCATTTATCCATTCGCTAAAATATGTCGGATTCATGTTAATGTGTATTTAAAGACATTTAAATTTGTGGAAAACAAATTGTGAAAAAAAAAGAAAGAAAAATTGTCTAATCAACCAAAGATTTCACAGACCCCCTGCAGTACCTCCGTGGACCCCCTAGGGGTCACAGACCCCCTGTTGAAGACCTCTGCTATAGAGTACAGTCTGTTTAGTGGTAACAAAGGGTCAGTGCAAAATGAGAGTTCAGTCAGTATTTGGTGATTCAAAGCTCAAGTTTGTGGCAAATGCACCATGAGCTGAACCTACACTGTTTCATGTCAGCTTCCTCCCACACTGTTTAGGTTACCCTGGGCCATGGACATTTGTGTTGTTTTATTGCATAATCTGGTCTTTTCCTCACTGTCTGTCCTGCTAATTCTTCAAGGCCTGGTGTCTGTTTGTGTGTATGTCTCTGGACACGGCTGATTATACTGTATGTGAGCCAGTCGTTCCTGCGGTGAGGCAGGTTTCTTGTGTCTAGAGTAAACAGTGTGGATAATGCGATGACTCAGTTGTTGTTGTTGTGGCCTGACCTGGCACAGTGAAGCCCCTCTGATGGGCCGCTTGTTTGCTCTGTTCACTTTCTCCGTTGTAAGAAATTCCCCACTGCTTCTTCATCTAGGTGACATATTTATTGTGAGCCACAGTACTTCTTCTCTGTCCACCTCACAGTTTGTGTTTCATAACCTCTCTGCTACAACCCCACCCCTTCTTTCCTTTCATAGTGCATCAGAGGTGTTTTTTGGCAGAGGTTGTGGAAGGATCGGAGGTAGCTACATGAAAGTGATATACCGAGAGTACACAGACAAAACCTTTACCACCATGAAGTCCCCAAAACCTGATCCTGGAGACTTGGGAATCTTGGGTAAAGTCTCCCTTCTTTCACCAATCCCAGATCTGGCAAAATTCACACTTACTCTTTTGAGTCTTGCTTACATTTGCACTCTCTTGTCTTTGATAGAGGTTCTCTCGACATTTATTCTCTGGTTACAATGTTCTTCTGTATTTGTCCAGGTCCAGTCCTGAGGGCAGAGGAGGGAGACACTCTCACAGTGACATTCATGAATAAGGCTGATAGAAACTACAGCATCCAGCCCCACGGCCTTCACTATGACAAACGCTTCCAGGGAAGCAGCTATGAGGATGGTGAGGACGCAGCCAATTACACTGCCACAGATACGAGTTAGACATTCTAAAGTAGTTATGATATCGTTTAATTGTAAGGGGAAAGGATTCATTTTTATAGGAGTCTTTTATGAACAGAAGCTGGAGGTAGTGGTTAACTGTTCAGACTGACTTAAGCATACACTTGTATCAACATTGTTTCAAGACTTAAGAAAATGACTTGTCATTGAACTGAAATGCTAATTGGCAACAGAAAAACTATTTTCTTTTTTGGATGAATTCATACTGAAAGGTTAGGTAGGTTAAAAGTTGTAATTAAAATATCTGCACAAGTTCATAAAAGGGGACTTGATTAATCACACTTGATTAAACCCCCCCCCCCCCCCCCCCCCCCCCCCCCCCCCCCCCAGTCCTTCCCCCAGCAGTCCTCTGTAGCAGGGCTCCAGCAGTTCTCTACAGCAGGGCTCTCCCCAGCAGTTCTCCAGCATGGCTCTCCTACAGTCCTCCCCAACAGTCTCCGCCCCAGCCGGGCTCTACCCAGCCTGATTTCCCCCAGCAGTCCTCTCCTCCGCAGTCCTCGTTAGCAGGGCTTTCCTTAGGGCAGTGTGACAAACAGTTGAAGATGCGGAAAGAACCACTTGCAAATAAGACAGAAAACAAAGGAAACTTTTCGGAGCCTGCTTGACAAGAGACTTTCCGCAGCCACAATGTCAACAACAGGAAGAGACAAATCCTTTTTTCCCATCAGTAGGCGGACATTTTGCAAAAGTCTGTTTTTAAACAGCAATTACCTCATTAATTTAATCATGCTTAAAATGCACGTGCAAGAATAATATATCTACTATTTTTATTAGGCCCCAAGTTCGTTGATAGAAAAATAAATAAAATCTCTGTCCCTTTGTTTGTTGTTTGTGCAGACGATGAGTTACAGTGGATCTAGTTAGTTTATTTCTTTGTCTGCGAACAGGTGTTAACAAGCCAGGCTCCCACGTTGGTCCAGGTGAGAACTTCACCTACACCTGGCAGGTACTGGAAGGCCCGTCTTCATCTGATTCTCCCTGTATCCCATACCTGTATTACTCTGCCACTGACCCTGCCCTGGACACCAACACGGGGTTAATAGGACCTCTGCTCGTGTGCAAGAGAGGAGAGCTGGGGATGAACGGAACCCAGGTGCTGTTTCATTATCATTATCTATTCAAACACACTGCGTCACAAAGTTTATCCAGTAAATTTGTTTTCTTAAATAACTATTAAACTGTAGAAACTGACTGTTTCAGTGCTACTTGGGCAAGTGGAATTATTTGATTTATTGAAACTTTAGTGACACAGACAGTTAAGATGAGAATAAAATCATGATACAAAATAAGAGTCTAAAACAGTGAAGTATTTATTTTGTTTGTTTTAGTTTGCTGTTATCTTTGCACATGCCCTTACTGTTTGCTCACTTGTGTGTTTAACAGAAGAAAGTAGACAAGGAGTTCTTCCTTCTTTTCTCCATCATGGATGAAAACATGAGCTGGTATTTGGATGAGAATATTGAGAGGTTTGGCAGCAACAAGACACATCAAGGGGAGGAGGACTTTGAGGAGAGCAATAAGATGCATGGTGTGTTTAGTTTGAATACCATTTGATTGATATCAATTGTCACTCACAACCATTTTTGTCATATTTTAATGTCTTAGTCTAAGTCTTATATATATTTTTCTTAATAAATCTTCCGTTTTGTTTCAGCTGTAAACGGACGTATGTATGGGAACCTTCCTGGACTGGAGATGTGCGCTGGGGACAAAGTTACGTGGTACACTTTTGGGCTTGGCACAGAGGGGGACATCCACGGTGTTTATTTTGAGGGGAACACCTTTACGAAACACAGCACAACTCGTGACACCATCAGCCTGTTCCCTCACACCACCGCCACTGTCGACATGCAGCCAAACATTCCTGGTAGGCCAAACTGCTCTTTACGTACACTCTCAAACACACTCACATCCGCAAACCACCAGCGACATCCTCTTTTTTCACAAGCATTATCAGAGTTCATCCTTGCTTCAAGTTTTGTTTGACAGGCAGTTTTGTTCTTCACAAACATGCTCTGAAAACCTTGTATGAATGTCTTCCTGTGACATATACACGACTGCCCACACAATACAAACAGGAAATGTCATAACTGTGTATTTACATTATCCGGGGAAATATTTCAGGGCTTCATCCTAGCCCAGTTAAAAAAATTCCCCACTAAATGACGTTGCGCCAAATCTTTAAAAGGTTGCCCAATATTTGTGATTAGATCTATTTAAGTGTAGGGTTTAAGAAAAAAAAGTGCTTCACAAAATCACTGCCGCATGCTTATACAGTCATGTTATGCCTCGGTGTTAAGAATCAAGAGAAAACATTCTGACAATCCACCCTTACATTCATTTGGCACAAGCTTTTCTTCTCACACCCAATAAGAATATGAGCCAGATGTAACCAGAAACAGGAAAGTGAAGTTCAACCCTCCCAATTAAACCACTAAAGTGTGTTCAGAGAGCTGCAGTTCAAATGCTAAGATTTTTTAAGGGTTAAGCCAAAAAAGTAGCCACTCGTGTCCAAATCCTCAACATCGTTTCATTCTCCCAACAGGTGTGTATGAGGTGAGCTGCAGAGTAACAGACCACTTCTCAGCTGGCATGAGGCAGCAGTACAGAGTGAAGCACTGCCCAGGGAAGAAAGTGGACAGCACAGACATAGAACCAACCAAGATTGTGCAGTATTTTATCAGTGCTGAAGAAATAGAGTGGGACTACTCGCCTGAGAGAGACTGGGAGCTGGAGAAACACAACGCCACATCAGAGGACAGGTGTGTGAGCAAGATAATTGTAGGATGATGTATTTCAATGTCGGAGCCAGAGCCTGTGATTAGTGGCATAACTTATTACTGTTCCTTAATGGAAGCAAATTGGTATGTGTCTCCCAGTCCAGGCAATATATTTGTGGGAAAAGGGAAGAACAGAATTGGCTCACGCTATAAGAAGGTGGTGTATAGAGAATACACTGACGACACCTTCAGAGCTCAGAAGAAACGGCACCCCAACCAGCAACACTTGGGAATTATGGGTAAGTTTAGTTGCTTCCTATGTATTTTTTTTCTCAACAACAACAAAAGCTGAAGATGACAAGGTTTTTTTTCCCACTGCAGGTCCAATAATTAAAGCAGAGGTAGGAGAGCAGATCGTGATCACATTTAAGAACAAGGCCAGCCGGCCATACTCAATTGATGCACATGGAGTTAGAGCAACCGGCATGCACATTCCTGTTGAATCTGGTGAGAATCACATTCAAAAATAAAATGTATGCTGTTGTTTTCTAATGATCTTCAAATGATCAAACCATAAATCACAGGCCTTTTCTCAGATGAAGTGGGATTGATGTTTGTTTTATGTTCTCTTGCCTTCAGGCTATATTATCAAGTTGACTTGGGATGTTCCTATAAGCTCCGGTCCAGGAGTCTCAGATCCTAATTGCATCTCTTATGCCTACTACTCCAGTGTTGATTTCATTAAGGTACATATTCCCTGTAGACAGTAACACTCAGATCGGAAGCACAGTGTCATCTGCATGTTTAAATAGGAGTTGAAAATGTTTATAACAGAGAGGGTTTCTTTGTGTATGTTCAGGACCTGTACAGTGGTCTTCTGGGGCCTCTGGTGATATGCAGGCCCGGGAGTCTGAAGCGTGGTGAGGGGCCTGACAGACAGAGGAATGACGTAGAGAGGGAGTTTGCTCTGCTCTTTGTAGTGCATGATGAAAACCAGTCCTGGTACTTGGATGACAACATCAGAAAATACCTCGGCGTCGATCCTGAGACCTTCATGCCCGATGAGGACTTTGAAGAGAGCAACATGATGCACGGTGAGAAGAGTGGGAGGTGGAGAGCAGAAGAGTCTTATCCACGAAAGAATTTCAGTCAAGATTTATTGATCCTTGTGAGAAACTGGGGTCATCCCAGCAGGGAAAGGGTTAGAACTGAGCAAAATTAGAAGACCATGTAAAATTGACAATATAGCTATTGATAGTTGAACTTTACTGTTTACACGAGACATTTATCTTGTAGCCTAGTGAGATATAAAACAGACACAGATTTCAACATAAAGCATACAAGATACAGTATAATTAAATACATAAAACATATATAATTTAAGGTATGTACAATAAAAGCTTAAACACTGCACCCAAGCTCACATAGAACAATGTACTGTTACGGTTCACAAGAAGGCGGAAGACCCACATACATGATACCGGTGAAGTAAGTCAAAGTAAAGCAAGATTTATTTCCAAAAAAGGCTGGTTCACAAAAAATAAGGCATTCTGTTGGAAACATGAACTACAGCTGGAGCAGAATTCAAAAGTAGGGCAATGCCCAAAAACACAAACCAAAACAAAGAGGCAGAACTGAACTGAGGCTTTAGCAAGCACTATCCAACATAACAATCTGGCAACAGGGAGGTGAACAGGCAGGGCCACATACACAACTACCTAATGGGAAATAAAGACAAAGGTGGGTACAGAAACTGTCAGGAAGCTAAACAATGGCTAGAAATAAAGCACACATGAACACTAAAGCTGCTTTTTGTGTTGTCTCGTTACACTTGTGCTAACCCCTGTCTGATTCTATGTGTAAATGTGTCTACTGCAGGGATCAATGGTAAGCTGTATGGTAACCTCCATGGACTGGAGATGACACAAGGACAGAAAGTTGACTGGTATCTACTGGGCATGGGCAACGAAGTGGACATGCACACCGTTCACTTCCACGCTGAGACTTTCACCTACAAGGTTCACTTACGGTCATTCTTGACATTAAAACCATTCTGTGCTCACATGGGAAGATTCTCTGATCACTTTTTTTTCTTTGCTTACTTCCTCTTTGTTCCCCTTTTTTGTACTGTATCTGTGTGGGTGCACCAGATGGACCGTGTGCACCGGGCGGATGTCTTCGATCTGTTCCCCGGGACTTTCCAGACGGTGGAGATGGTGGCTGGAAACCCAGGGACATGGTTGCTTCACTGTCATGTGACTGATCACATCCACGCTGGCATGGAAACCACTTTTACCATTAAAGGTGTGTGTGTGTGTGTGTGTGTGTGTGTGTGTGTGTGTGTGTGTGTGTAAAGGATATGTGTATTCACATATTGAGTATGCACATAATTAGGGGGCAACATCTTTTGAATAAGTCTTGTCTGACATCTTTTTTGTCTTTTTCAATTGCAGAAAACTCTTCACAAGGTAAGATCTGTTTTCTTAAACAAATGACGTATAGATTATTAAAAACATCTCACATGCACATTCTTGGTCCAAAAGTACTGTAGTATTACAATATCGTGTCACTTTTTAGCACCCATACATTACTTTTACAATTATTTGTAAAGGCAGTTCAATTCAACATAAATTTGATGTAACATTGCAAACCATAATAATAATAACAACATAATATCTTTGCTTCTATTTCAAAAGTCTGCACTGCATGACTACCACATATATAATGGGTTAGGGTTAGGGATGAACTCTTGAATATTCCTTTAAGACCATTACTATTTGCATTTGGTTGGGTTGCAGCCATGGCATACCAGTCATTTTTCTTGTCGACAACATCATAGGTCTAAAGTTTGGACAGCACACATTTTCTCTGTGCTGTTGTGTAATGCATGTGTAATGTTTTTTTTAAATGTTATCTAGCTTTGCTTAGTTAGCATAGATTAGAGGTGAAAGAAATTATTATTTGGGTCAGGCCCTCTTGTGACTCCGTTGAAAAATGTTGTGCTGCGGATTTGTAAATGTTTAAACTATTAGTGTCACCTGTTTTGGAGACTTGGTTTCAGGAGATTTTTTTTTGTTTGTTAATGCTGTAACATGTTTCTTTTTCACACTCTTTTCTTGTCGTCTTTCCTGCTGCAGCACCAGGAACTAAAGCATGCATGAAGATGCTTCTGCTCTCACTCACACTCGGCCTGCTGGCTGTAGGTCGCCTGCACTGATGAGGGACTCTGGATTGTATGTGTGTGTGTGTGTGTGTGTGTGTGTAACCACAACAGTGGTTGTTAGTGCACTTAAAAAAAAAATCCAGGGACAAAAATCATTGTTGCATATGTGTTTGCTGGAGGTGTTGTATGTAAATGTCAATCAAGGATGAGGCCAGTCAAACTGTATCAACCGCTGTAGAATAATGTATAAAATTCAAGCCTATTTTTATTTCTCAGTACAAAAAAACATTTTATATTTGTAAATTGTTTCTGTGCTGCTGTTTTTTCTGGCTTGTTACAGTTTTCAAAATTGTTAGTTGTTTTTCAAAGCACTGCTCCACCAAATATTTCAGCTGTTTAATCAACTGTATTGTGATAATTATATATCAATAGTCATTTTCCACTCCTCTGTCATAACGTGCCAGTATCATCCATCAACACAAGGTGGCGTTAATTCCATTTGAAAACAAGTTGCCGGGAAAACAGGTCAATGATTTCTCAGTGTGTCCTTCAGCAAAATTCATTGAGTCTAACAATATAAAAAAACATTTAAAAGTTGAATATTGTACAGCGGTATAAAGTATTAGTTCCATTACACCTCGGCCCTCCTAATCCACTCTTAAAATTGTAATGAAGTTAATCAGAGCAATACATGCTTTTAATCAGTTGAGGGGAATAAAACAATGCACTATTGATTAATTGCATTTGCATGTGCTGATAATGAGTTTGTAAATACATTTGAAATGACACCAAACTGTGACATCTCCAGCAGTGACAGAGTTGATCAGCTAATAACTGATACTCACAGAGAATGATTGATCCAAGACTGAGACCATCAACGTCACACAATACTCAATCAAAGGTGTGTTAAGGTTTTTTTCAATTTTATCTGACAAATTGATCACTATACCGGCACAAATTACCATATCTGTTTATTTAGACTCATCACTGTTGGTCACTCTGTGATTGATTTGTATATTGATTACAGTTGAACCATAGTCCACTGCAATAGACAACCACAAATGTCCAAACTGGGAAACAAGTTTACTATAAACCTGCTGATATCACTTCAACTTTCAAACAAAAATGTTTAAATACAGTATGTGTTGGGTTGTAATTAACCAACAATGGAATTTTGTATCAGTGTAGTTTTGGTTATATCGAGGAAATATTGCAGTCAGCACGCATTGATCATGCAAACTCGTCATCACGGATTAAGCTTGTGCAAGATGTTGAGAAACTACTGCACTACATTTAAATAATAATGTGTCACAATAGTGAAAAGAAACTAACCTAATTCAAGACTTTATGGGTGCCACTGGCTTCATACCAGAGACTCATATAGACTCCACCAGACTAAAGACTTAAATCTGCTTCCATCAGTGTGGGTCTGTGACCTAAAACAGGAGCAGATCATATTTCAGTAAACAAGTAAACAGCTGACATAATAGCGGAAACGGAAACGGGGGAGTCGCCGCTCCATGCTTTTCTCCTGCTCTATCAATTGATCTAAACATCTGTTGATAGGCCCCCATCATTATCTGCTCAGGCCTCTTACAGCTTCAATTAGGCCTGATTAATCCTTTCCACTCACACAGTTACCGCTCGGTCAGACTTCCCATTGTACTGTGACCTTGATAACATCAAATGTCACTGTTATGCTTTTTTTTTTGTCCACAGCTGTACTATTAAGGCACATTTAATCAATAGCCTATATTGTCAACATGGCTTTAATTATTATAGAGTTCTGCTAGAGAAAAACCTGTATACAAAATAAAAGGTTGGCCAAACAGCAGACATTAGGCAGCCTCTTGTCAATAGGGGGCGCCATGTGAGGAGAGCCTGAGTATTTAAATGGGGATTTCACATGTAAGTGGTCACATAAAGCCAACAAGAAGAAATCAAAAAGTTTGGAGCTTAGGGTGCTGCTGGAGAGGTGAGGATGTTTATTGTTCATTGGACATGTTATATAGCCTATTGCTTTGAATTATAGAAAAAAAGGAAGAATGATGGAAAAAGATTTTAACTTTAAATAAATGAGACAGTGCCTACAGAGAAAAAGGCTTTATGCTCAATTGATTCTTTATTTTTCGGTGAGATTTACACCGAACTTTGCAGCTACTTTCATATTACTGGATGAACAGATTGTGTGTGGGTGCGTGTGCAGGATTGAGTCTGTTTGTGTGTATGAGAGAGAGAGGAAGTTTGGCTGTGCGAGCTGATCTGTTTATTGTTTGTCTGGCAGCTCCTTTATATTTTGGATGCTCCGAAGTAATTGCAGAGAGAATTTGCGGTTGGATGGGCATGAGAGGACATTTACGGGTTGTGGAGGAGAGAGAGAGGGAGAAGGGGCCACGGGGTGAGGGAGAAGGGAGAGAGCCCCATTTGTTTGTTTGTGTCCAGTTTGGACCAGTTTACTTTTTGCCCCAAACAGCAGAAACTCTTAGATGCCACCATGGATTCTTCTTCTGCAATAATGTGATGCAAGCTCTTTGTTCCAAAAGCAGAGTGATGTAATGATCTTTGTACCAGCAAGTTAATCATTCACCATCCATCTATGTTAGTATATTAGTTGGTTTAGAACAACTGCCATTACCTCTTCTTTGAATCTAATTAGATGGGAGACTTTCAGTTAATTAAAAAGTATCGCAACAAACAGAGCATATACTCACTAACTTTTCTCTTTATTTTATACTGAGCAATCAGTTATATGTTAGGTTCAAAGTTAAGTGATTTATCTTGTTATCTTATAAAAGCCTAACCTTCCTATCCTTCAGTGACTCCAGTGATAGGCTGACTATAAAACCTCCCCCTTCTTCTTGCACTCTCCTCTTCACAGAAGTGACCTTTCATCCTGAGTGTCGGGAGGCTCTCTGCACTTCCAGCTTGCTCTCTCTTTCTCTAAACTTCTCTCCTCTGACTTCTCTGTCTTTAATTTTCCTCCCCTCCACCATGGCTCCAACTTTGGCCACAGCGTTTGCCAGACGCTGGTGGATGGCAGTGACTGCCATTGTTGAGAATCTGCTCTTCTCCGCTGTCCTGTTGGGATGGGGATCCCTCCTCATCATGCTCAAGTCGGAAGGCTTCTACTCTTACCTTTGCAACGAGGAGGGTGAGTCCAACTTTTTGTACTTTTGTGTTGGCAAAGGAATCATTTGTTTCCTTACACCTCCATATTTTTTCCAAAAATTACAGTGATGCCACTTAGAAAAGGGAAATGCCTTCTGCCTCTGCCTTCATGAGGTTATAGTGCAGAGTCCACAGTTTTTGAACTGCCTTTCCACCCAAAATGCACCACAATTTGCTGTTCATATAAAAACTGGTGGGAGATAAATGTCTTTACAGTCAGTACAGTAAGTGTCATCTTGAGTTAGAGCGAAAGATGGAGCACCTTTTATTCAAGAGATGCAACGCAACACGACTACCTTCTTGCCGCTTCCATTCTTTAGGAAGAATGTGTTTCCTGTGAAGGGGTCAGCAGCTGTTTTTAAGGACTCCAGAGATTAAACCTGATCAGTTAAATTAAATAGAGAGCAGGGTTGCAGGTGGGCAAAGTGGCCCAAAGTTAAAGGGCTCCAGTGTTCATTCTGCTTCGCCTTTAGTGTGGACTGATGATGGACTGGATCAACTGTCCCTCTTCTCTAAAGCTTATTCTCTTTTCCTCCTCTTCCGTCACTTTGACCAAAGTGTGTCGGGTCCTTTGTGTTTTTAAGTACAAAGGTGGGATTGATGCACACAGTCAGGTCTTTTAGAAGAGAGGGAGAAAAAGGGACTGTGAGGGAGGAATCAGGGTTTTGGACCTGCGGTCACTCTCTGTCATGCGCCTCATGGCCTGACAGAAATGCTGATCTCACAAAAGATTATTGGTTGGATTCCATTTTTCTCTGTACCCACTCTATCTCTTAGGGAGTTTGTACAATTGATTTATCTGTCTGGTGATTTGTAGGAGGACGTACTTCCAGCTGCAAACATCCGTCACTCTCTATCGATTATTCTTTGTCTGGTGCTTTGTTTGATCTGTAGTATCACTCAGTGCAACACATCCTAATATTCAACCATAAACCCTTAAAAGTACTCAAGGCTAGTTCCATTCAGTTTTTCTGGCAAAGGTACACCACTTTACAGGTTACTGCTAAAGTTGCAGTGATGATGTTGTGCACACCCAGCACTGAAGTAACAGTTGGGCATCCTGCACTGTACAGTGACTTCCTGGAGGTCTGCCACAGTCATTTTATCTTGTTCTGATGATATAAGAGGGAGAGGACAGCAGCACCAGCTCAGCTCTTTTCAGGCATGTAACATGTCATAGAGGGACAAAGACATCCACAGCAGGCGTTTATTACTGGTAATATGGAGGCTCAAAGTACACTAATAAAGGGCAAACAACTGACAGTAAAGTGATCAACAGTAGAAATCTGACAACTGGTGGCCGAGACGGTAAAAACAAAATGGTGAAATCAGCAGATATAAGAGGGGAAGGCTTGAAGCTTTACTTTAAATGGATAGTGATAGTGAGTGACCACCAGCCATGCTATGGAAGGGAATCTCTGTTGTCTTGTCTGATTTTCCATAATACAATGCACAGTGATGGAAAAAGAGATTTGTCCCTTCCTCTTGTTTGCATTGTGGCTCTGGAAAGTCTCTTTTCAACAGGCTACGAAAAGTTTCCTTTGTGTTCCATCTTATTTGCAAGTGATTCTTTTTGTTTTACTTTCCGCATCTAATTGATGACTCCCCTGTGTCCTTATCTTGTGACCTACAACCAACTCTGTATTACCATACGAAAGCAGATACAAAGGGAATCGGAGTGACTGTCAATTGTTTGTCAACTGTATAAAAGCTGCCCTACGGAGGAGTGATGTAGAGAACTGCTGGGGGGAGCACTGCTGGACACCTCTCTTTGAGGGTGCATGTAGTTGCTCCTTCTTGCAAGAATAAAATGTCCGATGTGTTTGATTTTGAACCAAGCCTCTGAGTAATTTTTCCAACACATAGATACAGGTGATAGGCTCTGGCATTAGAAAAAGGACCAATTCCACACTTTACATAAGTTGTTCAAAATAGTTATAGTACTGTATTTTCTTTTTTGTTTTTGTGTTTGTTGTGTATTTTTATATTAGTTTGACCATTTTCAGTTGCTTCTGGACACCGTTTGATAAAGCAGTTATTATCTGGAATTTACACAGAGCACATTTCTGTTTTTTTAGCAGATAGTTACAACTGAGTTGGGTGGAAATATCAGTGCAGACAAGACAAAGCCACAGACACCGGCACATTAACAGTGTTAGTTTGGTGCTTAATTACAGTCTTGATTTCATACATGCAACATCAACGCAGAATTTCTCTGAACCATAGATGAAAGGCCTTGACTATCTTTAATTTTGCACCATGCTTCCCAAGCTAAGAAGCTACACATGTGACAACAACACCAAGAACAATGTGCACAATCAGCTGCTCCCTTCGACTTTGCTCCATGCTGGGGAACAGGGTTTATGATCTGGTGTCCTGACGAAGACTTTGTTACAAAGTTGGTCTTTCCACACACATTGCTTTCCTTCTGTGACTACAAAGAACATCAGGTGGCTGATACCATCTGCTATAACTAATACGTTCCTAAACTGCTGCTGCCCTGTCACCCTCACTTGGGATGTCTCTTGGACTTTCATACCTTTTCACATTATCTCCTTACAGGTTCCGATAATAATGTTAAGCTTATTGCCAGTGTCAGCTTTATCACTTTTTATCCAAGCCACTCCAACATACTGATAACATCCAACTAGCATCTCAGATGTTAATCTTTAAGGTATAAACTCCATCAGGGTAGAAATTTGTCTTTGTTTCTTGGTTTCCCTTCTTCCTCTGCAGACAAAATACTGATATGATGTTATTTCCAGTTGGAGATTTACTATACACCTAACCCTGCATGTGCTCCCAGCACATGTGGTCACCTATTTAGATGTATCATGATCATTCACCTTCATCATCTGTATGGCAACAGGCCACAGCTCCATTTTCAACTCAACTCAGCCTTAAACATTTGTAGGATTATTCACAGCACTCTGCCTTTATGGATGACTTTATGTATCAGAAACATAAAAATAAAGACCATGAACCATCACAACTGACAATATATTTTCTACTTGCATGCCTGTCTTGTCTTGTAAAAGATTATCTAATGCTTTGTACCTACTTTAATCACTTTCCTCAGGTAACGGCACAAGCTACAATTTGTCCCAACCTCTGACAACGCCGGCAATAGACGAGTATGCTGACTACTATGAAAACGAGGGCGGTGTGGTGGGTTTGGGAGACGGGGTGGAGATGAGGCCCCTTGTCCCCATTGACAGGCCCCTGACAATGAATGGCTGGCTGGTCTGCAAAGAACAGGATGAGATGCTGAACTTGGCTTTCACAGTGGGCTCCTTCCTGCTCTCGGCCATCACGCTGCCCCTGGGGATTGTCATGGATAAATATGGACCTCGCAAGCTACGACTGCTGGGCAGGTAAGGGAAGGAGTGAAAGTATTATCCCGACTAATCATGATCCTAATATCTAGAAAGACACATGTACAAATTTTGTTTGCCTTTATTGCTTAGGGAAGTACACAGAAATCTCAAACAAAAGATATGTCATATCCTTGGCAGATAAAAGTAAAACTATCTTCATGGTTAAATTCCAAGAGTTCAAGGAAAAAAAAATAGTTTTTTTCTATTTTGGGGGGGGAAATAGTTTTTGATAAGTTGCAGCTTCAATTGTTATCACAAGTGCTTGACACAATCCTCTCCTTCTAGCACATGCTTTGGATTTTCCTGTCTACTCATTGCTTACGGAGCCTATAAGCCAAATGGTAAGTCCCTGTGAAGACCGTGTTCCTTTCGAAACTATATTTGAAGCAATGTAAAGTATAATTGTTGTCTGTTGACAGACTGATGGGCTAACATCTGTTTTATTTGCAGAGCTCTCTGTCCTTATCTTCATTGCCCTGACTTTCAATGGCTTTGGGGGGATGTGCTTGACCTTCACCTCTCTTACAGTAAGTATGTGAACCGTTGCATGCTTTGTAATCCTCCCACTGTAGAGCCTTTTACCTGCTGCCGATGGATATTTTCCATCTCCAGAGCTTTTTGCCTCACTGTTGCTGCTCTGTAATAATAATTTGCTGGCTCTCAGCCTGCTCACCCTCTCCCTCCCCTCCTGTCTGCCATTTTGTCCTGTATTTTCTAACACTGAACTCTGTGTTCCTATGGGCAACCAGGCAAGGGTTCCTTTACACTTTTCCCTGCATCTATTATTGTGCTTCAGAAAGAACAAGATAGCAGACGTTGGCTTTTGAGCTACTCATCTCCATTTACTGTAATAGAGATGAACAAATAAAGAATTCACACATTTGCATTTAGAAACAAATATAGGCGAGCATGACTAGTAAAAATGCCGCATCACTAGGGCTGGGTATCAAACTTCAATACTTTTTTGGTAGTATACTACTACTATAGAAAAACGGCTTGTCCTTCATTCCTAAATTTTGATACCTTACATTACTCTTGCTATGTTTAGGCAGGAGTAAATCTCATTCAATTTAAATCTCACTCGTACATTAGGACACCTTATTTCAGTCCTTATACACACCTTTTTGGCTACACACCCATCTGAGTTGTGTGCGCTGCAGTAACTTCCTTGTGCTAGCTAGTGTCTACTGCAAAGACCAAAGAAAATGGTGTCTTGAAGAGCGGTTTTGAAGCTCAGTACAGGTGGCTCTTAGTGTCGCCATCTTGGCAGTGCCTGACGGTTGCAGGCCAACTGTCACTCAAACCAGCCCTACCTTTAAGTATGCATAACTTTAAGGCATAATACAATTTAAATGGATCAATTCACCGCCATATTGTTGTTGCGAACTGGGAAATGAGCTATAGAGTCCAAAATCATTTTATGTACTTGGCTGTAAACATATTTATTTCTGCTGCCTCAAGTGGCCTTTCCAGAAACTACAGTTTTTGGCACCAGCGTTGGCTTTATTTTTCAGGTTGTCTACTGATAGCATGTGAATTGATAAGGGAATATCGGAAAATTGTAGTGTCTAGCAATAGCTATGAGGTGTTTTGGGGACATCTATTAAAATTTTAGACACACAAAAACAACCTGGGCTACAATGCCCCCTTCTAGCCTGTATTAAGACTTAAGATTTTTACTGTAGTTTTTAATAAATCTCTTTTTCTTAAAATGAAATCTATACAATTGATAGAGAAAAAAGTATTGTTCAGGAACTGGTATCAAAATCAAGGTACCTGTACTGTTTTTGAACAATACCCAGCTCTATGCATCACTCTCAAAAGTTTCAAACTTCAGCCATAACAGACACTGCCTCAAGTGACACCACTTAAGGCTGTTTATCAGATTTCATACATCTCCCTGTAGAGTCAAAAAAAGCCTTTATAGCCTAAACTTTTTTTCATATAATCAGTACTGCAGACACAAACCTTGAGCAGAGTCATTGACACACAGGCAGACAAAAACAACGGATGCTCTTCATGATTTCCAGAATTCACAAGGTTGACCCCTCACAATCCATTTGCATTCTTTCCCTGCCGCTCTTCATCCTCCTGTTCCCTCCCCTCGCCATCAGTTCAGTCTCCGGTGACTCACACAGGAGTCCATGGCTGTACCATGGTGATGCTGTTCACTAAGAGAGGGGCTCTGCTCCAGTAAATCTCCCTGTAAAACACCCTGTTTCTATACCACCACAGGCTGTTACTGTGACATCTTCAATCTCCAATGTGGTATTTGTTGCATCTACCTAAATCTCTCATTAGCTGCTGCCATGAGCCTTCATGTCACTGATGTAGAAAACCATGATTTAAGACTTTGTTTGCTCTTTTTCTATAGGGCTTCGGCCCAAAGATGCTTCCCTTGTTTCACTTCATCTCCTTCTCAACCTGACATGAAAAACATTCATTGTCAGGTTAATCATTAGACACAACCCTGCTCCATGACTCCTTGATCATGACTTCTCCTCAGACTTCAGGCGCTCATTCTCAGCTGAGGGGTGTTGGGTAACGCTCGGCTGCCCTCAACGGCCACTGCTGGCTCCCTGCCAATGTCAGTTGTCAGGTCACCTTTCCGCTTCAGGTTCACCCAGCAGCTGCTAATGTATCTGTAATGTTTCAAAATCTATTGGAATAGTTTGCCAGTTTCTCCTGATGACGGTCCTGAGAAGTACTGTAACCTGGGCGCTTCAGTGCACATGCCCTCTCAAGTTAGCACACACACATACACGTACCTCTTCCTTAGCTTCCCCAGTCTTATATAATTGGATGTGCTTGTTGTTGTTCAGTCTCTTGAAGCCAGAACAGCTTGTGAATGCCTTTGTATTTGGGTGCTTTGTCACCCACTGTCTCCCGTTTTCTCTTTCAACTGTATTTTCTTTTTCCTCAAATTGAAGTGAAGGATATAATAGACAGAAAAAAATCCCTCACCTTCTTCATCTCTTCTGTTCTCAGATATCACCTCACCTCAGTTCCCCCCCTTCTGATTGTTTCAGCTGTATAGAATTTGTCAGCAGTGTCTCATGTGTGAGACAGCTGTGTATGTTATATTGTTTTTACTGCTTCTATGTCACTTTGTTGTGCCCCACCCCAAGCCCCCCGTTCTGCTTGGTAATTGGTTCCCATTGTGCAACTCTGACCCCAGGATCAGTACCATCTGTGTCAGCACCATCCTCATAGTGCCCCCTGTCTGTCCTCATCTCTAAGTTCAAATACACTGTAGCTGCAATTACCATAATCTTAACAATAGATTTGTTAATTTCATACTTAGATACACAACACAATATCTCTCATTTCACTTGCAACTTTGCACAAAACCCTAATTACGGAGTACAATAGGGACAGGTTGTGATGATGTGATAATCCTCTCTTTCAAGCTCCCGAGCATGTTCGGGGACATGCGTTCGACTTTCATCGCCCTGATGATTGGCTCCTACGCCTCCTCTGCCGTCACCTTCCCTGGTGTCAAGGTAACAAACACTGAATCACTGGCAATTTGTTTAAAGTGCCTTGAAAAAGTGCATATTAACAGAGTGCATCATAACAACTAAGCGAAATGGCCTCACAAAGTTTCCCTTTTCCTATTTGTTTACTTGTATACCTAAATTATTCTATTTTACATCGATTGCTGTAACTCTTCTTGCAACCACATACTCAGAATGAAGGCATTTCACCTATTTATGGCAACATGAATTTTTTTACTTGATCCCACTGATGATTCTAAAATGTTGCACATTTCATCTGTATGTAATGTATATTTGTCATCTCCACTGTATTTCATATTTATCGGTCATGTTTTGTGCGCAGGTGATCTATGACCTCGACATATCTTTCATCACTATTCTGGTGGTGTGGGCTTCCTGTGCTGGACTGGTCTTCTTCAACTGCTTCTTCAACTGGCCGCTGGAACCGTTCCCGGGACCTGAAGATATGGACTACACGTGAGTAACAAAGATACACACAGTGGCACACAGATACCACAAAAACACTAATAAACATGAAAACATGCAACATTTTGGGACAACCAGACAGTTTTCGCCTACTCTGGGAGGCCTTCACACAGATCCAGATGTAACAGTATGTACTTGCATTGTGCTGATACAGATCAGTAATAATAAAGTCAATAAATAACTCTTTGGACTAATGAAGTAGTCCCATGTATGTTCCCAAGCAGGAGAAGTCATGACCGTTGAAACTGTTTAACAAATAATTGCGTAATATGTGTAAAAATGTATAAAGTAAGGCTGCCAGGTTAAAGTCTATCTGCTGATAATCATACATCAACTAAAGTCATCCCTCTGTTAAATCCATGTTAATGCTAGCGCAAAACATTTCCACTAAACTGATTTGCAGGGGACAAGTCATCAATTTCTATTTGTAATAATGACTTTTTTTCATTTGTTAGTTCCTCCATGACCTCCTTCTCTTGTCCCTTAATTTTCTTTCATTATCCTTCACACGCTGTCCTCTATCCTCATTCCTGTTTCGCTCATTTCTTTTTTAATCCCCCCTCGCCTCCTCTGTTACTTCAGTGTGAAGATCAAGTTCAGCTGGTTGGGCTTTGACCATAAAATCACAGGGAAGCAGTTCTACAACCAAGTGACCACAGTGGGCCGTCGGCTGAGCGTGAGCAGCAACCTGAAGCAAAAGGAGATGGCTACTAAAGACGGACGAAATCTCTGCCTCTCCACCATGGACCTGGAAATGGATTGCAAGCCTGAGGAAGAATGTAAGAGTATCAAAAAGCGCCTGGTGCAAAATTGCAGTCAGGATTTAAATAAAATTAGAATCTCACTCTTATGCATGTAATTTACCTCTTCTTATTTGTTTTCTGTCTCTTTGCTGCAGCCCAGTCATTCTTGAAAACGATCACAACCCCGATTTTCCTGCTCAGTCTGTTGACCATGTCCATCACTCAGCTTCGGCTCTTGTTTTACATGGGGGCCATGAACAGTGTCCTGGAGTCGCTCAGTGATGGAGACTTCAACACAGGTCGGTTTTCCATCATTTACTCGAGTGTTTGTGTGTGATTTGTTGCTCAGTAACTGTGAATCATATAAAATTGAAAGCAACTTACTTGATTTAAATTTACTTTTCAGTGGAAAGGATGGAGCTTGGTAAGATGAAAAGCCTCTAGCTGCATTGGTAGTTAGCTAAAGCTGACAACATTAACCTCTAGTTTTGTATAGGTTTTGTCATCACAATACTGTATAGTAGATGGTAGCTCCACTTCCACCACTTCCTGGCTTTTTTGACCCTCATAGCTCATTTCATTATTTCATCAGTTGACCTTGGCTCTTGTCCACACCAATAACCCAGTCCTTCAGCTGTCATTCAGGTTTAATCTACAACCACCAGGAAGCATTTGTTGTACTCATTAACTAACTTTGCCCTTCAGCACCAGCAAAGAGCACACATCATAAGCCGTTTCACGACATACTTGTCATGTATCATTACCCCGCTAACCATAAAATCACGCTCATAATGGCATGTTGTTGACTTTTGAACAGCCAGATCTCTGTATCCACTGTTGTTTCACTCAATATGGCTCTCATGCTTTGATAATTAACTGTAGACTCACATTAACCAGGTAGAAAGACTCTGTCATATTTTTTTATTTTTCTCTCTAACACTATCCTCATTTATTTTTCCCAAAATGTAATTTATTCTCTTCTTTTTCTCTTGTACTCCTTCTGATCCCTTTCTCAGTGAGTCTGTACAGCTCCATCTTCGGCGTGTTGCAGCTGCTCTGCCTGATGACCACTCCTGTGATTGGTCAGATCATGGACTGGAAGCTGAAGGAATGTGACGATGGAGAGGAAGAAAAGGAACCCTTCAGCAAGTGAGTCAAGTCTGAGTAGTCCCTTTGCAATGTAGGATAAACCCTGTGGCCTAAACCCTTTCCATTTATAGAGTCAGACATTAATGCTATTTGACAGTGTGTATAAATGAAGCTTTTTTTTTTAAATAAAATGTAACTGTGTGACATCAGTGCCTGAAAATCTGACCTCTCTTCTTTCTTTGTGCTTTCAACTAAAAGGGGTGAGCCAAAGAAAAAGCGCAGAGACAAAAAGATCCAGAAGGTGACCAACGCCCTGAGAGCATTTGTCCTCACAAACGTCCTTTTAGTGGGATTCGGGATCACCTGTCTCGTGCCCAACCTCCCCCTGCAGGTGAGAAGTCCAACTTATGTGTCAATATCATCAACTTTTGCAACCCTCCGGCATTTGTACAATTTTTTTCTGCTTATTTTCTGAACAGTGTTTTTCCCATCACATGTTACAAAACTTAGAACAGATACATTTTCTGCAATTTATTTCTAAAATTACAGTACACTCCTCAGTCAGAGGAATTGTGGAAGTTGAATAGTTTTGGCTTAGCTTTGCAGAAAGACTAGAAATGGAGACAAACAGCTAACCTGTCTACCAAATCAGATTACCAGCCACGAGATGTTTGTTTCTTCATGCTGTAAACTATAATTTCAAGAAATTCAGTGCCATATTTCTTGAAATAGACTATTCCTTTAAGGTTCTTACAAACTATCTGACTACAATGCCTTAAAAGATTATGAATACTTCACAGCAAATTCATATCTTTGGAATAAATTCGCTCTGAGTTCAAATCAACTCTTTTTGCTTGTACATGTGAGACCATCAAATACACTCTCAAGCAGAGTGGAAGTAACTCTTTTCTTGGAGTTGATTTTTAACACTTTTCAGGAGTTGAACGTGAACTCTTTGGGAGTTAAAACTCAACGCCCTTGAAGAAATTTTACTTTAACCTTGAGTTGTTTGAATATGAACTCTTTCACAGTGTTAACAGTCAATACTTAAAAGTGTGTATTGTTTGACATTCATGGAGTTAAAATGTCATCACACTAAAAAGGTTTTAGATGAGACTGACAACAAGGTAACGACATATATGTATATTTACCAATTATATGCAGTGAGATTATACAACTATAAAACTTTGTGTAAGAAGTTGCAAACTAACCAACGTATTAATATGACTGATTGGTATATATGTTACGTTCCTACCTTGTACACTTATGGTTTTGAATGATCGCCCCATTTTATTTATCATTATGTCTTCATTGAAATATTAATAAACAGCATGTTTCAACAAAACTAAATATAATTTCTGCCCATCACTTTGATTTAATTTGGTTACTTTATTAAATAACTAAGGCATCCTGGGCAATGCTAAGACAGCAACAAAGCTATGCAGTCAACACTGGGAGTGTTGAATCATGCTCCTCAACACTCAGCGAATGAACCCCAAAATATTACCCACCAAAGAGTAACACTGAACACAAGCTGTAGTCTAACTTAGAAAATGAACTCCCAAAATCAAACTCTTTGTTTACCACCAGGATATTTCACTCCAGAAATTTGCTGTGTGATTACTTCTACTTTTATCTTTTTTCAGATTGTGTCATTTGTCTTGCACACTGTGGTGAGAGGATTCATTCACTCTGCTGTTGGTGGCCTCTATGCTGCTGTGTAAGTCTCAATGTAACCACACACACACACACACACACACACACATACACATATATATATATACACACACACGCACGCACGCACGCGCGCGCGCACACACACACACACACACACACACACACACACACACACACACAGCGGAGTGCATCTTCAAATTGAGACTCAATGTAGCTTGTCTGTCTTTCCAGGTATCCCTCCTCCCAGTTTGGTAGTTTAACAGGCATGCAGTCTCTGGTCAGTGCTGTGTTCGCTCTGCTGCAGCAACCCCTCTTTTTGGCTATGATGGGACCCCTGGGGGGAGACCCCTTCTGGGTATGAATACATACACATTCAAACACACATAGACACACAAATGAAACCCTTGGGCATGGCTAATTCTGGTGTCATCCTCCAGGTCAATATCGGACTCTTTGTACTCAGTATGCTGGGCTTCTTGCTGCCTCTCCACCTGATCTGGTACAGATGGAAGCTCCACGAAGAGCAACACAAGAAAGACGACAACGCCAAGATCTACATCAAAATCAACGGTTCGGATATCCCTGAGGCGTTCGTCTAGGGACAAGGAGATGAAGAAAAATGGAGAACGAAGACAACACATGGGCAATCCAATGATACACGCAAACACAAGAAATCTGTCACAAAGGGACAACTGATATATCACATTTAAACATATAATTGTTGTACTTCTCCATCGATTACACATCAACATACTACCACACCCAATTTTCCAAAATCCCACGAAGATAAACGGATGCTACAGTTGTCATGGAAACAAGTCCAACGGACAGTTGGTGAGGAGAAAAGTGAAATGTGGAGGGAAAAAAGAAGAAGACAAAGAGAGAGGAAAAGACTGTGAAAGGAAAGAGGCATCTGCCCTCTGTTATTCCCCCAAATCCTCTGACGTCTCTTTTTATTCCCTCCTCTGTGAGCGGCACGCTTGTACGGCAGCTCCATTCCACACGAGACTGCTTTAATGTTCCCCACTTCAGCCGAAAAAGGATAACTTTCCACCTGAGAAACCTGCAAGATTGCTAAATGTCATCCTCACAACCAGCCAATTAGTGAGCGATTCCATTGTTATGAGTCATTTCTCTTTCTTATGTTATATGTCAACTTTAGATCATGCTGATTGTAAATCCCGGAACACGGTGCTTCCTATCTGTTCATCTTGCTTTTTGACAGATGGTGTGAGGTAAACGTGGAGTAAATGGCATTAATGATTGACAGAGTGGAGAGAAAAGCGTTTTTGCTGATGTTTCTGAGGCGAGTAGAGACAACAGTTTTGACTAAACTGGATTTTTGTTTTGTTTGCCATGCTAACATCTGATAACAGTACTACTGTAGCTTAGCATATACTGTAGTATTGGATAATGGTCAGTATTATGGGGATCTGTGGTATGTTTTGCTAAAAGCAAATTGTTCATGTATGTTTAGATTATTTATTTTATTTCATGCCTCCTTTAGCTGTTTTTTTTTTTTTTGTACTGTAGTGTTTCCATATTCCTGTCATCATTCAGATGCCTTAGCTTAAAGCCCATATTTTGTCCAGTCTGCCTGCCTACTGTTAAGGGAAATACAGTACTTTTAAATTGTTTTCAGACACACTCAGCTCATATCAACACTCCTGATGCTTCTCCAATAGTCCCACTTTAATTTTGAGGTCCTCCTGCCTTCATATGTGTATTTATTTTACATTCACGTTTCCATCCTAAATTGTATTTAAATGGTGCTGTGCCGGCAACTCCTCATGCGTTGATTGTATACTGTGTTGTTTGCATAGAGCTCCTCCTATCACTGAGGATGATGTAGACATGTATTGTTAAGCAGGAAACCATGTTTAATGTGGAAGAATTTGTGGGGTTTAATAAAGGTTCTTGCTTTATTCACTTCTCATCAGGCTACATTAAATATATGTGTCATTATTACATGGTTGTAGAAACTGTGGCTCTTTAAAACTTAGCATTACAGAGCTGATATTAACCCAGTTCTCCAGCACAGGGAGAACAGTTGATTATTTTTTATTTATTTTTTTGCTGGAGAAGGAAAAATAATCTACAAACAAACAAAAAATCTAAAATGTAAAAAAAAAAAAAAAGGGGCAATGGGGTGCCAGAGGTGGGTTGGGTATATGCTGATATGACTCCAGGTCCATTGTTTCTCCACACTGACAAGAGGAAAAGGGAGTGTCCATTAAGGGATATACTTGTTCCATAGACTGGAGAGGTGTACCTATGGGGTAGCACCCAAATTTGTAAGGAAGGGCTGTCATGCACCAGTTACCTGTTTAATTTTTTTTTTTTTTCTCTCTATCCCGACCTGTTGGTTGCAATGTGTTTCATTTTGACCCTAATGAAGGCCACAAGCCGAAACATGTCGGTCTAATAGTTCAATTGTTCCACATACTGCAACTGGTGTTTTGACGGTTTCAAATTTCTAAATACAAAAATTTGGTGTCAGCCTCCTGATGAAGTGGGTAGTGTCTTTCATCAAGCTTGAAGGGCACTCAGAGAATGCAGACCTCAAGGTCAATAGTCCACTGTTTAATGATAAGTAGATCTGAAACTGTAATAGTCAGCTGTACTATTGGTTCTAATTCTTCCCATGAAACACCGTCCCTGAGTGCTCTACAATGACTGTACTGTTTAAAGTTTAAGCAATACTGTATGTGTATCACAGAGAATCACTGGGATCAGTCAATATGGATTGTGACATGGAGTCATTGTATTTGTTGACTAGCATTGACTGCCACTATTGAACTTTACTACCATCTACTGGAGTTTTAAACACAACCACACACCTGCTGAATGGCTGTTTCAGAACCACGGTAGGCACTTTGGTTTTTACCAACAATTTTTGCTCCAAGCTTAGTCAGATAAGGGATAGAAACATGAGGCAGACTAAAATAAATGGGCAGGCAACCAAGAAGACAAATGAATTCACAGTTTAACATTCATGTTGATGCCCGGTACAGCCACACAGCCATATAGCCACAATCAAGCTTCATCAACTAACGCACAACAACAAACTACGAGAGTGCAAGCAAAGTGTGACCTGCCATTATCTAATAACCAGGCAGACACGGCGGTCTACTACACGAGCAGCAACAAAGCTATTTTTGTAAAAGGCTGTATAACGAACATCTACGACAAGCCTGGCACCACAAAATATAACTATGAAACACTTTATCAGTGATGTTTTCATCCAGAAGCTGTAAATTGAATGCAATCCAACAAAAACATGAAATTCTAACCTGTGCCAGACTATCACTCACAGTTTCAGTTTTCCTTACTGCTTTGTCAGTTTCAAATTCTTGAGAGAACAAATAATTTCAGAAACTAATTTCTCATTTTATCTTAAACACAAGTGCAAAAAGAAATATTAGGTCGGTATAACTGGCACAACTTTCAAAAAATGTGTACATTTAGGCTATCCAGAAACACTCAAACCAGTTCAAAATGCTGCTCTGTGCTAACAGCAGTGTTTAAGAACAGGATGTCTCCTGCCTCCACATCTCCCAGGAATCTTGTTCAGAGGTGAGATTAACAGTCATTCTGAACAGGATTTCCACCAGATGTTCCAGGCATACTCTCACGACATGTTAGTTTTTTTTTTTTTTTACCAGGTCTGTCAGCACTCTGCTCTGCCACCTGATATTACACTCCAGCAGATGGTTATCACTTGACACCTCAGCCCTTCTCATCACCTGAGACGAGATCTGTGAGAACGTCATTCACATCAGGGACAGTGGCTGCTGGAGCTCTGCTGTCCTGGGGCGGCTGCTGCTGCTGGTGAAGCGACTGTTTGTTGGCTGACCGTTTGTTCAGGTGAGCCCACTGAGTTCAAAGAAGCAACATGAGACCACTGCCATATGAAGTCAGAGGTGGACTATTCACATCGTGTTCTCTGCTCTATCAGATCAAATCCATAAGACAAAATGTTTGTGCTACAAGGGCACAAAGTCTTTTCTATCTTTGTAAGACAGATAGATACACAGATAAAAAAAAAAAAGATAGAAAGATAATGTGTATTACAGAGGCTAAAAGCGGTCCTACAGATGAGAAAACAGAGGAATGATAAACGAATGTTGGCAGACGGATACAGATGCGCTATAAATACAGCAGCAGTTCCCCGTTACATAATTTTAGACTCACATACGCACTCACATCCTGCTTTCTATGGGAGGTGGGACTGGATTAGGGACCTGTGATGCCTTGTCATCGCATCACGCATCAACACCGTCCTATACGCTACGACCAAAGGCATCGTTTGGGGACCTCCATGGGTCCTTGAGAGTACTACGGATCAGCCTGTGATTTCTATGTGGATCTATCAAGGTGACTTTTGAAACTTGACCGCCTAACCGGTCGTTATGGCAAATAAAACCGCCGTGTTTTAAAGTCGTTGTACAGCACAATGATGTCATGTCCGCCATCAGCGACAGGTAGTGGAGAGGAGTGGAAGTGGGGGGCACATAATCACATCTGATGCGACGAGTAAGGCCCGGGACACTCTGGCTGCGTTGCGTGTACGTTACCTCAGACGCAAGTCTCGGCTGCAGTTTGTTGCGTGTGTGTGTGTGTGTGTGTGTGTGTGTGTGTGTGTATCCACACCGGCTGCGTGTCAGCAGCGGTGCTGCAGCTGCAGGTCCTACCTTTGAATCAATGAGTTTATTTTCGATAATGGCCACTAATATAGAAGTTTTTGAGGTCCGACAAGTGATGAGTTGCAACCAAAAATCAGGCAGGTGGTTTATCTTTACCCTTAAGAGACAGCGGCGAAGAAATCCCCGCCCCTCATCTGTTTGAGGACCGTCATGATATAATTGGAGTCTACACCGGGTTTCTGCTGTGATTATACAGTACAAATGTGATCACAGATCGTTCCCAGGTATTCTTTAGCTGGGAACCGCGCGCGGCTCGCGTCAAAAAATAGGCGTCGGGTCTATTTGATAAATGACGCGACGCACACGCGAGGCGTCAGACGCAGTGGAGACGCACGAGACGTACAAGTGTGGCTGCTCTCATTCATTCATATGGACGCCGACATGAAATGACACCCAGCAGCAAGAGGTAACGCACACGCGACGCAGCCAGTGTGCACCGGGCCTATGGGCTTTGAGAGCTGACGCACCGTGCGTCTAAGCCAGCGGTGGTCCCCGTGTCATACTCTGATGGCGAAGAACCGCGCTTCGACGTCATCGCTGTCACGATGACGCAGAATGTTGCACACTCTGAAGAAAAACGGTTCACTGAAGTTCATGAGTTTTTGGCCAGTAGCTTCATCAGAAGTGTTGGGCAATTTTGTGTTCTTTAATATTAATTTTTGTTTTAAATCAACAGTTTATCTGATTCTTTATTCCTTATATGGCACATGTCAATATTGCTGTTTAGAAATACTCCATAATCATGTGATGGGCCACTTCCTCTTAGTTTCTGTCACGTAAAAAAAAAATAGTTATTTTTAGTTCCAACGACCTTGAACTTTTGAGTTAATACTTTTGTATTATCAGCGTACTTTTCAAAATAAATGTAGTTCTACTTTTAAAATAAGCTTATATAAAATAATACTAGGGTAAGCATTACGGCCTATTTATATATAAATATAGAATTAAGCTATCTCTTTCATTGATTTCATTCATTACGTCTCGGCTGCAGGCTACGACCCGAACAATCGCGGACCACTCCTCTAGTGAACCATCGTTTTCTGTGTGTAGTCTTACTGCACAGGCCTCGGTGCTCTGCGCGCAACAGCAACGCCGCGCCGCGGCCCCGATCAGGAAGTGAATTTGAAGAAAATAAGCGACTGTGGAGGTAGAATGACATAGAGGGGGAGAGGTGGGAGAGAAGCAAGCGGAGAAAGAAGAGACTAACGGAGGGAGGAATCGACCCTGTTTTTGGACCGGTATTGAGCCGCTCTCCTCTGGGAAATAGTCTACTGCACCGCAAAAAAAAAATGCTCATAAAGGAATTGTAAGTAGCTGTGTGTGCATGTGTGCATGTGTGTGTGTGTGTGTGTGTGTGAGAGAGAGAGAGAAGGACGTGTGCGCGTTTATCTGGCTGTCTGGTTTCGCAGCGCTGACATTGTGGCCAGTCGCCCGAGAGGGGAATTACAAGAGTGCGGCCAGGGTGATGTCGACACTCCGTCCTATTTGTCCGTGATCATTTTCCATGCATGTGACACTCTCATCACCCTAAAGTATTCACTGAATAAATCGAGAGATAATAAAGCGGCGGCTGTAGTTGCATCAGCAGCCGGTGCATGGCTGTGCCCTTCACATCCTGCATCACAAGCCCTCAAGTGTAATCGGGAGGCTTTCACTGTGGCGAATAGTATAATTCCCTTTGCTGTCGTGCTAAAATGACGGATGCTCGGGAGGAGCGGTGATGCTGAGGGAGAAATGGCTGGCGTAAGCCGTGCCGTGCCGTGCCGTGCCAGCGTCCATCTCTGTAAGACACTGTGGCCATGTTATTGATGCGCGGTGAAGGTGAAACGACCGATGGAGCATTCCGGCATTTACCTCTGGAGGAATGAGGATAGCGAGGTGTGGAATGACCCAAGGTGGAGGGATGCTCAGGGAGCAGAAAGGGTGGGAGTGGGCAAGTAGAGGAAGTGGGCGCAAAGCTTTGGCAAAAAAAAAGGGCAAATGGCGAGGTTTTGATGCACCTGTCAGATCTTTCTGAGAATTTGACTGCTGGGGTGTATTTAGCAGTGTGTGTGTGTGTGTGTGTGTGTGTGTGTGTGTGTGTGTGTGTGTGTGTGTGTGTGTGTGTGAAAGGAAAGAGTTTTCAACACATTGTTTTAACACGTTGTTTTCACAGGCCTCTGTGTGCTGTAAGGAAAACTGACTGAGGCCTATACTCTGAATCAGTTGGCCGTTAGAATAAGGACAAGGCCGATGAATTTCCGATGAATTGGGATGATATTGGCCTTCAAAAAAACAAAATCTGATATTAGTCATTGTCATCACTTCAGACAGGATAGTCATTCATTTGTATGCTCTTGGTTTCAACATCACTCTATCTTTGTCCCAAGAAGGTGATGACCCACCTGTAAAAAAGTAATCTGGTTTCCTTCACGTCTTTACAGTAATTTTAGATGATTAGCACCCTCTTTAAATAAAACATTCAAAATATATCTTGTCTTTTTCCAAATTATAAATGTAATTTGATTGTTTTTATTGCCTCTACGGCAAGGTCAGAGCTGAACTACAAAATGTAACACACATCTTGAAACTCTGGTTTAAATGGGCGTGAATTTATCAACACCAATTATTGTCTTGATTTTCCACCACGTGTTTAATCAATAAATGGCCCAGCACAAAAAAAGCTCAGGATCAGAGTGATGGCATGGCTAAAGATCTGAAGTGATTAGGGAGAGTCTGGGCCTCAGCAGTCTGCCTGGAAATTAATTAAATCGGTCACGATGAAATGCTAAATGCACTTACACACTGTCAACACACGAGCACACGAAGAGGCTTGTGCGTGCATGCACATCCGAACACACACACACACACGCACACACACACACACACACACACACACACACACACACACACATGCACGAGATACCATCAAGGGGGTCAGGAGACAGTGAATTGATCCCTGTCCGACTGTAGTAAAGACAGGGTTTTTTTTCTGGACTCTACTGCTCACCTGAACCACTGACCCAAATCACTCCTGCTCCACTTTTTCTTAACTCCATGAGCTTTGGCAGGTTTATAGCAATACAGGAGCCTCTACAAAATATAATGTGACCAAGAGAATGGAATAGAAGCGGTAAAAGAGGAAGACAGAGTGAAAAAAGAAGAGGAGAGGAGACAAAAGATGCAGGAGGGGTGTTTGTTTTCTGAAGCAACAGAGAGACACCTGATCTCCCTGTCAAGACCTTTAGACCAAGGAGACTTGCAGAGGGAGAGACAGAGTGAGAACGGTAGATAAGCATTATGGTGACTTCAGTTCTTGTTTTACTTGAGCTCTATTAGTGTGTTTAAAATGATGCCTAGGTTTTAATATTACAAAACCAATTTTTGGAGAAGTCAGCATTGTAAAAAAAATAAAAATAGATGTGCTATAAATATTTTAATGTAGTTGACAGAATTTTATAGTCGACAAAAAATAAAAATCAAAGCTATACTGTAAATTCAATCCTTTAATATCATCATTTGACATTACAGACTTGGAGCATCTGGTCTCCCATCCAGTGTCTGACTGAGCCTTAGACCCAGATTACATTCAGAGGCCAGTGGGATTATACAAATTTGGGCATGTCTCACACACTCACAAAACAATCAACAAAACTGCATACTGTACATGTGCAATGTTTAGTATGAGATGTAAGAGGGTCAAAAACAGGAGGCAGAGCAGCGTTTTCAAGATGCTGAATGCATGTGAATGATATGAATGAGGCCAGATGTGGTGTACGCATGCGTGTACAAAATGAGGGTTTCATTCACATGTTCATGTATGCATGTAGGTGGGCCTGTAAATTGTGCTTGGATTTTCCACCAAAAATTATTGAAATTATTCATATATGTGACATTAATAGCTTGTAAACACCAAGGCATGGATTATTTTTTTTTTTTCAATTGTACCAAGAGGAATAACATCATTTTATCATTTTTATTTTATGCTTCACTACAGCAGCAGTGCTGAGTTACCTGTGGTTTAATGCATTAGCCTAACACCTTGAACCCATTAACTGAGCATAATGATGAAGTAGATATCGCAGCAGAATACTGCAGGAAATGATTTGTATTGTTTGTGTCGTGCAACATGCTGTAACGTATATGCTCTTACTCATATGTTTTACCATTATCTTCCATTTTAATTTCAATGGGTCTGCTGCTACTTGATCAAGTGTGCACTCAAAACAAATTAGCTTGAGCTCATTTTGAGCCAAGAACAAATTTGCTTGACAGAGATATCAGCATTCTTTTGTGACCAATGCAACACCCTTCCACCAAGTTTTATGAAAATTGGGCCGGTTGTTTTTGTGTTATCCCGCTGACAAACAGACATTCAACACTAAAAACAGAATTTCCTTGGTGGAGGTAACAATAACACAAAAAAATGACAAGAAAACTAGAAAACATAATAAATCTGGATCTTGATGCCCTGTCTTTTCGTTGTATTTGGTTTAAATGGAATTACTGTATGCTTAGGCATTGTTAACATTTATAAAAATGAATCCTTTACCCTAGTTAACTAATACACAACAAGTTCTGTAGTAACAAAGTTCAGGTTTGACTTTTTGAGTAACTTCTCTTATTATTCCTTCTCTTCCAGTCGAGTGATTCTTCCTATCTCTGTGGAAGAGGTAAGCTTCAGCTTGGTATATTTCTCTGTGTCTGAGTGTATGTGTTCGCTAAAATGGTTTAGAGGCTCAGTTTTTGTTATCTGACTTTTGGGTTCACTTTATCTGGAAAAGTGAAGCTCAAGTGCCGGCATCATTAATGCTGCTCATTTTTGGGGGCGGCCGTTGAACTTTTCTGTGTTTTTACATTTTGGCTGCCCACATGTTCTGGTCACATTTTTTGATATTTACAAGGAGAATGTCACATATCTACTCAATGCATAGAAAAATTAAATTGCAATCATCACGGGAAAAACTCACATTTTGATATCCAATAAACGTCCATTATAGTAAAGGGGGTTCTATCCAGATAGACCACTGGATCTTTTACTGTCTTTGCTCTCTTTCTCTCTGTATGTGCCTCTGTCCAGTCTTACCATCACTTCCATTGCAGTTAGCTCCTCTATTCAGGCCTGCATTGTAAATGAGTTACCTGAAACTACTTCCATGACATTGTAAGTGTCCCCCCCCCCTCATTCCCCCTGAGTCTTCTGCCTTGTATTTTAGGATTATTACATGACTGTAATCTAATTTTCGTAAATGCATTTGACTTACTCTATTTATTAATGTCAAAATAAATATTTAGACCACTTAATCTGCACAAGTGTAAGGCATTCACTCTGTGCAGTGTGCCACGTCACAGGAGTTCAAGAAGCCAAATATGACACTTGAAAACACCCTCTGATGTTATACATTTTCGTCCAAACTCAAAGCCACAAGGCAGTGGACAAAGCATTAAGCTCCACTGATTAACTGCAGTGGCATTTCCTCTGGATCCTGCAAGCTTCGGATCTACACATGTTGCTTTCTCATTAACTGTGTGTTTTTGAAGCCTTTATCTTTATTATATCTCTGCATAATGAGGCAGGTTTCCTCTCAAGCAGCAGGCCTGGAAATTGTGTTCCCGTCAGCTATGTTATGATTAGGTGGAGGAAAAAGTGCTAGAAAAGAATTATTTGACTAAAATGTGATCAACACAGCCTGAAGACAGTTGAGTTACGTACCCCACCTCTCCCCCCACTGCCCTTGAATCACAACCCTCTAGAATCTCATCTTCTCCGTCTCCCTCTCTTCATACCAATATCTGAAACAGCAGTCTTGTGTTATTTACCACAAAATGGAGATATATATGGAGGTTTGCAGCCACCCAAACACTTGATTCAGTCTGTCATCAATTTGATTAAAGTTAGATTCTTTCATTTAGGAACGATCAATGACCTTTGAATAAAGGTTTTGTTTTGGGGAATAACTGTCTGTTCAGGCTGTTGAAGCCTTGTGGTGAAACTCAGATGGAATTTCCTGTTAATGTCTTGTCATGGGCCAACATAAAAGCTTAAGCTTTATCTGTGCTTTATTTGTGTGAAAGTGAGAGTTCTGACATAATTGGACGTAGACTGACCCGACAAGGCAAGGTGGAATCAGATTTGTCCAACACTGTTATCCAGGAGGCCTTGCTGTTCCTGCACCTCATTTATTTAGCTGATAGTTACAGTAGCCACAGATGATCAGAGGAAACGGTCTCCAGTTTACATTTGACAAATCTTTGTTTCTTATAAGTGTGTCTCGTAATTCACCACCATGGTCACACTTATTCCATCTTCATCAACTATCTTAAGACAAATGGTTTGTATTTTTTTTTCAATGGGGTTGTATGAGGTGCTTATCTATGGTTGGTGTATTTATTACCTGCTGTAGATGGAGGTCGGCAGGTCCACAGTTTGGAGAAGCAGGCAGCTGTACTGCAACAGAAGCTAAGCAATGTTCTGTTGTGGACGGGATCAGCCACAAAATGTGATTTAGCCACCTAAAATGTTTATATATATATATATATATATATATATATGTGTGTATATATACTGTATATATACACACCTGACAGCGAAGTAAAGAGGTGAAAAAAATTCTTCATGCAGAGTACACTTAAACTGATATATATACTGCATATGTGTACACTGTATGAATAATTTTTTCACCTCTTTACTTCGCTGTCAAGCGAGCGTTTTCAATTGAATCTGTGAAATCGCTCTCTTCAAAGCCACCATACTCTCGGAGAAAAAAAGTAATTTTACTTTGCAGAAATGGAAGTTGCTTTTCAACCACTGCCTCAATTGGTTAGTTTGTTTTTGTTATTGTGACTTTGGTGGTTTAGCTAAAACCAAAGCCAAACAATGATACCAACAAACTAACCGATCAAGGTAGAGTCAATCAGCAACTCCTTTGTTCTGAGAGGTAAAATTACTGTTTTTGTCAAAGGAGTTTGGTGGCTTTGAAGAGAGCGTAGATGGATATAACAGCTTCAGTTTCCTGTCGGAGAAGGCTCAGACAACAAAGCAAAATGGTGAAAATACACCTAAGCAGACATAGATTTATTTTACATTGCAGCAGTACATTGCTAAGCAGCTGCCTCCTTGTCCAAACTGTGGATATACTAACCCCCATCGACTACAAGAAATACACTGACTGGATAACAACCTTATGTAGCCCTTCTTAAATCAATCCGAACTACCCATTTAGTGGTCACTTTACATGAAGGTGATTTAAACCCACACGGCCCAGTTTATTGCCTTTGTCTCCTTGTATCATTGCTGTAGCTGTGACAGAGTAACCTTTTAAATGCCAGCAAAAGGTCATGGTTAAAAGGAGCAGTCAGTGAAGCAACTTTTCTGTTGACAAATGCTTTTATAGTCACGATCTTAACACCCAGAAGTCCTGAGGTAGATAAAACAAGTTTTACAATGTTAACCATCAGACATTGCTGCGCTCAACACAGTGAGTAGTTGCCACTGAGTCTTCCAGTCCTACTGGATGGTTAAACTTGGTTGAGGATTTGGCTTCAATTCACTATCACTGTTCATTTCAGTTATGTTTATAATGATATCTGACGTATTTGGAATACCTACTAAAGTATTGGCTTTTCTAAGGCTCCCAAGTTTCAGGAAGCTGTTTGAGCATTGAAATGTCCTCCTGCCAGTCAAATTAATTGATATGGGATAAAAACCTAATGTTGGTGACAGAGGAAAAACTACTTAATATGATTAAGTAGATTGATTACTAAAAATAGAGTGATTTGTCACATGTTTTATGTTGTCGTGTAAGTGTAGTAAAAACTGCAGCTACATTTACAAGCAACATAAATTATGGTGCATGATTACATATTCACATCGGAGATGATTCTATGCGAGTATTTCATTGTCGTTTAAATTAAACAAAAATCCACCATGAATTGAATTGAGCTATTTCATTATTGAACCTTGTAGAGAATTTGAAGTTATGATGGAGTTTGACAGAAAACACTTCGGAAATCCAAGAAATGAATGTTAGCTTTGGTATCAAAGAGAGAGAAACCTTTGAAAATCATTGGTTTATACAAACATTTACTACTTCAAACTGAAGAGAGATTAAATATTTTCATGACAGGCTTATTACCAACTTCATGTAAAATAAATAAATGTAATACATTTTCAGTGTCAAATCCTGTTTCCTTGTTGGTAGGTTTTCTCTGCAAACGAGGTGTACAAGTTGAGGACAAGAAACATTGTTGCTCTCCTGTATGTGTGTAAATATTTAAATCGATAGTTTTCTCTTTGTATTGTATTTTGTTTTACACTTACAAACAATGTTATATAAAGAATATCTGTAATCGCTGTCCTGTGAAAATAACAGACTATCTCAAGACTACATCAATTTGTTCCATTGTTGTGATGTTGCAAGTGTGCTCCAGCTTTGTGCAGAGGTTATATGGTGGATTAGAGGTGATTAAGAAATGAAAGAATCCATTGTCCTATGTTTAAACAATCACATGCACACTCAAGATCAGGATGATGGGGGATGAGATGAAGAGGGGGTCGTGGGAAGGAGACAATGTACAGTTTGTGAAAAAGAAAACTGACTGTGAGCAGCATAAAAGTGTTGTTGATGGGATGAGAAGAAAAGGTGGAGGACAGACATCAGTAAACTGGAGAGATTAGGAGGATTCAGGGGCGAGGAAAGGAGAATGTAGCGATCAGGGAAAGGATCAGAAGGGAAAGTAATCCACCATGTAAGATTTAAAAAAAAGAGAGAAAATATCTGTAGGTTACTGGGAAACCTCCCTCATTGGCAAAATACACGGTGACTTCAATGTAAATTAATTAAGCTTTTTAAGGTTTGAGGGGAAACAGCTCCTTCAATCTCACTTTCTACTTCAACCCACTTTTCTCTTTCTTTCAGTACCAGGTCGGTCAGCTCTACTCCGTGGCTGAGGCCAGTAAGAATGAGACGGGCGGAGGAGAAGGAGTGGAGGTGCTAAAAAATGAACCCTATGAGAAAGAAGGGGAGAAGGGACAGTACACGCACAAAATTTACCATTTGCAGAGGTAAGCAGTTTTACAACAGATTTTAAATGCTACAGGATTCAAAGGAGGCTCTTACAAAGTTCACGCAGGAAGACTTAATTAATTTCCCCCTCGAGGCCTCATCTCTTGACTCCTATCCATTCATACATTTACCTGCTTTGGACTATTTAATCCCATCACTTTAAAGTCTTCTTCCTGGTTCTCCATCCCATCTAGAAAACTGAAAACACCCACTGCATCTCAAGAAATAGTTTGACACATTGGAAATTCTGCTTATTTGCTTACCTACCAAGAATTAAATAAAAAGATTGATACCAGTATGTGTAGCTACATACTGTATGAAGCTACCACCAGCAGCCATGTTACCTTATAGCTGACTGGATGCCGAGGCTTGTCTGACTCTGTTGAAAGTTTGAAAAAAACAAATCCGTGCTTGCAGCTGTTATGGAGCAGTTAGTGGTCCTTTGAGGTGACATTAGCATGCTAATATATTTACATTGACAATGCTAACATGCTGACGTGAAGCAGGTATAAGGTTTACGATGTTGATCATCCTAGTTTCCCACTGCCTCAGTCCTTTATGGCAAGCCAATCACCTGCACTGCTTCATGTTTATGTTTCAAACCTTATCTTTAGGTTATGATTACAGTGGAATTGGTCATCAAGCAAAAGTTTGGTCTATAAGGTTATGGTAAGAAAGTATGTGACCCTTGATAGCCTCAGGATTAGGACCATGTCAAGAATAATGACAGTGCAGGGTGTTTTTCCTTTTTTATTGACCATGCATGGAGATCTTATCTTGATTTTAGTAACTACCCTTTGTGCTCATGTACCTTGCTGCTCCCTCATTTGTAGTGTCGTTAAATAAGTAAAATTCTAATTCATTAAATTGACCTAGGTTTGCTCTCTACTCACATCTCTGTCCTGCAGTAAAGTGCCATCATTCGTCAGAATGCTGGCTCCAGCTTCAGCTCTCAATATCCACGAGAAAGCCTGGAACGCATACCCATACTGTCGCACAGGTAGTAGGCACTCACACACAGACATTTCATACTAGCACAAAAAATCCACACAGTATGTTATTTCAAAGCTCTGTGCAGAAGTAATTATGCTTTTTTGCAGTATAAGTCATATGAAGTGAGTACAGATGTGGTTTGTGACGTATATTGAAGCTCATATTTTCAAATGCAGGCCATGTCAAATAAAGTTTTAGTGGCACAGGAAATATAATTTTATTAGTTTGATGGGGCCTATTTGTGAATTAATCCCAAAAAATAATGGTACTAAATATCATCATCATTTTAATCCTTGAAAAGTACGCATAGAATTGACTCAAATGACAAAGATGCTGATCTGTGAAGCACTTGTCGTCCTCTGGGTACCTATCTGTCTTTGTATCTCTCTGTCTCTCCCTGTGTGTCTCTGTCACCTTGAAGGAGTAGTTGAATAATTTACTGTATGTCCAGTGAGAAGAGCCATGCAATCATTCGAGCCTTTCAGGCTGATATCACACACACACTGCCAGCTGCCAGACAGCCATCTGTCATACAAACACACAGGACAGCCAGAGGCACAACCTGAACCCACTCACTGACAAACACTTTAACAATTACTCTTGAACTCTGTACATTGTCCAATTCTGTAACTGCTTTTACGTTCTCAAAAATGTTTCCCAACTGCATTATTTGTTTTATCTCTCTGTTTGCTGCTGCTCTTTCGTTCATCCGGCTCTGCAGTTATCACTGTAAGTATTTTTTATTTTCCATGTACGTCTAAAAGAATTCATGTATGTCAACAGAAGGGACACACCAAGCTTTGATGCACAAAGAGAGAGCAAATTAACCTCTGAAAGTTGAGAAAGAAATGTGATCTATTTCAGTAAAGTGTGCGTGCGTGCGTGTGTGTGTGTGTGTGTGTGTGTGTGTGCGTGTGTGCGTGTGTGCGCGTGCGTGCGTGTGTGTGTGTGTGTGTGTGTGTGTGTGTGTGTGTGTGTGTGTGTGTGTGCGTGCGTGTGGGCGTGTGCGTGTGAGAGAGAGAGAGAGCAGGAGGCTGAGCCGTGTCAATTGTACTTTTATCGTCTTTTTACGTGCTCACATAGTATCATGTAAATTACTCCTCACTCAGGCTTACTTCTCTTTTTCTCTGCAGAATGAGTATATGAAAGATAACTTCCTGATCAAGATTGAGACATGGCACAAACCTGACTTGGGACACCTTGAAAATGTAATTAGTACAAACAACAATAAGCTGTGAAGCTCTATGCATGTTTGTACGAGCAGAAATTTTGATTTGAAAATTTGTGTTGTTCATGGAATGACTTTAAATATTGTACAAGGCAAAGAAGGGCTCTTTTTATATCTCCACTTCTTGATTTGGGATCCTACTGTATCTCACATCTGGTATTAATGTTTTTTGTTTATAGACTGTTTCCTCAGCTGTTTGCTGTGTTTGCCACCACTTCAGTCTTTTTAGTTGTCTCCTAATCAAAAGCGTTTCTGTGAATTATTGCGGAAGGCTCTCATAATTACTGGAACATTGCTACAATATATAAATAAATATGAATGTGATCTCACACACACACACACACACACACACACACACACACACACACACAAAGAATAGGCAAAACTGCAAAAAGAGCTACACTAATTAGAGGAATGCATCTCCCATGTATAATTTTCTACATTTCCACTTGCATCATGTTTCAAAACCCTGAGCCTCTGTTGTATTTGAGCTGCCTGCAGAGAGTTGTGCCTACGCATAGCTGTGCTTTGTGGTTCTGTTTCAGGTACACGGCTTGGATGCAGAAACCTGGAAGAAGGTGGATGTAGTCTATATTGATATTGCAGACAGACACCAAGTGGAGCAAAAGGTGAGCATATGTTAGCTTATGATCCATGTTGAAATGATTACAGCAGCTACTTCCTGCGTTACCTTATGCATGTTCATTCTGTTTTTTCTCATCTCACGTCAGGACTACAAGCCAGAGGAGGACCCTTGCAGGTTCAAATCAGTGAAGACAGGACGAGGACCTTTAGGACCAGACTGGAAGGTACAGTATTATTGATATTAATATTATTATTTTATTATAAATGTCTCAGTTGATTGAGATACATTTAAAGCCACTGTTAAACACATAATAAACAAAGACTTCAAATATTTGTTCCTTGGCAACTATGTTGTGAACTCAGTGTTTCCTGGTCAATACAGGATGAACATTTTGTCATAGCCAGGCGATAGCTGAGGTCATGTCCTTTATCACTTGGGCAAGGAGTCAGATGTTACAGTTAAAAGCTTACATTACAACCTCAAAATATCCTTTACAATTAGTAGATATTTTTTAAACTCAATGTATTTGAATTAAACTGTTTTTAGGCTAACAAATACATTAGTTGTTTTTTTTGGGGGGGGTGGGGGTGGGGGGGTAAATAAAGGTTTTTGTATTTCCCTATCAATTTAATTGCAAGTGGTATGGGATTTTTTTTTTATATAGATATGAAAAAAGCAAATAAGCTATCGAAAGTTTGTGTCATTGCGGTCTAGTAAAAAGTTATTGGAGGGTGTCAGTGGGGCACAAGACCATAGTATTTCTAAAATTGTGGTAACAGCCCTGAACACAGCCGATAGAATTAAATGAATAGAAAATATTGAGCCCATATACTGTATACGTATGATAACTGCGCAACCTCTTTTAAATATTCAAACATCCATGTATGTCTATTTGTGTACATGCAGAAGGAGCTTCCTAACAAGAAAGACTGCCCACACATGTGTGCCTACAAACTGGTCACTGTCAAATTCAAGTGGTGGGGCCTGCAAAATAAAGTGGAGAACTTCATTCAAAAGGTTTGTTGACTATGAGTTTTTCACTTTATAATTGTCATCCAGGAGGGCAAAGGTCAGCCACTGTTGAACGCAAACTGTTTGATGACATGATGTTGGTGTTGCAGGAAATATTTGCATTATTTTAACTTCCTGGACAGTATTTTCATTGTGTGTGTTGTGCATTTGTGTTATATATCTTGTGCATGCGTACAATACATCCTGACAGCTTCAGGTAATAAGGGAAAAGTATAACTCAGTATCATGCTGCACATATGAGCTGCACCAGCTGCTAGGTGATAAACAGGGTAAAGAGGGAAGGAAATCAGCTTCCTTTAACCACAACAAGACTTCTCTTTATTCTCCTTTGTTGTTTGACAGCAAGAGAAGCGTTTGTTCACTAATTTCCACCGTCAGCTCTTCTGCTGGATCGACAAATGGATTGAATTGAACATGGAAGACATTCGTCGCATGGAAGAGGAGACACGTAAGGAGCTAGATGAGGTAAGCCAAACCAGACTAGGCCAAAACCTCATATGTGGCTGAATTGTGTATGAAAAGCTAGAGGGCTTTTCATTTAAAAACTCAAGTCACATGGCATTCGGCTAACCAATGGTGTAACTTTACTCATTCACTGACAGACATGCAGGTTTCCAGGGCTCAGGACAGCCAAAGACTTAGAATCAGACAGATTGCTGAGGATCATAAATCCTTTAATAAGTAAATATAAACTTCTTAAAACTAAGTAGTCGATCATAGTCTGAAACCAAAGGAGTGAAGACATGTACGCACTTGTCTCCAGATAACTGTGATTTATCAATCATCTGCAGTATTTCTGTGTGTGAACGTTGTTTCTTCTGTATGTCAGATGAGAGTGAAGGACCCAGTGAAAGGGATGGTGGCTCTAGAGGACTGAGGTTGTGTCGGACCGTGAATGCTGCTGCTCATCAGGTGAGAGAGTTGTACCCACATACAGTAGGTGTTTCACAGTCTCTGCAGACACATTCTTTGAAACAGTGATTTTTCTTTTTTTTCTTTTTAGAGTAATCGATTGTCTAATTGTTCATGGCAAGTTTCAAGGTCCAAAGTCATTCCTTCAAATTTCGGGACTTTTTCAACTAATATTCCGGAAATTAAAAATATCTCATTTACAATGATGTAAAACCCAGAACAAAAGAAAATCCTCACATTTAAAAAGTTGGAATCAGATAGTGTTTTGCATTTTCACTTGAAAAAAATTATTTATCAATTGTTTTAGAGCTAATAAAAGAATTTTTAGCCCAAATGCTAAAGATATGTTTGAGGTTGTTTGAAGTGAGGCTCAGGAAACATCTTGGTCACAATTCTTCAATCACCAAACAACACCAACACACTATCACATTATAAAGTTGTTAGGAAGTTGTTTGCTTACATAATTAGCAGACACAGATCATTCACATATTCAATGTTCACACAGTAAGCTGTGTTTCAGTTTCCACCAGCTGCTGAGATAATTATGTGACTCTTTAGCTGCTAAATCCTTCACGAACTGTCAATCTGTTGTTTGGTGTTGGACAGGTAATGTATAGTAAATAAGCATATGAATGAGGGAAATCAGACATTGGAAGTGCTTCTTCTTGATGCTCTTACCTATCTCTGTCTCTCTCTCCTATGTTTCAGACCAGAATACCCAGACACCAGCGGATTCACATCCTCCTTTTGTCTCAACTGATACAACATCTGACCGGCCGGTCCAAAATCCACCTCCTGCAGTACAATCTGGTTTTCAGGGACCTGGACCCAGTAAACTCCCAGTTTTCAGCCGATCTCCTCCACCCCATCCTTCCTTCCTCGAGTCCCATTTGTCCCCTATTTATTTTCTCCATCTAGCGTCGCCATCTTATTAACTGCTCTGAGGCCTCCAGTAGCAACATTATAGATCTTGTCAGTCGGTTCTCTCTTCTCTCTCTAAATCGTTCTAAACTACAGAGAATAGTGAAATTAATCTCTGCAATTTAGGATTTATTTCTATTTAAGATATACCAATGGTGTATATATACAGTATATCGGGGAGCTGAATAATTGTATTGAAGTATAAATATAAATATAAATATGAATATAAATACAAATATATATAAACAGGGTTTTTAAAATGATTCTGTAAGTTTGTCTGTGGATGTTGATTCTTTTCCAGACCAAGCTGTGTCTGCTCAGTGTTGCGTTTTGATCCAGTGATTTTTTTTTTGTTTTGTTTTGTTTTTTTGACTCGTCATAGTACCACCTTCTTACCATTTGTGTCGTGCTTTACGCAGTGTTTTGTTTTGTTGTTCAAATCAAGTTGCAAGTCTACAAACCACAGCTGCAAGGTCAGGATTGTGCTGAGAGTGTTACGTTGTCTCTGCTCGACTCCTGATCTACCAGATAGGATGTTTTATTTCCCTCAGTATCTCCCCTCATACGTCGAGGCATTCGTTAGCTTTTCTGCTGCTTTGTGAGTTTGTGCGTGTGTGTGTGTGTGTGTGTGTGTGTGTGTGTGTGCGCGCGCTTCTGTGTGTGCGTGCGTGTATGTGTGTTGTTGTTACGTCATCAAGGTTTCCAGCCATATTTTTCACGTTTCTTTCAACAGATCATTGCTAGCGCTTCAGTTTCATCAGGCTGTTCAGACTGCTTGAAAGTGCAGTAGGTTAAGATAAATGTCTGAATACAAATATACAGTAATGCATATACACAACTACAGAGAAAGAGAGATGGTCTACAAGGATACAAGTAAAAGGTATCACTGCAGTGGAAATTTACAGTAGACAACTAGAACAGCCATAGCCGAGTGTCGGACTGTCTCTTTTTTCATCCGACGGTGACATGCGTTCTGCATCAATTCTTGCCCTGCCACCCATTGTGTCATCTCCAGTGGATAAATGGTCTTATCCAGCAATAGCAATAACTATCATGACACGTTGGTCTCTCCTCTATCATTCCAAATCTATCTTAATCTTTAATTTGTTCCCATAATGAGAACAGTTTTAGCAAAGCAGAGCTCGAGCTAAAATGATTCATTAAATGCTGGTTTTATTGCGTGTCTTTGGACGAGGTGGTTTTCCTCCTGCTGGAATCTGAAGCCTGTCATTTGTATTTGTGTGGTTTTTAGATATATGCATGGATGTACATGGGTGATATACAGTAGTGTGTGTCTTTGCAGAGAGCTGATGCTAGCTGGGTAAAGAAGCGAGGAACAAATGAAGCTGGAGGAGTGATAACAGCGGGCACTATCCTTCTTCTTCACGCCTGTTTGGCCTCATTTGTCTTCAGTTACCATAAATGTCCTGTTTTCCACCCTCTGTTTACATCACATCCGCCACATATGTTAACAGTGTGGAATCATTGAAGAGAAAGCAACTGATAATGTCATAAGGCCAATACCATAATGTTGACTGATTCACAATTAACATATTTTGATCATAATGATAAAAAATAACTACCCTCAGAACAAGAAGATGGTTACGAGGCCTATATCTGGATATTTGCAAAAGAGATGCTAAAGCAAACGTTTTACACTGGTTGGACTAATGGGTTAATTCATGTGAAATAAATACATATTTTTTTTATCTGTAGTTACGAATGAAATAAAAACCTATTTTTTTGGAAGTGTGTGTACAAAATGTATATCATTATAAAAGCATAATCATGCACACTTGTGTGGAATCTGATTGGATGTTTAACAGTATAAATATCAGTTCCACTGAAGGGCTTTCTATTGGCAATTATCAAATAAAACCTGTAGTAAGTACAGTTATCAATTTTTTTTTAAAAAAAGTGTTTTGGCCCAATATTTACTACCTTTATTTTGTTATTTGTAAGCATATATTGATCTGTCCTTAGTGGCAACTGTAGCTACATGGACAACTCAACAGCAGTGACATTATTTATTCCAGGGCCTCTTGAATTAGGTCGAGTCATCACTGTTTTGCCATCAACTTGATGAAATTCCTGAAAATGGCATTTTACTTTAATGTTCACCTGTATTATTCTAAAGGTCTGTTCAGTTTAATTTATTTAATCTGTTCAGAGTCAGCTTTTCTTTGTTGGTTCCACAGTAAACATGGAACTGAGTTGACCTCATCATCTGACAGATAATAACAAATAGAGATTTTTAAGCAAAGTCTTTGCACAATCACTATCCGTCATCTTCTGACGCACTGTATTCAAATTCAACTTTATTTTATTGGCCATAAGGCATAAAAAGTCCATTAAAAACTGCTGTGGACATTATTCGACTTTGATTAAAAAAAAATAATAATAATTTATAACTTAATTTGTCCCATCTTTTGATGCTTTTTCATCTCCCTGTACATCTGATTAAGTTTATAGGCCCATCCTTGCAAACCCTTTTCTGTTGCCTCCTCTTTGAAGAGAACACTGGCTATGGATGTCTGACCTCTGTGTCCATCAAGCATTTCACTCAGTGTCTGTGGGGCTACCAACTGAATCATGGAGATTTGTGGATGTACTGTATGTACTGACTTTGTAAATAGTAAATAAATTAATGTAGATGAACACATATATATATATAGATCAGACTGTCCTGCCAAACCTACAGCACACTTGATCCTCTCAATCCATCGCTAAATATTCAGTATTACACAGACCACAACGACCAAGTCGCGCTCACAGAAGTATTATTGTGAGGGACTGTAGAGTTATAGCTGCTGGAATATAGTGCTGATAAGATATTTTTAGGAATATTGTCATCTGTAGTCATTTAAAAGAATAAATGCATTGTTACATACTGTTATAGATGATGTTGCTGCAGATTTTAGGATGCCCCAGCAAAGCAGTGAAGAGCTGACTTGCTGTGTGGTTTGTATTTGGAGGAAATGTTTTGTTTTTTTTAAACAAAGCAAAAACCCTGTTCACTACTTCCTGTCCTCCTCGCATTACTCCCTCACTGGGACCACTTCTCATTGGCAGGACAGTGTATAAATATATATTTTTGTTCTGAATGTTGTTGTACCTCTGTTGTCAGTCTCTGAACTACACTCGCTTCTCTCACCGAAAAGGAACGTATAACGGCAGCTTGGGTCAGTTCATTGATCCACATTATGACAGTGTCGGCCCCCAGTGGAGCCTCGATGCAAGTTAGATTTTGCCCTCCTGTGGTTAGCGATGACAATTGAAGGGTAATTATTCTACATTTTGGAGCAGCTTCTACCGGGTGCTGAAGTGTTGAAGTTTATAGCAACACAGGAAAAAAAAAAAAAAAGCAAAGACAATTAAATGTGGTTGTTTGAAAACAGATAGTGAAAGTTAGGTCCATTTTAAGAGCCTGAACATACAAAGTTGTGAGAGAACATGGTTTAACAGAGACAATCTCATAGATATCTGTTGTTAGATTCCTCGATTTATAATCAGAGTATGAAACCAAATGATTCCATAATCCCAAACTGTTTTTAAATCGTTAAATCTCTCTCTCTCTCTCTTCTCTCTCTCTCTCTCTCTCTCTCTCTCTCTCTCTCTCTCTCTCTTACTCCTGTTAACTTGTCTCCTGTTTTTTCTTTCTTTTATTGTGAATTTGTGCCTTTTTGTCATCTTATCTTCTAATAACACTACTGTACATTGGAGACGTAAAGAAATGAATAAAAAGAAGCAAAGCAACTGTACACAAGTTTGATGTGTTTTTTTAAACACGAGCTATGATGTTCTTGAAATGAAAATAAATGATACAGATGATTTATCAGGATTTTAGTTCATCGTAGCAGCCTCAGGGATATCATACAGAGTCATTAAAAAAAACAAGGAGGTGAGTTTTCTGGGAAACTTGAAGGTTGGACATTTAAAAATGAATATTTACATTTCTAGAAAAGCTTTGAGAAGCTTGGACATATTTGTGAATTCCATCAGTATTGACAAGGAGGTAAGGTCAATAAAAAAGCTATTTTTGAAATTCACTTCAAGCTGTCATTTTGTATGTGAAACACAGAGCCTTGCAAAATGGTTAAAACTAATTTCTTTGATCTGAAAAAGTGATGTTTAAAAAAATATATTTATCATTTAATCCATAGATGTAAAAATCACTTTATAAAGTAATGGGGCATACATTTTATATTTCCAAGATTGAACAACAACACCTCTGCATTAAACAAATAAACTGGTTAATGTAATCAATAATTTGCTCAAATTTAATTAATTAAGGCCACTTAGTCTGCAATTTGATAATGTCTCTTTGGTGCCCGCAGTGGAGCTGTCAAAAACCACAGAGTAGCAGACAGCAGCTACTGTACCACACACGTTCATCCACAGCCACTGCAGGCTGGGTAAAATTAATCAGGCTTTGAATGGCAAAGATTACTTTAAATCCTGATTATGAGGCACAAGAGGGGCCAGGACAGAGAGCTGCTACACATTTTGTGAGATGTTGATGATACTCTACACAGTCTGTGGCTGTTTGAGAGGAAATACTTGGAACTACATGAATCCTTTATGGCCTATTGAGGTTTTTTAGCTTATGAGTGAAAACTGACTGAAAACTAAAGAAGTTGTGAATAATATATACACTTTACTTATACTGTATATATGGGAGATTTAAACACACATTTATGTGTATAAATAACAAAAAGAAACACAAATAGAACAATTTCTAATTTACCCTGAGTGTATTTTTCTGTGTTCTGTCAAAACGTTTTCAAATCAGTTAAATGATATACCTATATGTTAAAGGCCAATATCAGCTACTGAAATTGGTCGGCCAGTTTATCGTCCAGCCTCTAGTAAAAACGGTAAGTTGTGGTTTTCTCAGGTGTTATTTCTGTGCCGGGCTTATTGACGTTTTCTATATGGATTTAACGAATGAGAAATAAATTATTAATTATTGAGTTTTGCACCTTTTAGCAGGCTGATTTCGTGTTTTCTTAAGGAGCCAGGCATGCTGTTTTCCCATTTATGCTATACTAACTGTTTTCTGATTTATAGTTGCATATTGACAGATATGAGAGTGATATAAATCATCTTCTTTAAATGTCCACAAGAAAGCAAATCAAAGTTTTTCAAAATGTTATATCCTTTTTATGAATTAGGAGACTCATAAAATTATGAAGGCCTATATATACATTGGACAGTGATCTTTAGAAAGCAAATTTATCCTAAAAATATAAACAATGTCTTTGACTACTGACTATTTGAATTTTGGGAAATATCTGTCATCTTGCTGTTCAATGCTAAAATGATTTAAATCCAGGCAGTAGAAACCATATACTTTCAATTGCCAGGAATCACTTAATTAAAATCAGAGCTTTCTATGGTGTGAAAAAACCTCTTCATCATGGCACTGGCCAAAGTCACCACTTGTTTTACACTGAAAAAGCACACAGTAAGGGAGAGCACCTTACACATCCCATACTGTTAGGAAAGTAAAAGATTATTTAAGAACATACAAAGATGGCTTTAGAGTAACAAATAAAATGCGTCACAGTGACATTCAATAAACAGACATGTCCATTCATGAACACTTTCTCACTGGGTTGTTAACCAACCTGGGATAATAGCTTGATCCGATGTTACGCTTTAAGTCCAGCCGGGGTTGTGTGTGGGACCTAGCACCCAGAAGGAGAGCAGCTGAGAACGTGTGAGGGAACCGAAAAGAGAATAAAACAGTCAAACAACAGGACTCACCGTAGGAAAACAGATCCAGTCTCTCGACTCCCCTTTGGAGATCTTTTGTCATCTGTGCACACGGCGTCTGCAGCTTTTTCCGGACACCACAAGACAAACACACAGACAAAGGTACTGTTTCAGGCGTTTTTGTTTTCTGCAAGTATTCCAAAAAGAAAAGAAAAAAACATTATAAGACAAAGGTTTTAACTAATATATATTTATATCAAAACTATTTTTAAGTCACAAACCTTTCTGAATTTGAGAGAAGGATGCTTTTATCACAGACAAGTGCTTCATTTATGTTAATTCATATTTTTTTCATAAAATAATAGATATTTATCTTCAGGTTTAGACTATTAGTATTAAGGCATTTTACCACTATAAGGATCAGAAGCGTTGGATTTGGACAGATAGCAGGTATGGCTGAAGATGTTATCCAAGTATTTATTTATAATGGATCAGTTGACTATGTGGAATTTAAGAAGACAAACACAGAGAACTAGAAGGGAACTCTGAACATGCAGACCTCTGCCCAGGTCAATAGTCCATTCTTGTATGATATGCAACACATTTGTAGCAGTTCTGTTTTCTCCACTATGAAACCACTTTCCCCGAGTAATGACTGCTAGCTGTACAAAGTTTGAACAAGTACGTGTGTATCCCAGATGATTACTGGTACCTATGAAGGTGGACAGTGATATAGAGTCATAATTTTTCTAAAACTGCCTATGTTTTGTCACTATTTAACTTTACTGCCATCTATTGGATATTAAGATGTATGATATTTAATAATGGAGTGAATTATAATTCATGATTCTACCTTGTGATTGAGATCTGCCCCAAAATGTAAGGGGTTCTTCGTTGGCTCGTGCTACATCATTCGACCGAGTGTCATAAAAACTGGTCTGAGTTTTTCCGTAATCATGCTGACAGACAAACAAGACGAACAAAACCATACTGGAAAAAAAAAAAAAACACTTGGTAGAGGTAATCATGACCATACTTTGTTGTCACCTTCGGCTCTGTGGTAAAACTTAGCATGTTTCAGCTTCTAGTTTTGGTTTTACAGGTCACAACTACTGTTTTAGTTCATTCTCACCACTCACATCTCCATTTTCGGCACAAAAAAACACAACTCTGATACTAACTTTACATTTTTTGCCCAGCATCAAACAGTATGCAGACAAAGTTGACGACTAGCTGACTTACATGTGTTTTGTGGTCAGAAATATAATTACAAATCTCTGCTGGATGTGTAAACATGTTAGTTTGTAACTGCCATAACAAATATGCTTTCAGCTTATTTTGTTTCCCTTAAAGAAATAAGCAATGAGTGCAGTTTTGAGTTAACAGCTGCATCCCATTTCCTGTACTTCCATTGGAACACATAGGCCACATGTTGTATAATACATGTCAATGCGTTTATATTTAGTGTGAACTTCGTCAGGGTGGCGTTGTCTCATCGTTGTGCACTTACCGGAAATGATGATCTGAATGCGTCACATTGTTTGGTCATCTTAGTTACAAAAAGTATGTGTACATTATGTGCACCTGTTACAGTTATGTCACAAATGATGAATAGTCTATTGTTATTTGCTGATAATTATCCGCCAACTGTAGAACTATATGCAGAAAAAAGGGCACCAACAACCACAGCTCCTTTTGTACATTTCCTCTAATGTGTTCCTGTGCAGGTTTAGCTCCCTGTTAGTTAGTTAGTTAGTTAGTTAGTTAGTTAGTTAGTTAGTTAGTTAGTTAGTTAGTTAGTTAGTTAGTTAGTTAGTTAGTTAGATTTTCTGTTTGTTTTTTATGCACTCACTCATCCCCCTGCATATTCATTTTGGCAGTATCCATTAATCAGCCACAACATAAAAAACAACGAAAGATAAAGTTTAATATAACAGTCCAACAATAAAGCCTCTTTTCATGAATATTATGATGCTTAGTTGTTATCCAATCTGATTGAGAGTTGCTGATTTATTTTATTGGTCATTTTGGAGCTGATGGTGCTGTTGAACGACTGGTTTATACTGAGTGGTGTCAAACCGATTCATTTAAATAGGAGGCACAAAACATTAGAAACACCTCTCAGTGTAACCCAGTGCATTTCAACAGATCCACAAATTATAGTCTCCAAAATGACCATTAAAATAAATCGACAACTCTCTCAGTGATGATTGAATAACAGTTGAACATAATCCTTTTGAATGGAGGACTTATTGCTGGACAGTTGCATAGCCTATATAGGCTACCTAATGCTTTACCTGCCAGTAGTTTTAATGTTAAGGCTGATTGGTGTATAGTTTTTATACATCCACAACTTTTATACAATATGTCCTGAAATGCTCCCAAGTGCTTCGTGTGTTTATATGTGATCTTCAGGGCGCTGTCACTTTAACACAACTGAGGCTAACTGTGATTAGACATGATTACAAAGCCATTTCAGAGATGACTTTTAGGATTCGCTGTCAGGTTTGGCTTTGTCTCTTTTGTTTATTGTTGTCAGGCTCTGGTGGTCTATTGTCCTGGTAAACAGACTGTAATAAGGATGAGCTTTTTTTTGTTTTGTTTTTATTGCACAGTTTATTCAAGCTTATATGTGTGTTTATGTGTGCCTACAGGGGAGAAAATGAACACTGGAATGAGCACTGGAAAATTTCGAAGTGGTGGGAGAGACAAGTGCAGGTAAGAGCAGCCCAATCCCATACTTATTTATTGTCTTATGCAAAGGTAAAGAGTAGAAAGGAACACAAGTGAGAGGGATGACAGTAATTGTGAGTAAAAGCACAGAGTACAGGAAAAAGGTGGAAACGGAGTCCAGAAAATAACCCCCTCCCCCCCCGTACAATGTTTGAATTGCTTAATCTTCATAAGTAGATTGTGGCTGCTGGAGTCTTTGCATGGCTTTTTGATAAAACCTAAATAATCTGTCGTTCGTTATTTCTCACCAGTGAACCCCCTGGTTATCCACTTAACACTTATGTGCGCTGAAGAATATGCTCTAAGTCTTTGCATGTGACACTGTTACATGTAGTGGCAAGAAGAACTGGGGCACCTATCCCTCTGTCTTAATATTATCCACAGTTATCCAACTATTACACTCAAAGGAATCAGTAACAATAATAATTTTGGGTTACATTGCTCACACATGGAATCAATTATTTTAAACAATAATCAGCACAATATTTATGGCATCCAAAGCGATGTTCAGTTGAGTTGCGCAGCGATGGTATGATGATGTCTATTGTTTCAGATAACAAGTAAAGACATATTTTTTACTGTAATGTACAGAGTTCAGCATCTTGAAATTAAAGATGCAAGTTCGTGAACACATTTAAAACTTGCATTGATAATTACACTACTGTTTCTATGTTAGTTTTTTTTTTACAGAGACAGGTTGGTACTGGCTAAACTCTAAAAGCTCTAAAGCCGAAGATATTCACCGCGTTTATGATTTCGAAATATTTAAACCATTCAAGTATTGGGCAAATGCGTTGCACTTGCTAATTGCTTCCTGTAATATGTACCTCCACACTATTATGTAATTGGTCCACTATTAACTGTGCTGCAACAATCGTTAATTAGACTTATTCGAGCTTTTGTTAAAAAAAAAAAAAAAAAAAAAACACGTCTGTGTTAGAGCTTATAAAACTGCATTTAAGCTCTCCACCCGTCTACCCCCACCTCTCTCTGGGTTTACAAAGATAACCTTTCACCCATATGAGAAGTGCCTGGATTGAGGCCAAAAGAAGCTAATGCTTTTGTGCGCTCTTGTCCCCTCAACTAATGCCGCAGTGTAATTGTGGGGTTAAATACATTGTTCTGTGTGCTCAGCTAATAGAGGGAACGCTGGGAGTAAACCTCTTAGGGATCTGAAGGGTTACTCAAGTCTTGCAACATACTTACCGTGATGGAGGATCAGCATCCAGTCCTCCTCTTCTACCTACACTCTGTGGCTGCACACACTTAAAGAAAAAACTCACTCACATTCACGTGCCTGTCTCCTGCCTGCGATTATGCCCAACGCTGACCCATTCTCGCCTACATTCCCGAGCCAACCCCACGGCTTTGTCACTCGTTGCTCCACAGTTGCATGACCACACAGGACTTGGCCAGAGAAAGGGCTGCACAGACACACTTCACTCCTGGGCTTTTGAGTTTTTCAAGCTGGCCAGTTTGGAGGACCTTTAACAAAAGCTGCCTGGAACACATGCAGAGAGATTTGACTAACTTGGAATCAGTTCATGTTACTTCCAGCAGCCTGGGCGGAGTGGAGGCCCCTCACATCAAATGACTGCAACCAGCTCAACTAAAGAAGTCTGGGGAGAAATCAAACCAAAAGCAGCTCTTTCCCTGGATTTTGCTTGTTTTCCGTTGCTGGACTGCATCTTTATTTTTTATTTGAGTAGTTTCCTTAAATACCGTGAGGACCCTCCGGTTCTTTACGGGTAAACACACTCACCTTCTAAGATGGACCCTCTAACAGACAGTCCACGTGTGCGCTCAGACAGCATGAGCAGCTCGGCATCTCAGGGCTCGAAGTCAAAGATGCTCCTCCGCCAGCGCTTGTCCCAGCTGATGACCTGCATAGAGGACCTGAGCTCTGACGATGAAGCCAGCGAGGAAGTATCTCGCACGCTGGATGAAGCATTTCAGCTCTGTGGACGCTTCATTCCCACAGATGAATTCAGGTTGACCAGTGCACATGCTTACTCACGCATACACAAGTTCACACAGATACACTCGCAACTGGTGTTTATGTTTCCAGGAAAAGTTAAGAACTTCTTATGCTTGTGTAGTTTCACCCTGGAGAAAATGTAGTAGAATCTAAATTATTAAGAAGAAAAAGTTTAATAAACTGATCTTATTGAAATTTATCTAGAGCACTTCTCGGTTTCCAGTTTGACACTTCTTTCTGGTTTCCAGTTAACCCATATGATATCATTAAAGTTGTGAATGTTGAAATGTAAATAGGTTATCAATGTTTTGTTTTGTTTATTAGTTTTACATTTTTTGAGGGCACTAACAGTTGTATTGTAACAATATGTATTGTATTTTGAAATAAAGTAGAAACGAAAGCATGTATTAAGTTTGCACGCCAAAGTTTTACAGATTTCCATTGAACAATGACACTATTGTAATAACAACAAACAAAATGTAATATTGCGGCTAAATTATTTGAATACTTTCTCTTTTTCCATCCCTTTGGTCGAAACTCAACACTCTGACAGGCTGCACATGGTGACCTGGAACGTGGCCACAGCTGAGCCTCCTGAAGACGTCACCTCATTGCTGCAACTAAATGTCCAGCCCCCAGCAGACCTCTATGTGATTGGGTGAGAAATAACATTACATAAAGTGATTAACAAATGAGAGGTAATTATTTATTGGCTTGGCAAGAAAAGAAGGAAAAGATGTCACACTGGACCAAAGTAGCAGGATTAACAATGTCAGTGTGTCATTGTTTGCCTTTTGTTTGTGTTGGTGTGTGTCAGCCTGCAGGAGGTGAACGCCACCCCGGTGAGGTTTGTCTCAGACATGATGGTGGAGGACTCCTGGAGCCACGTCCTCATGGACACGCTGGCACCCAGAGGCTTTGTCAAGGTGACAGAGGACAGAAGAAGGAAATGGGATTTAGTATTGTCACCTGAATGAATGTGTTTTAACAGCAGATATAAACAAATCATACTTTAACACTGTGGGCATACATTTTTTGATTTTGTTTTATTTTACTTATATTTTTCATTCATCTGTAAATATGCAGAAGCATTATATAATATAAGAATCCAGTTAATAATAGACTTATATGATTTGAAACTTGGATAAATAAAGACCAAAAATGTACAAAACTTGTAAAACTTAAAATCTCTCTCTCTCTCTCTTCCTCCACCTGTGTCTAGGTCACATCAGTGAGGATGCAGGGTTTGCTGTTGCTGGTTTTTGCCAAACAAATTCATCTCCCCTTCATCAGAGACATGCAGACCACGTACACTCGCACTGGCCTCTTTGGCTACTGGGTAGGAAATTCGAATGGGGGCGCTGGTTATCCCTGAACCCTGCAGACAACACTAATAAACTGTGCACACCAGGAATCTCACTGGCATCAGATGTTGTAGGGCTTAAACACATTATGAAAGGCCTATTGTGTTTGTTTAGTGGAATGTGCGACAGCTTTGAGAGAAAGAAATCACTGACAAAGAACTAAAACTGGTGCGGTACACTGAGGCAAATACTTGCAAGGCAAATGGTCTAAACCATAATCCACCTTAATCTGCAGTAAACAAATAAATCTGTATTTTTTTTTTCTTTCGATTGGTCTGCTGTCATTCCCTTTGAAAGATTAGATTGAAATCTTCCTCCTCCTCCCCTGTGTATCTGTGTCAGGGTAATAAAGGAGGCGTGTCCGTGCGTTTTTCCTTCTACGGCCACATGGTGTGCTTCCTCAACTGCCACCTCGCAGCTCACATGAACTACGCTCTGCAGCGCGTTGATGAGTTTGAGTACATCCTGGACACACAAGAGTTCGACATCTCTGACACCCCGAATGTCCTGGACCATAAGTCAGTGCATCCACACAGAGGCACACAAACACTGTAAATATATGAGGGTTGTTGCACGGGAAAAATGGGGCCTCGTCTTTTTCTCTCTCTTTCTCACAGGGTGGTGTTCTGTTTGGGGGATCTAAACTTCCGTATCGCAGATCACGGCTTGCACTTCCTCCGCTCATCCATCAACAGTGGACGTTTTAATTTGCTGTGGAACAGAGACCAGGTATTCCACCGCAGAGAGCAACATTCAAACGCACAATATCACACACTTGCTGAGTCATGTCATGTTCCTGCAGCTCCTCATGATGAAGAAGAAGGAACCTTTCCTGCAGGAGTTTGAGGAAGGGCCGTTAAATTTTAAACCCACCTACAAGTTTGACCGTAACTCTGACACCTATGATACCAGGTAACACGTGTCTGTGCAAACAGATATATTACGCACAAATACTCAACACATTAAAAACTTCATCGGTGCTCTTGTTTCTATTTGAATTTTGCACAGCACTCCAAAGACATGGTTGGGTTTTAAGTAAGACTCTATATTTTTTGTGTTGCATGCCCCACAGTCCTTTATGTCTCAGTCACAGCACCATCACAAAGCTTTTTTCCACCACATCCTTAGTTGAAGCAAAACCCCTGAGACACACTGGACTGGCCACAGCAGTAAAACCCTGAAGCACAGTCATAGATGAAGTTGGGAGCAGCTCCTTCTTTTAGTCTTATCCATTCCTGACACCAGCAGCATGTGTGTGTGTCTCTCTGTCAGAAAGAGCACTGTGGCGCTGCCCCTAACCATGTACAGACCCAGGCCCCTGCAGCGCTGCAGCACCACCCTCTTCTTCGTCCTCACCTCCCTCACCTGGGGGCTGCTGTCTGTCTGTTTGGGGGGCTGGTACAGGGAGCTAGACCCGCCAAGGTGGGTATCTCCATAGATACGCCCCTTAAGAAAAAAGAGAGGGCACCCATATTATAGAATAGAGACATTGAGGGTTATTTACATATAACCTACAATCAAGTATATGGAGAAACTGATGTAACTGACAAGACACAAATGTGTGAATTGCAGACATGATCTTCAAATCCATTAGACCTGAACTCCCCTCTGCACCCAGCACACCCCTGCTTTTTATAGTGAGTTAGTGTATATATCGGCTGTAATACCATTTCAAATGGTATTGTCCACTCGTAGTATCCCTCATCTCTCCTCAGCATGCTGCACTGTAGGTACAACTCTGCATTGCGTGTGTGTGTGTGTGTGTGTGTGTGTGTGTGTGTGTGTGTGTGTGTGTGTGTGTGTGTGTGTGTGTGTGTGTGTGTGTGTGTGTGTGTGTGTGTGTTTGTGTGTGTTTGTCTGGTTTGTGTTCTTTAACAGCACGTTTTTCTAAAATTTGTATATAAGAATTGTACGTTTGATTTCAATTGATTGACTTAAATGGATATGTGGCATATCAGGTAAGAAATGGAAACAAACATTTTAACTCAACCTCAAAGTAAAATTGTGATTGTGAACACTTTTATTTTCTCTGCTCAGTGGGAAGAAGAGGAAGCCAGCCTGGACAGATCGGATCCTCTGGCGGATTAAACCCAATAGCCTGACGTCACAGGACGATGATGATGATAAGGCATCGACTTCCACAGATGAAGCACAAGATGAGTATCCAATCCTGGTCGCCCAGGACAAATATACCAGTGACATGAGCTACGGAGTTAGTGACCATAAACCTGTCATTGCAACCTTCAGTGTGGAGGTGAGAGCAGATGCACTGTAGGACACGAGGACTCATGTTGGTCTTCTTCTTTCCCATTAATTCAAACAGAAGAGCTTTTCCTGCATTTTTAAAGCGCCTTCTCAATATTCCTGTCTTTCCAACAGCTGAGGAAATTCTTTGACACTCCACTTGTGCATGTATCTCCTGTGGGTTTATGGAGTGCTGACCAGGATGCACTTCTAACCTACACCGTCCAAGAGGACTTCTTGTCTTCCACATGGGACTGGATTGGCCTATACAAGGTACTGGGACAGATGTAGACAAATAAAGTCAGATGGTAAAACAAAATGACACTAGGTGGATTTGAACTGATGGGTTTGTTGACCTGCAGGTGGGATTTAAAAGTGCGTCTGACTATCAAACCTTTGTTTGGGTCAGAGAGATTGACCTGCCAGAGATAAATGAAGTCATCCAGGTAAGGTGCATTTTTGAGGTATTTGTTTTGACACCTGCTGTATGATTGTTTGCGTAATTTACGTGTGTGTGTGTGTGTGTGTGTGTGTGTGTGTGTGTGTGTGTGTGTGTGTGTGTGTGTGTGTGTGTGTGTGTGTGTGTGTGTGTGTGTTGTTTGCAGATAAGTGTGGATAAAGATGAGATCCCTCTGCTTGGTGGACTGTATGTTTTGGGTTACTTCAGCACAAACATGCAAAGCATCCTTGGCCTCAGTGCTAGCTTCCAGGTGAGTGGACCATTATCACCTCTGTATTTTGTTATGTGTCATCATCTTATTATCACTTGTTTAATTAGAGGATGATCATGTCTATCTATTTATGTGATCACTAAGTGTATATCTGCTGAAAGAAATGTGCATGGCGCTGTACTACCTTCTGAATCCCAACTTTGTTTTGGTCCTGCAGATCCTGGAGTCAAAGCGCGCTGTCATGGAAGGCCTCGTTCCTGAAGAGATCAATGGGGTCAACAAATAAGAACAAATTTACTGCAGGGCTACATTTTACTCCTGTCTGCTGCAAAGTCCCACAGATTTGATTCAGACTTTAAAATGCCCAGAGATGAACTCCCTCATCTACTAGATAAGCCGACTCTGTCATTAAATAATGGCCACCGCACAGTGCCAACACATGGACTGGAAACTTCAATTAGTTTTTTCCTACTCTGCCTTCAAGGTTCAATCACAGTGGAGCAGGTTTGCTACAAAAAAATAAAAATCACTTTAATGAGCAGCCTAGCAGCGGATCCAGAGGCCTTTTTAGCCTATCAGACAACAATTACAGGAATAAACATGCCAAACTACACAGGTGCTTTAAAACAAAAATTGTGTTAAGTTTTGTTTTTGAAAATAGTAGAAGTGCACTGTGGGTCAATATAGTCCTCTGTCAAAGATTATTTGAATATACATTTTTATCTTTTGGTTTGGTCTACATTAGTGCCCCCGCAGGTTATACAGTAATCATGACACTTGTATAGAAGATTCTATGTTGATGCAGACTATTTTGCTTTATGTTATAATAATGAAGAAAGATACATCTGATAATTGAGTTTTAAAATTCTTTATATGGGCTGTTTGCACCAACTGTTGGACCCAAGTGTCTCAGAGAAGTAGGAGAAAAAACACTTGAATTACTCATCCAACATTTAATGTTAGATATGGGCTTTGATGGGGATTTCTACACTGAGTAATATATTGCTTTGTAACAATATGTGTAATGTAAATGAGGATAATGTAAATCTAATGTGCACAATGACCCTAAGGCAGCAAACAGAATAATGATTATAATTTGATTTGACATGGATTTAAAGATTTATTTATCCTGCTCTAAGTTGTGATTTCTCAACAGAATGCAATACAGGGTTCCTTTTCTATTCCAAAGCAAAAATTATGATTGTTTTCAAAGAAGAAATGTGTGTGCATGTGTTGAAATTGTGTATAGCTGGTTGTTTGATTGAATGAATGCAACAGGAAGTTAAGCCGAAGGATGTGAGGTAACAAACCACTGGAAAAGAAGTGCTGTGAAATCTGTCTGTGATCACTGTGACTTATCTTTAAAATGTAAGTAGGATGTTTTCCTCTTGATGAAAACTTGCCAACTCAATCCATCCTCTCAACAAGTTTGTAGTCTAATAAAAACTGAAAATTACCAGCTGACTGAAAGTATGTTGATATATTGCATAAGAACTGATTTATTTGTGATTATATTTTTTCCCCTCCAAGGTTAATGACGAATTAGGGGGATAGTGATGAGTACTAAGTTAAAACACCAGTAATTCATAACTGTAACCTTAGCCTAAGAATTTTATTTTATTACAACAGAATCAATTTCAGTGAATCAAACACATGCAATCAAACCCAATTCTGACTTGAGGGCATGAAATTAAGAAAACCTCTGACTATTTTCTCTTTCACCTTAAATCTGTAGGCTCATTGCAGAGTTTATTGCACATGCAGAACCAACCTATTCAGACTTATAGGTTCATCTGGGTGTTTATGTGGTGTTAGATGTAATTTATTTATAAGTCATTAGCTATTTTATTTTCACATCATTTCTGGTAAACTTGAAAGAACTACATGGAAACCTAAATATTTCAGATTCATAGGGTTAACAGATAAACCCGTCACGTTATTTATCTATAGGCCTACATATGATTGTATGTTCAAATGTGTATTTGAATATGCATAATACCAGTATTATGCTGCTAAATGGCCTATATCATTTCTCGCTACTATAAACGAGACAACGTAGTAGGACTAAGACATATAGACAGATATGACTCCTAATTAATACATTAGTAATTAAAACTGCAAGCAGTGATAAGCGGGCCCTTGCACGCTGCACGTCGAGGATCCAGCGGGTCGGGGCCGCCGGCTCCCCAACATGCAGCACGCAAGGGTCTGCATATTCCCGCTTGCAGTTTTTATTTTTTTTCTCGATCTCGTTCCTTATTCTTCTCAAAAGAAATTGCCTTTTTTTGGCAGCTCTAACATCTTCAAAAACTCATGAAAGTTGGTGCCTGACGCAAGTTTCATGAGGTTTGGAGCATCGTTTGACCATAAACCTCAACTTCCTGTGTCACGGTGAAACATCAAACTTAGCCTCATCACCCTGACTATACAATATACAAAAATGACTTTTATCCCTTTTTGGAGTGTGACCTTTTTCTGAACTGACGTGATTGCCTCAAGTGGGGATTGAACCCAGTTACTTCTCACTGAGGCAAATGCTCTAACAATTGCACCACTGTCATACAATAGCATGTTGTCCAAAATATATAAAAAAAAAAAAAATCATACTCAACTAAACAGGAAGTCCGCCATTTTGAATTTAGTCACCTTTTTTGGCTATTGGCATGTGTTGTATTTTAACAAATTCCTCCTACAGACTTTGATGTACCGACCTGAAGTTGTGTCTGTCCTATCTTAACACCTAGGAGATGAAAAGTTATCAAAGGAATTTATTTTCGTCGATCAGTGTGCCCGTGGCGGCCATTTTCAGCGTCTCGCCATGAAACTACAAGTTGCTGTAACTTTTATGTACATATTCCAATCTTCCTCAAACGTTACATCCCTGATAAAAGTCTGCCATGATCACATGAACCTAAATTCGGGTAAGAATAGCCTTAACATGTTGATGATGATATATTGAGAAGCCTTATCGTCAAAGGGCATCGCTACGGTGATGTGGCAAACTTTGTTGTTTTAAATTATTAAAAGTCATGACAAAGTGGGGGGGCTTGAACCCCAAACTTTTGGCTGAGAGTCAACACTGCTAACCACCAATCTCCCCAGGAAATGGTCTGCATTGTGAGAAATCTTTGGCTCACTGCAACTCCACCGTCTACAAATATTCATTCAAAAGCGACCAAAATTGCCGCAGACATTCTTTGGATAGTAGATATACTTGTTTTCAAGGGGGTCTGCAGTGATATTAAATATCTTCCTATAATGTGTAATGTATGCAAAACTTTTTCAATTTCTTCAAACATTTCAACTTAACTAAAAGTTGAATTACCATCAACGGGCCAAGGTGGAATTTGAACCATTAATAGCAACCTTGGTGAAGTAGACTCTTTTACCTGTTGAGTTAACCAGTTGAAATCACTGGAAAAGCTCTGAGTAAACTCAGTGAAACACTTTCTCCGTCGCAACTCTTTCTTCAGCGTTGAAGATACTCCGGCGGTCTACGATGCTGTTTCAGAGCTGGAAATGACCTCATGAGGACGCTGTTCGAGCCCCGCTCATGGTATTACACACGTTTCACGGAGGGCAAGACCCTCTAAGGGTAACCCACATGGTTGTGCATTTGCTGGTTTTGGGTTTGTGTTGTAAATGCAGTCATGCCAATACCAAACCAAAGGTCAACAATAATACAAAAAGTCAATCACAAAAAACAAAGGGTGTGTCTTCTTGCATTTCTGTCCAAACTCCCACAAACTTGAATCCCATTTATACATTTTAATGTCATAGAATGACTTTTTTTTGTAATCATATTTCAGACAACATGCTCTAGTATGACAGGGATGTTGTGGTTAAAGCAGTTGCCTCACAGTGAGAAGTAACTGGGTTCAATCCCCACTTGAGGCATCATGTCAGTTCAGAAAAAGGTCACACTCCAAAAAATGATTAAAAAAAATAAATAAATAAATAAAAATAAAAAGACAGCATGTCGTCCAAAAAGTGACTCAAAATTCATTTTTGTATATAGTATAGCCAGGACGATGATGTTTGATATTTCGTTGTGACACAGGAAGTTGAAGTTTAAGGTCATTAGATGCTCCAAACCGCAGGAAACTTGTGCCAGGCACCAACTTTCATAAGTTTTTGAAGATGTTAAATCCGATGTTAAATTTTTTTTTTTTTTTTTTTTTTTTTTTAAAGAAGAATAAGGAACGAGATCGAGAAAAAAAAAAAAAGTAAACTGCAAGGGGGAATATGCAGACCCTCGTGTGCTGCACGTCGGGGAGCCTGCGGGCCTCAACCAGCTGGATCCCTGACGTGCAGCGTGCTGAGGGCCCGCAGATCACTGCTTACAGTTTTAATGACATTATTATTATTATTATTATTATTATTATTATTATTAGTGTTAGTAGAAGAAGTATCATCATTTACACAGAGTATTTAAAAAAAAATAGAGCAGGGAACTACAGAAATATAATAAAGGTTAAAGATGAGTATGGTAAACTCCCATAATGCATTGCGCGGAGCTGTTCACAGACATGACAACTTCGGCTTCCTGGTAAATCTTTCGCTGAAAGGCTCTTCGGTGATAAACACGTGGGGAGCTCTAACGCGCCGTTACTGAGCTTAAAGGTAAAGTTTTAGCGTATTTATTAGTCGATCCAGAGTCAGATCAAACTCGACCCGGTTGTGTAGACGGATGTCGGCTCTCCTCCTGCTCTGTAAAATATGTTCTCAAAAGATTTAGATGTTGAAAATGTTAGCTGACTGCAGGCTAGCGCGGTTAGCCAACATGCTCCCGGCTCTGTTTCCTAAATAAACGTCAGTGAGTTAAGGTAATGGGTATTGTGTCGTAAAGTGTTGCTTCGATGTGGACAATATTTCAAAATTGAGATTTGACAGCACCTCGTGGCGAACTACATCCGTTTTAATGGGATGGACAGGCTAATGCTAAATCTGTTAACAAATCCAGTGTCAAGGTTTGGGCTTTTAGTGATGCAGCACCCGTGAGCCTCAAACACGTTCACAACGTAATCCAGGAGCAGGTATCTGCCATTCAGAGAGGGACTATTCAAATAAACGTATTTATGATTGTGTATTTATCTGTCTCTCCCCCTCCCTCCTCTCCCTCCTGGTATGTAAAAATATCTTGTCAGATCCAAAGCAAGCAGATGACGATGAGTGAGGACGTGGAGCGGCTGCTGATCCAGTTTCAGGACGAGAATGGGGAGCTCCTGGGCTCCCCCTTTGATGTGCCTCTAGATATAACCCAGGACAAACTACAGCTCGTCTGCAATGCGCTGCTACAGAAAGTAACCTGACGTTTAATAACTTAATTCACACATCTTCACGTGTAGGCTTTCCATCTTTCGTATTCAGCCACGTTTTGTCCACCTCCATGATATTTCCTTTTAAATAGCCTCAGAGGTTAACATACTAACGGTGGAAATCACTTGGAACGATCCCGATCGTATTTCTCACTGTTATTTCAACTGTATTCAAGTAACCAACTGCAGATGGCTTTATTGAAAATGTATTAACGCCTTAATACAACTGTCTTGAGATCATCTCTTTAGCCCTTCTTTGACATTTAAGTTCTTCAAAGCTGAAATGTAAGATTGAGTGAATGTCTTGTTCTTTTGCTGTCGTCCTCTTGCAGGAGGAGCCAGTGCCGCTGGCGTTTTTTGTGCGCGGAGAGGCCGAGGTGGTGTCTAGTTTGGGATCATGTGTTAAGGCTCTTGAAGTCGAGACTGAGCAGGTTCTGCCGGTGGTGTACCAGCCTCAGGCTGTCTTCAAGGTCCGGGCTGTGGCCCGCTGTACCAGCACACTCCAAGGACACACAGAGGCCGTCATCTCAACTGCCTTCAGCCCCACTGGCAAGTGAGTAACTCTGACAGAGTGAACAACTGTCAGCTTTTCTTTGACAATTTGTCAACAGACTATAAGATACATCAACACATAGAGGGGATTAAAACAATACATAAAGTTCTCAGGTCACACCCCTGGATAAGTAGCTGCTAATGAATTTGTCATTGTTTGTTTCAGATATCTGGCCAGCGGTTCAGGTGATACCACAGTGCGTTTTTGGGACCTGACAACTGAGACACCTCACCACACCGCCAGAGGTACAAAGTCACTTCTATAAGGCAGCATCGTTCGCTATTCATCAAGATACAGATGATTGATTGATGGTTTTATACACCACTAAACTGTGTTGTGCTTTGTTTAAGGACACACACATTGGGTGCTTAGCATCGCCTGGTCACCTGATGGCAAGAAGCTGGCTTCAGGGTGCAAGAACAGTCAGGTGGGCTTCAAACACACACACACACACACACACACACACACACACACACACACACACACACACACGTACGTCTGACCTGTGTGTATTACGATGTATTCCGTGATGTATTTACTTCTGGTTTGGCTGTGTCTGCAGATCTTTCTGTGGGATCCAGTGACGGGTGCACAGATGGGGAAGACTTTGACAGGACACACCAAGTGGATCACTTGGCTCTGCTGGGAACCTCTCCATCTGTGAGTTCATCACTTTCTCACGTCTGGAAATTGCTGTCTTTTACTTCACTGCAGACTTGAAATCCCATTCAGATGCAGCTTGTGTATCAATGTATTTTACCTCTGAAACGGCACCTTTTATTCCTTTTTCATCGAGGATTTTTGAATATGTTACACAAGATATAACAGGGTTAGGTTATTGGAGAAGTAGTTAGTTTCAGAATCCTGAGCTTGCTGGCTGGCTGTCATGAGGTACTGGGACACTTGAATTAAAAGGATCCTTTACATAATTTCCTGTACAACATGGGACATTTATTCAGTTCACTAAAATATTGTGAAACAGAAAACCAAAATATAGTTGCATAGTATACTTTATAAATACGTTCTGTTCCCAAAGTGAGAATGATCATCCAACTAAAAATCAAGCATTGCAATATAACTTTACAGAAAAAAAAAAAAAAAAAAAAAAAGATCTAATCTGTGGCTTCTATGCAGACGAACATGTAGCCACGGCTGCCTCAAAGCTGCAATCTCCCATAAATCCAAGTCAGATGTTTGTAAATGTCACCAGTGTGACAGCAGAGGCGGGTCATCGATAAGTCGGACCGTCATGACTAGTCCCAACTTGTCCAAATTATATTATATTCTACAGATAGAGACCCGAACACTGGGAGAGTTATATCATGAATATTGAAGTAATGATGACATAACTACGCTGACAAGCTGGTCAATTTTCCAGTTAGTTTTGGAAAATCCAACAATGAATTGCTATTTATCGGTGAAATAACAAGAGTTGTGAAGTGCTGTAGTGTGGCGTTTGTCAACTGGTGGGTCGCGACCTATTTCAAGTTGGTCATGATGTGTGCGTTGTTTAAAAAAAAAATAAAAGTTGAGGTGGGAAGAAAATCGTAACTTTTTTTTAACGTCAAAATAATTCCTGCTTTTCTTTTAAAGGCACTCGTTTCCCATGACGCAGCATGCATGGGGTAGCCATTTGCTGCTAATGCTGTCATGTCCACAGTCTAAAACTACACTCGTCACAGCAGTAGTTTGCATTTGTAAACATGGCAACACTCAAATACAGCAGTGACTGTATGAAATCTGGGTTTTTCTTACACTGAGGACAAAAGCTCAGTGATGCCCACTGCTGGCACATGAAAGCATGAAACAATAACACTCCGCCTATAAAAACAAACCTGTTCACTACTTTCAAAGATGACTCGAGGAGCTAAAGGCATCGCAAAAGTGCCTCACGTCTTCATGTGTGAAGCAAGAGCAGGAAGTCAGCATTTTACCACGTAGCTCACCAGTTTCCAAAGTCCAAAGAAGAAGACCTTATGTTACCCGGGAGGTGCTTGATCAATCTGCATGTTGTTCAGTATGTTCCCCTCATTGGCTTTCTCTGCTACAGTTCCTTTTAGATTTTTTTTATGAAACTTCATGAGCATCACCAGTTTAATTTATAGCATATTTACCTTTTAATTCAAGATAAGTCTGCTTTTTTTAAATTTCATTTAAAAGGTACGTTTTAAGTTTGAATTGCATATATATGCATGTTTGTATGGGAGATTACACGGCGTTACAGAAGCTAGTAGGAGAGAGAAGCTAGTGCCTGCAGGTGTCTGTAGTGTGCCGGTGTTGTTAGATTTTGAATTGGGACTGACTAAAACATTCTGCTCTGATCCGCCTCCTCTTCTCCCTTTCAGTAACCCAGAGTGTCGGTTCTTAGCCAGTTGCTCAAAGGATGGCTCGGTACGGATCTGGGACACTGTGTTGGGACGCTGCGAGAAGATCCTGACTGGACACACTCAGTCAGTCACCTGTGTGAAGTGGGGAGGAGATGGACTGCTGTACACTTCTTCCCAGGACAGGACAGTCAAAGTGTGGAGAGCGAAAGATGTAAGTGTGTGTGGCTGAGTCGCAAACAGTATCCGTTGCCTCGAACAGACAGAGTTAAATGAGAGGGAGGAGACATCTGCGTGGCAAAGAGTAATGAGATGTGATTATCTGTTGACATAGGGTGTCCAGTGCAGGACTCTGCAGGGCCACGCCCACTGGGTGAACACTCTTGCTCTCAGCACAGACTATGTCTTGCGTACTGGAGCATTTGAACCTGCCACTGCCACCATTAACCCTCAGGATCTCACCGGATCACGTAAGGCCCGCCACTCTTGTGGGACACTTGTTTCGATGTTTATAAGAGGATGTATGAAGTAACACGTTTTTTTGTTGTTGTTTTTTTTCCCCCAGTGGATGAGCTGAAGGAGAGAGCCTTGCAGAGATATAATAAAGTTAGGGTAAGTACTGTCGATTGTGACGTGTAAAAGTCCATCCGACACGTCCCTGTTGCAGTGCCCAGACGCTGTTCTTATGCTGCAGGGTTCAGCTCCAGAGCGCTTGGTGTCAGGCTCAGATGATTTCACCTTGTTCATGTGGAATCCTGCAGAGGACAAGAAGCCGTTGGCCAGGATGACCGGCCACAGCGCTCTGGTCAACGAAGTGCTCTTCTCCCCAGACACCAGGCTGCTTGCCTCCGCCTCCTTCGATAAGTCCATTAAAATCTGGGATGGACGCACTGGAAAGTAAGAAAATCTCTCCTCCGCAAAACTCCTCTCATCTCTTCACGGATGAGAACTCGAATGAATCTGCATGTAATACTTCGGTTGTCCAGCTGATGGCACTGTCAGCTTAAGATGTGTGTCTTAATAATGTTCACCGCTTGTCCACTTGCCCACAGGTACTTAATGTCCCTGCGGGGCCATGTGGCATCTGTGTATCAAGTGGCGTGGTCGGCAGACAGCAGGCTGCTGGTCAGCGGCAGCAGCGACAGCACACTTAAAGTTTGGGACATCAAGACTGGGAAGCTAAACATGGACCTTCCTGGCCATGCTGACGAGGTGAGGGAAAGAACACTGCCATCGCTTCTTCCTCAGAAATGTGTGTTGACAGTATTTTTTTATTAATCGCTTTGTTTCTTACCTGCTTAGGTTTATACAGTGGACTGGAGTCCTGATGGGCAGCGAGTGGCCAGTGGCGGGAAAGACAAATGTCTCCGAATGTGAGTGTGACACCAGGAAGCCTCTTTCTTTTTATCCGTTTATTAGAGGGGTCAATGCTTCCTCACACCGAAACCTTTGGTCTTGTGTTGTCCATTTCCAGATGGAGGAGATAGCCACGTCGCCGTTCTTCGTCCTGACTTCCGCAGAGGATGTCACAGCTTCTACTGTCAAGAAGCCTGACAGCTGGAGCAAAAGGTGGATAGACTGCATCTAAACACACTTTATGACACTGTCTGTCAATAACGGCATTGTGTCGAGGAACTCCAGTCTTCAAGTCACAATACAAATGCCCTTCAACCTGGGTGGGAATGTTAACGTTGGAAGACTGTAAAGGTGTTTGGCTTGACACCCATCCGTGCATACATCTGAACCAGATCATCCGCAGCACCTTAAGCCTTACTAGATGAACTATACACTGTTGGTGACTGGTGGACCAGCAAGACAACAGGTGGGAGCACTAATACCTTCCTCTGATTTCAGTGGCGACAGAGGTCGTCCTGCTCCCTCAGCCTTTAATCTCCTCGGTCCTGAAGTCAGCAAAGCCTCAACCTGCAGGTTTTTCAGCAGGCTGTAGTGAAGCCAAGTGTCACCAAGTCTGAACTGTGTGAGTCACATCCCGCTGTTGAAACGACTTGTTCAACATTCCAGTTACACGAGTGTAAAGAATCAGCTTTAAATTAAGTGTTTATCGTGTTGACATGGCTTTAAGTGGTAGTATGGTCTTAAAAGTGTTAATGGAAACCAGCAGGTAAAAATATTATTCATTATTTATCATAAACGTTAGGTCTTTTAAGCTCTGCTACCTATTGCATGGTGTTCACCCTCCTGTCAATCAACCAATTTGTGAAAATATGGAACAGCTATTTTTCCCATTCGTCACTGTACAAATAAACCTTTTTAAAATGATTTTTAAAATGTTTCATGCATCCTTGAATGCAGTACTTGTGCCTCAATTTGCATAATTTTGAGTTTTTATAGTTTATACCGTCTGTTGAGGTCATTTTTAAAAGGTACTGGTCGGTTAAAGGACTAGAATTTACTTAAATTAGCATAATTTTTAGACAAGTGATGCTTTCAATTCATCCACCTAACAACTGATAAACAGTGAAGCGTCATTGCAGTGTTACAGCCATCATGGTTGTAAATAGGAATACAAACAGTTGCATCTATTTCATAAAATTTCCAAAAAGATTTAATAATACAGGATGGAAGTTAAATGTACTCTACAGTGCAAAACTGGGTTTTCTCATTCATAATTAAATGTACGTGCCAACACAGAATCTGCACCAAACAATTTATTTTTATTAATCTGACATGTTAACTGACGTGTGGGTGAGGTTTAATAATCACAAATTTATTTATTATAATCATGTAAATCATACTTGGAGCACAGATAGTTTTTAACAATATTTCTTCTGATGTCGTACGGACATGTTTTGGTTTTCCTTCAACACAAACAAAACCTTGACTCTGCCCAGCAAGATCTTCATGAAATGCATGATCACACCACATCTGATGAGGTACACAAGCGGCTGGCCTGTTTGTGAAAAGCAGCAAAGAATAAACACAGAATCTATAAAGTACAAATATGCATTAAAAGGAAATAGCCGCTACATAAAAATTAAACAATATGTGTGAAAAATATTCTCTACCATCAGGGAGTAGCTTGGCAAAGAGGACTGAAAGGCTTCTGTGCAAGGCTGTGTGGTGCCACTAGGTCAATCAAATCAAGCCTTCAACAGTAGTCACCCGTTCTGTGACTGAGCCTCTAACATGTCTACTTGCACCTTTTTGTAGTTCAACATACAGTACTGTCCGAAGTTTCAGGCACTGTAGATATTTCGATTCTTATCAATCACAGGCAACATGAAGACCAAGGAGTCGGTTTGATTTTTTTTTTCTTCTGTTTGCTGCACTTTTATGAAGTTTTACATAAAAAATGATTCATGTGGTTATTTAGAAAAAAAACTTTACTTACTTTACTTTTTAGTGCCTGAGATTTACAGGACTGGATGTCAATACCATGAGAAAAGAATGACTGAGATGGTGATAACCAATTGTATTAGTTAGCATACAAAAAGGAGCTTCGCTTGAGGTAAACAAAGAATATTAAAGTGACATATTATTCGACTGGAGGACGGCCTATTTGCTGAGTGAATCAATAAGCAGATGAAAACCACTGACGGCTAAAGGACATCAAAGTAATATGGCTTACATAGTGGGACATCTTTACATGCCATCTCTTCTGGAGTAGAAGTGGAATCACTTTTTATTTTTAAGGCTGCACACCAGCACATAGTTGGAAATGACGAGGGTCAGCTAGACTGAACAAAGCATTACTGGTCAAATATTCCCAAACGAAGCCTTTACATGCAGCTATAGAGATGATGGCTAAAATGTAGTAGCTTTCATAGAATGGCAACCCACGAGCTCGCAAACCTCTATTCATTTACTGTTACCTCCCACTATTAAGACTGCATGTGAAACTTGTGCTACATACATTTTGTTTCATAACTACTTGTATGATGTTAACACCCTGAAACAATCTGCTGGGGAGGTGCAGTCTCTAGACCAGTTTGTGGAGCCTCAACAAGCCTGCGAGCCGCTGTCGGGGTGTAACGGGGGAGATGCCACATCAGCATTCATGCAGCAGTACTCATTAGTCAGCCGTGGCCACAAAATGCACAACGAACAGTATCTGAAGTTCACCACCAAGACACAGCAAGAAAGTACTGTGAACGTTTATCGTGTGATGATACCTCAAGCAAACAGCCGAGTTAAGCGATAACAGCACTGAGGTGTGTTGAAGTACTGCACAGACATTTTAAAGTACTGCAAAAAGCTTGTTTGTGTCCAGTATGACCTCTGCTCTTCGCTCAGCACAGTAAGTTCTCAGTGAATCAAAAGACACATTTATGGTTTCGGTACAAAGTGTTCACTACGACATGTACAGTAACAACAGTCATAGAAAGCTAAAACGTCTGACACGCAATATCCCTTTTTCGACCTACTCAAGTCTGTTTCCATTTCTTGCCCTTCTAAATTACACCTTTGGTTAAAATATTGTCCGTCTTCCCTCAATATACTCGTGTTTCTGATAATCAGACTCAGGAAAGTGAGCCTACAAGTTTGCCTTTTCCTGTCCTTCAAAGTAATATAATCCCTCTTTGTTCCTAAATCTGACTACTACAGTCAACACTGAGCTGTTTTCTGTAACTAGCAACTTTCGCTTTCGTTTTTGTCCCCGTGTTTAGAGTAAAGACTTGCAAATCATTTATTTTATGAAACTGTGTGGAAACTGGTCGAGACAACGTGTCATCTGCTCAGACAGTTAGTATGATCTAGAATAGAGGTGTTCAGTTGTGCGTAGCATGAGGCACTGGTCTGTGCTTCCCCCCCCCCCCAGACCTCCGTCACCATCAGGACGGTCTACTGTGTCTTCCACACATTGTTCAGTAGTTTGACCACCTCCTCATAGATGACGAAAACTATGGCCACGTCCAAGCACACACGGCCGAGCCTGGGAACTGTCCCTTTGTAGAACCTGCACGAAGAACCAGACGAGATGAGGTTAGATGGCTTGTGTACCGGAGTGGAACTTAAGTTCGTGCAAACCGGGTTAGAGGAGCGTGATGTGGGTTACTCACGCCTGGGGTCCTTCATGCTTCAAGATCTGGAAGGCACAGTCCATTGTGTTTTTGTAGCGGTGGGCCTCCAAACCCTACAAAAACCACAGTGTCTTACAAAAGATAAACCCACTGACAGTAATAGAACGATAGGAGTGTTTCCCACCTGCATCCTGGTCTTAACCACATCCAGCGGTGTATTTCCAAAAACACTGGCTGCCCCTGCTGTCGCTCCAAACATTGCAGTGACAATTGGGTGCATTTCTTTTCTGGGATCATCTCCTTAGAGGTCAAATCCAAAGGTTGCCCAAAAGTAAAGAAGGAAATAAGAGAAAAATGCATCAATCAAATGGACAGAAAAAGGACTAACATCCCTAAAAATAGGACCGGGACATTGGAATTTGTGTAGTGATTAAGTAGTCTTTCTCACCTTTGTACCAGTTGCGCAGTGCATTCATCACATAGAAGCGGATGGCCTGATTGGTTCCTTGTTTAAGCACGGTCGCTGTCAGACCTTGATATGTCCCCCTCACACCTAAAAGAAGTTAGTTATAGGTGCGGTTTGTCACAATTGATTATTTTACATGTTGGTAATATTACGAATCGTAATGTGAGGGGTGCCCAGACAAAATGTGTAACAAGTAGTAAGGAAGGGAATACATCTCTTACCCTGTTCTCTGATAATCTCACTGACTCCATGAAAGAAGCCTCTGTAGCGAGGTCGGAGGGAACACTGGTCGTGGATCATTTTTACCTGGAGGACATGGGAAGAACCATTTTGTCAGACGATTTTCCTCAGGTCAGTGTTGATTCAACAGCTTCCCACAGAAAAAGAAACGTGCGACCGCAACCACCTCCACCTACCTTAAGTGTCTCCATTGGGCAGACGACCACGATAGCCTCCGCTATCCCCGCTCCTAAACCACACAAGAGGCTCCGCGTGTTGTCGAGCCGACCCGTGGCATCTCGCATTGGATTACTGAGCATGTCAAATGTGCCAAACCTAGAGAAAAGATGGATATATTCAAGAATTAAAAGGGGCAAAATAAAAAAAAATAGTGAATCAAATAAATAATGCGTAGTTTCTCTAATGTTAAAATTTTGCTGCTTTTCCTTTACAGATATCAGATGTTTCAAAGACCAAACAATTTGACAATAATCATTAGTTGTAGCCCCGACACCTCTGGCTGGCTTTGAATTAATGGAGTCAGCGACTCTGATCTAAAACAGTATTTTGTCAGATTGAGCAAATATCTCCTCACGGTCCGCAAACTGTCTGTTATGTGTGCGCGCTTGAAATAATCCAGTGTTTGTACACAACCTTGGCTCCGTAAATGGGAAACCCTAATCCATTTGTTTGTCAGGTCTTGTTAAATTCCCTGTCTGTGGATGTTTTTAAGGTGGTGTTCTGGCTCCGGGAAACTGTTTTGTTGTTTCTGCACGTTAGTTTTGCAGCAGCAGCAAGTAGCAATGGTTTGTGAACCCACCACCTTGCCAATGTTAGTTACATGAATTGCTGTGTCATTGTGCACTCTACATCTCAGTATTTGTCCGTTCAACATTTGCAAATGGTTTCATAGCCCCAAAGACCTAAAAACACAAGTTTGTTAGTACAGTGGGATTATTTGGATTGATGCCTATTTCAAAATGCATTGTAGCATTGTAAAAACCGACAGCTAACTCTAGCTAGTTGGTTCTCTGTTGTTTTCTGCGTTTGCATTTTGTTTGTTTGTTGATGTTTTAAATTATAATGTTTGTTTTACTTCAGCCGTGAGAAAGAGAAACTTCCACACTGGAACGTCGAGCCCAGTTGTCGGTATTGTTCAGTATATATACCATGAATTTGGGGGTCTGAACTTTTTAGGGAATGGAAGGTTTTTTTGTTGTTGCTGTTGTTGTTGTTGTTGCTGGGTTTTTTTGGCTGTTGATATCAAATATAAACAATCTTTCTCACAGATTCCAATTTTAAGTACCAAGAAATGCTATGTCACTGCTTCAACATCATTCAGCTGTTTCAAGTTTACAACCCTGCACATCTCTGGTGCTATACACTAAAATGATGCAAGAGGCTCGACTCTTCCAGCCCCTTTGTCTTTTTTAGGGAAGGAAACTCAGTTTTACATAAAGTCTATGAAGTAAAAGCTGCTCCATTATAATATGTGCATCCTCACCTGACTGCAGATTTGGGTATTGATCCATAGAGCAGGGAGCTGAGACCTCGATACAGCCCTCTGAGCCCGTGATCCTGCACGGTCAGCTTCACGCAGTCACCTGCTCACAGAGCATCGGGTAGTGAACAAACCAGAAGACATGCATACAAACCTGCAATCAGCCTGCTGTCAGATATGACCTACCAATCCCTCTGTATCGCGGCGGGTTGGCTCTCTCATCTAGCTGCAGCTGGGTCTTCACATACTCCGTTGGGAAGGTGATACAGATCTCTATTCCTCCTGCAATGCCACCTGAGTGAGAGGCAGACAAGTAGAGAAACACCACCGTCAGCCTGGTTCAGCAGGCTATAAGCGATTACATGGATTACTTGCAGAGAGGTGCTGATGAATTACACAGCAGAAATCATTTAGCATCTTTTTTTACATTATTTCACAAGACAGAAATGGGAGGGAGGGGGAGGGGGTGTGGTACCAAATAAATACAGAAATATACACCGATACATGTAGCTACATCATGTAAACGCTGTATAGCATCACTGCTGGCTGAGGGCGTTTTGACCCAGTTCTGCATGGACAGCTTTAACCGGCGACAGATTGAGATTAGGCTGTGGTGTGTGTGTGTGTGTGTGTGTGTGTGTGTGTGTGTGTGTGTGTGTGTGTGTGTGTGTGTGTGTGTGCAGCAAAGCAATACGCATCAATGAGGCGAAAAACTGATGGGCTGAATATATGCGCTGTAAAATCAACCTGCAAGGATGGCTTTTCCGGGATGCGTGATTTTCCTCCCTCCGACAGCCGCAGCCGCCAGGTTCCTCCTCGCCGCGTACAGCCGCTGGTGTGCCGGCAGAGAGCCGAGCCCCGTCGCGGCGGCTGCGGCGACCAGACGCTGGGAAGGAGGCTGCTGATGGGGAGCCGAGCTCGGGCATCCTCTCCCGGCACCGCAGCTCTCGCAAGGCCCCTCACACACCGAAAACGGCTTCAGCAGCGAGGACATTTCCGTCGTCCGGGCTGATTGCTCAAATCTCGGTGCTGCTGATTGTCGTTCCACGCAGACAATGTCAGACAACAGCAACACAGACAGGCGCACCAATGTGGCGGCAGAGGGAACATCAATATTCAAATAGCGGTCAGGTGATGGGGCAGGCCATTGGCTCGCCGTACTGTCTAATAACATAATTCAGTCACGTGACTCTGCCTGATTTTTGGCGACCAATAATAATGTGGAGGATTCTGTTTTGTTGATGTGTCAGGCAAATAAGTAGTCTGATAATCTACTGACAAGATATTCTAACGTTTTTCTTTAGTCAAACTTGCTTCTATCATTTCAATTATTTGAATAGACCTGCTTCTTTACATGATGTTTACTATCTGGTAATGCATTATCAGTTGGTCTAGAAGGGATGAATTAACATTATTACACATATAAGGAAAGATACATCGATCCCAATGAGAAACTATCTTCCATAAGGAGACAAATCATGTAATACACTGAAAAATATAACAATAATTCTGTATATTAATAATGTAAGTTAAGGAGATAGTGCTATAGACCAGTAGCCAAAGCGCTGCATTGTATTTGCGTAGAATAAATGGAATTAACCGGATATTGAATAGCCTACAGTATGCAGAGATATGTAATTTTTGTGTATTTAATAATTCGATTTTGAGGTGTCATATTAGAGAGATTCAGAGAGCCATAGAACACTGTATATGATAATAGAAAACAAATTAAACGGATAAGGTTTCCTTTGTAGTTTGTCATGAGCCGTGCAATCAAGAGTTTGGTGTATTGCCTCTTAATCTATGTTCCTTTAAATAGTGGTCTCCCCATGCCAGAGCGCACACACAGACACTGCCTCCCCTGATCACCCTTTACAATGAAACTAGGTCAGTGTTTTCATACACACCCATAACCCACCCTGCCCCCCCTGACACCAACATGGGCATGACAGAGAAAGAGCGAAAGAGCCTGCCTGTGACAAAAGTCCAAACTAAGCGGAGGACCGTTTTTTTTGTTTGTTCATTTGGTTTGTTAGATTGTAAAACAATGGAATTTCATGCTTTGTTCATTTTATTGTTGTCATTTTTGTTTTGTTTTTGTGATGCACTTCTCAGTTTGTCTACAAGCTCCAATGCATGTGTCACACAAACGGGTATACACAAAGGTACACTGTCACACAAAGGGGTATAGTGTGGCGTAAAATTCCAGTTCAGGAGGTAGATGCAGGTAAGAACAGAGTATTTCCTCCAGCTGGTCTTCCTGCTCTTCGGGGTCGTCCTCTATTGTGTAGATTGTTACCTTTAAGACGAAAAGACCGGGAGAATTATCGTGTGTATATGCATATCTCCTTATATGTACAGAATCAGGAAGTGTTGCCCTGTTTCCTTACACTGATCTTGTTAAGTGAGGTCTTTTCAGTCAGTCGCATGTGCAGCAGCCTGTTCACAGTGTTGACTTCCAAAAAAGCACAGACTGTTAGCTGCTCCAGACACTCGCACACCTTAACCAGCCCCAGTAGTTCCTCATCCAGAGACTCATCGCAGTTGGTCATGTCTAGGTTTAGATTCTATAGACAGAAAAGATAATGATGGTGTTGTTTAAAAAATTTCAATAAAGATGCTTTGACATCGATACTGTTTCCTGAACGCTAATGGTTATAAAAACATAACCTGCGTCATACTCTCCCCCGTCAACTGCATGAAAACAATGATACTAGTTGGTATCACTGTTTTCATGCAGTTTACAGAGGGAGAGTATAACACAGGTTATTTTCTCTAGATACAATTAGCAGATGTCCCCTAAAATGCCGTACATGCTATCAGTAAAAAGTAACTAGACGGAGGCACACTTGTGAAAGATGTACATCTGTAGCTGGTGTAGAGCGTGCCACTTAGACCTGTTAATGGCCAAAAATGATCTTGAAAATAGAGTAATAAGGCATTCTACTGTATAATGCATGTAAGTCTAAACTGATTGATTTTGTTTACTTGGACACGTCGCCCAAATAGAGCCTTTGTACAAAAAAACGCTGTATTGGTAGAATGAGTGACGAAATTTGGTGTCAAGATATTTTACAAGTGAAGAGTTCTGACCTCTGAGAGAGGCAGTAGCATTTATTATTTGAGTAAGATGAGATAGCCTATTTCAGTTCAAACCAGAGGAGTGGACTGACCAACCAACCAAAAGAACAACATTGTCAATCCTCAGTGGCAGATGTAATGACATAGCTACTTGTGACTACCCACAGACATCTTTGTCAATAATTTTATGGACTATTGCTATTAACTTTTTATCGCCAAACTCCTGCATCACACCCAAATAGCCTGAATTGATATATTTCACATAATTTATTTCTGACTGAACATTTAGTTTCTTGCCATATCTCTACACTCTGCGGTTTGTAACGCTACCCGCTTAGCACCCTGACCTGCAGGCTGCGGCTGTACTGAGGCAGCATGTCACAGAGGACAGGTTTTGCGCTACATTCTTCCTCGGGGTCGTAGTGAGCCGTCATGCTGTATTCTCGAAGGGGAATCTCAGGCAGCAGCATCCTTGCAAGCACTTCCGTGTCTATCAGTTGGTCCACTGAGAACTTGACTCTCAGGTCCGGGCAGCTTGATACCAAACTTGCCCATGAGCCCCCTCTCACCACCTTTAGAGAGAAGATGAAGCAGAGACAGAAATAAAATTAAAATTAAAAAAAAAAGGAGACTTCAGGGGGGGTAATTTTCACCAGTTGTATTTTTTCCCCCCTCACGTTTTGCTGCTTCAGCTTGTGCTCCCATCAAGGACTACATCCCAAAGCACCTGTTACCTTGCCTAAAGGGGGTGGTAGTTCACTTTCTGGCTATTTTAGCAGAACAAATACATTTACAGTCTGGATCATGCAGATGTGTCCTTATACTCAGCTCCCCAAAGCTGACATCTATGATTTTTCAGTATATTTGACTCTTCATCCAACTACACAAGCAGTAAAGTAATTTTCATTAGGGATGCTCCATTGTACCAATGGCTATTGTACCGTATGCCAGAAAAATAAGACCTTTTAATCATGCTTACTTGTAGATGCGGCTCGATCAGAGCACAGTGGAAAGACAGTGTTTGGAGGGAGTTTCCATTTCTAGTGGAGCTCAGCTGCCCCGATGTGTGTCTGGACTGGAGAGCCATTAGCAGCTCATCTGACAGACAGGAGTAACTCAGGCGCAGTTCAGTGAGGCCTTGCAGGTTGCGCATGGAGTGGTGCATGATGGGATTGAGGCGGACATTCACCTCCATAGAAAAGAATCCCTCCAAATCCAGAGAAGAAATATAGTACCGGGGGTTGACGCGCCTCTGAGAATGTAACAGGGCAGATAGCAGCTCCAGACCCTTGAGGTCAAAGGATCAGGAAACAAAAATATTTTTTGTTTTTTTTATCACGTTAAATAATTACCTTTTTAAGATTATGACATGGCCAAAGGAATTAAGGCAAGCAAAAAAACATAGAGGTTAGATTTTAATCAGCAAATTAAACCTCTTAGCATTCATTCAGTTCAGTTATATGATATGTAGTCATTGACTATCTAGTTTGATCTTTATTCTTTCATACAGTTATCACATCACCACACTATAACGCACCTAAAAATTCCTGAAAACAATATGACTTTATCTTATATGAATACGGTCAAATGTTTCCATAAAATTTAGGGTCTGCTCCAGATTAATAAGAAACAACGTGTTTCAGGACTTCAGGGCCTTGCAGAATACATTGCATTATTTCAAAGACTCTCTACATCTTGACTGTCTTTAATTCATTTTGAGTATGATTAGTTTTTTTTTGCTGATTTGAGCTTCTTCCTTTTGCTCGGTACAAATGTAGACCTATATCAACATTAATCTGTAGCAGGGCTGTTGCATCTTGACTGTTTCTGTCGATTTTCTTATCTCTCATTAAACCTTTCTACAGAATGTAACCCACTAATACAGTACAGTGTTTAAGATTTAACAATTTTTTTTTTTATAGAGACTAGCCCTGAGCTTATGAGATCTGTCTAATTATATTATGACTAGAACTTTGGTGACTCACTAGTGGTAGTGATATATTTGCTCAAAGATTATGTTCATATTTGTGTTGTATTTACCTGATGTATACTGTTTTGCATCCAATTCAGACTTATAGAGGTGAGCTTTGAGGCTCCTCTCTGAAGGAAAACATGAAGGCTCATCATCAGAGCCTTCCTGTTGCGGGATGTCCAGGAGGTCCGGTCTAACTCCAACTTTACAAGGGAGAAGGACCGAAGTTGGGCCTGAACACTGTGGAGATCAGTCAGTTTTTAGAATGAGATGTCAGTTACACTCTAAGGGGGCCTGATTTGTGTAAGGTCATGATTTAGACCTAGGATACACTCCTTTACCTGATAAGCGCAGCAAGGAGCCCGCTGATGGTTTCCTCCAGAGTCTTAGCTATAAAGCGCTTCCGTGGAGGCCACACAGACACCTCCAGCCTTTCCAGATAGACTCCCAGATTGAGGGCATAGCCCACAGCATAGTTGTACTCAGACTGCTTATATTTATTAAGCCGACCAGTGAAGTGGAAGGAGCGGGTGCGCCAGAGAGAGGGTGAGCGCATGACTTTGTGCCAGTGATGACAAACCAGGGCTGCACTTCTGCGATCACGGTCTGGAAGAAGCCTGAACACATGCTGTAAGCACACATGAGGAAGTGAGTCCCACTCGCTCATCTTCTCTGAGATATAGTAACAGCTGTCATCACTGGGGTCTTCTCCTGTCTCATCACCAGTGTCTGTGTCTTCGTAAAAAGACTCTTCCTCCACCATCGTATCTTCATGGTTTTGCATCATTTAAGTTTTTTGTTTGATTTTGAAATTCCTGCTGTTTGGATTTTTACAGCAGCAGCCAATTAGTCCAGTTTTGCGGGATAGGGGCAAATTCCACTGTAGAATAATAGTAGTAAGTCAAAAATATTGAAAAGAGCTAAAACAAATTGCTGAGTAGAAAATTGGAGACAGAAAGTTTACCTGAAGCTGCAATAGATCAGGAGTGAGTGAGAAAGAACCTGTCACAGAATGTTCAGGTTCTATTGTGACACCAAAAGGACTCAATTCTCAGTTCAGTTCTCCATTGAAGTCAACTGAAAATTATTTTTTCCTAAATAGGATGCTTCAAAAATGCAAGCTGGTTTGAAAACAGAACATAAAAACAATCAGCACCACTTTCTCAATCGGAATCCTTTATTAAAGGTTTTATAAGTCGTAACTTATTGTTTTATTCATAATAAATTAGCAGTTTACTGGCTTTATAGAACAGTTATAAGTCAAGCTGCTAACTTTTTGTTTACCACCTTGAATAGTTGTTTGACCACATCTTTGTGGAAAAAAATGTGTCTTCTTATTTATTTGTGTTGCAACCCCACTCCCCAGCTGCCGCTTTACAGATTATGCCACCCATGTCTAACTAGTGTATTTCCTGTAATGAACTATTACTTAAAAAACAAACTGACTGAAATGAAGTGACAAAATATAGAGAAAGTAATTAAAAAGAAATAAAATCATGGGTAAGTAGAATGAAATTTAGAAAACCAAGAAACCAGAGGGAAAACCCCATTAAGATAAAGAGCTGCTTTTCAACAGTCATCAGTTCATAAATGTGTATAACTGCAGTAATCGAGTATTTATTTTTAGGATTATCAATGTTAAAGCAGAAAAGGTAATCTGACTCTGAGATTTGTCAACACCTAACAAACCCAAATGGCTGCTTGCTGATTTATAAAGCATTTTTACATAATTTATTACAATAATAAAGCGATTAATTGCAAATTAAAAGCACTGTAGAAATGTGTTATAACCAAATAATCTGAACATGAAAAACAAGACTTAAAGTCAAGACAGAAAGGGTAGCCAATCCATGACTGTTGAACATTAAGTAATGAAAAATTTGCTTCACAGCGAAAAGGTTCCGGGTTCAAATCCATGCCTGGGCCTTTCTGTGCTGAGTTTGCATGTTCTCCCTGTGCCTGCATGGGTTCTCTCCGGGTACTGCGGCTTCCTCCCAGCGTCCAAAGACATGCACCTCAGGTTAATTGGTGGTTCTACACATTGCCCTTAGGTGTGAGCATGAATGGGCTTTGTTTGTCTGTCTCTACATGTTGGCCCTGTGATAGACTGGTGACCTGTGTGCACCCTGCCTTCACCCAAAGTGAGCTGGGATAGGCTTTAGCCCCCCGTGACCCCGTTCAGGATAAAGCGGGTGTAAATAATGGATTTATAAAGGCATTTGTCAGTCTAGAGTACCTGGGCTGTTCACAGATATTATGATACTTCCTTCTATATATTTTGCATACTAGGCTGTTTAAAAGTCATTTGTGATGGGATTCACTTTTTAGCGTACTTTAACCTGACTCATTGTGCCACCTGCAGACCTGGAGGGCAAAGACTCCAGACATTATTGAGAAAATCATCAGCACAATATCGATGGAAACATGATTTTTTAAATTTTTTTGTGTTGGTCATATTTTTGTGTACAGTTGAGACATGCTGTATTTGTTTCTAAAGCATGATGAATTATAAATATGTTGTGTATTTTTTTGAAAGGTATGTTTCAAATTTGCAAAATAAAATGCATTAGTTTGTTAATGGTATTTTGTGTTTGCAAACCATATTGTTTATTAGTGAATCATAGAGCCTTTGTAAAACATACATTTATTTTTTAGGTTTTGGCGGGAAATTAGCTCCATACTTTCACTAGTTTTGCAGCCACCTGAGTTTCTACACTCAGATGCTTGAAGGGGACGGCGAGGCGAGGGGTATTCAATCTGCAACCTTACCACTAGATGCCACTAAATCCTACACACAATGAAAACGACAAAGCTTCATAGTAAACAGTTATTTACTAGCACAAATAGGCTATTGCACAAAATGTTAAGACGCTATAGAATTTCCTGCAAATTTCCTAATACAGACAGTAGATGGTAGATTTACTTTTTTTTTTTTTTTTTTTTTTTAATTACGAGCAATATTTTTCTCCTTTTATTTGTTAGAGTTCCTCAGCCCTTCAAACAGCAGACACTTTGCCTGTGCAGAGAGAAAGAAAACAGTCAGAGGCTCTCTAGTAAATAGAGTGACATCAACTGTGGTATGTGGAGTGTCTCTATTTATGTCTGTGTGTGTTTACAAGTGTTTGTGCCAACCTCATGCCAGCGCAGTGTGTCCGGGGGCAACCCCAGATGGCAGTGAGGACAGTTGTCAGTCTGATCGGGCCCCTCCTGCTTTCTTTGGCCCCAGCAGGGCCCCTCGCTGCCCCACAGAGGGCGACATGTGGAGTGGGAGGACCAAGCGACGCCAAAGTGAGGTCGAGGGTCTGTCTGGTAGCTCAATTTCTGGCCACTAGAGGGCGGTGGTGACAAAGGATCCGAGTCTTCCTGTCACAGTGACAGGAGAGAGCTGTGTTATTATAAAAACAGGATCCCCCACATATAGTGTTGAGCAGTGTATCTTACTGCTCAGCTTTGCCATATGAATTTGAGTCAACAGCAAAGAAAGAACTTCTAGTGATGAATAATCCCGCGGCTGTTCCTCAAACGCTGAACGAGTGAACGGTGCTGATTTTACAGGGATATACTCGAGTCCTAACAGCTTGCCTTACAGTCAGAGAAAACTAAGTTATATGGATTGTATAAAGCACAATCCCGTGAACTCTCAGACTCATTATTGTAATTCAGTCTCAGTGTTGATATTCAGCATCTCAGCTGAGGGAGTCAGATTTCTCTTTTTGCAGTTAATGTCTTGTGTCCTACTTGGAAAGTTACCTTTGATAGAAGATGCAAAAGAAAAGACAAATTTAACTGGACAGCAGTTGCTCTCGCTGGCAAAGCTTTGAAAGAAACTTGCTCAAATGTCTTGTGCACCTTTGAGTTGCGGCAATATATAAATGTGTGCATAAAACATCTCTAGAATATGTTAAGTTTTTTCCATACAAAAATTTTGTTTAAGTGCTTCTTGTTGTACATTTAATACAAGTGACAGACCATCCTGCCTTTTTTCATTTTCATCAAGAGCGTATGAATTCCTTGCAAGATCAGGATGATTATTACCGTGTGAGCCAATATATGTCAATCAAATAGTCACATTTATTTACACTTCTTTCACTGCACGTAGAAGTTAAAGAGGTTATTCATTCAGTTTGTGTTTGTGAGTAAGAGAAATTAGTGTGGCAGCTGTTTCCCTTTTCAGTGTATTTTCTCTGCACTGTGTTCAGTCATAAAAGTAACAACCTGTTTGGGAGCTTCAGGACGGTACTCGAAGTCAAGAGACCTCAAGCAATACCAGCAGGGTTCAGATGGGCGATCTGTGAAGACACAAACTGTCAAAAGTGCTGCTCCAACATCAACTAAAACAACATTATTTTAAAGTTAAAAACCCTTATGTGAGCAAGTGCGTGTTATGAATTACTGAAAGTCACCATACGTCAGTCAGCTTTGTGTGTGACACTTACTCTGTGTGTTGGAGGGATGAGATGACACCAAAGGAGGGGTCACCTGTTCCTCTGTTGGCCGGGGGCACAATAGGAGGCAGGCAGCATCGTCCTGTGTGTCTGTGGCTATCAAAGTCTCCTGTAGTAACGTCTCTTCACCACTGATATGCTGATCCTCTTCAACCTTCATCAATCACACAAAGCAAGCAACACACCAAGAGAAAAAAAACAAGCATTTTTCTCCCATTACTGTTTTATTTTAGTTACATTACCTTTGATCCATATATAAATTATATCAGCAGTGCTGGTTTTGTCAAATCTGACCTGGCTGGGTTCTAACTCTTCATCACAGGCTCCACTGTCAGCCTGGTCCTCCTCCTGTGCTTCTTGTTGGTTTTGGGATTCTGCGTTCTCCTCACTGCAGCTCTGAGTCAGTGTTTCAGCCTGGGTACGAGTCGTCCCACTGAGGTTTGAGAGAAAAGCAGCAGAATTTTAAAAAAAAACGTGCCCTCCCAGCCAATCAATCATCAGCTGATCAGCTGCATACACCAGCTCAGCCTCTACTGTTACACATAAGACAAGCACCTCATTAGTCGTAAACATTCATTCCCCCCTGGCCTTACCTGTCGCTGCTCTCTTCCTGTTCCTCCCTCTCTCCCTCCATCCCTGCTCATATGTCTCCCTCCCAGGGTGCCTGATGTTTAGTTTTCTCTTAATCCCGCCGTTCTTTAACTTTTCCCCCTCTTTCCTCTCGCCCGTCTGTCTCCCCCCCTAGGTCTGCCTCTCTGCTCTCTTCTCTCCCTCGCTGTGAGTGAAACGGAAACTCCAAGCTTTCAATATTTGATGTGTCTGAATAGCTCACAAGCAGGTTTCTGTAAAGAGTAATCAGGTGAGGGCTCTGATGTCTGTGTTGTGTTGTGTGTGGAGTCTGCTTTGACATATTAGTAAGCCTGCTCAGAAAACTGATGCTGAATATAAATTCTCTAAATTGAGAGGCCAGAAAGTTTCTGATTGTATGCATAGCTCCCACTTCATCATTATGAGATTTGACCAGTATGAGATTTGTCTTGTATCAGAGTTATACAGTCAGTTGTACCAAGACTTATAACAACCATCAAAATGTATATTCGGACATTCAGAAATGTCACTTCAGAGGACGTCAATGAATAAATCATTGAGCATCTGATCACTGTCTTTCCAAACCTTCTCTGTTTTGTATGTTAATAATTGATAAAAGATATTCATATCTTTGGGTCAGTGGACACAAACAAGTAATCTGAACATGTCAAATTAGACTTGTAATGAAAACCATCAACGTTGTGGCAGGCAGGTTGCGAGGTAGTGCTAGAAAGAAACTTAAATACTGCACTGTTTTATGGTATTTTTACTCTACATGAATCCATGTTTCCATTTCACTACACTTTATACTTAGACTTTATTACATTTTAGAGGGAAATGTAGTAGTGTACATGTAGTTTTAAACCCCAGAAAATGAATCTGCAAACTAGTTCCTTTGCAGCTACTATTATTAGATCCCATATACAAAACCCATAATTAGCTTAATGTCAACTGTAAGGTAAAGTTCCTAATATGTCCGATCCAGTTCTCAAAATCACCACCTACAATATTTAGATGTATCTTACTATTTCAAAAGGACCATCCTGATGGTTAATGTGCACGTAGAGTACTTGCATTGGAGTATTTTTCCATTGCTGTATTGTCACTTTTGCATACGTAAAGAATCTGAATACTTCTTCCACAGGGAAAGGCCGATGGACAGATGGATTTAGGGACAGATGGACAGATAGATGGATGGATGGGCTGGCAGATGGATTGAGAGTGAGGGATATAAAGATAATCATTCATTCTGTAGTGTTCATTCAGGACTGCCATCTTGTACACAGCAGCACTGTAACTGCATTGTAAGTCACTCATTCCACCAGCAGATGGAGGAAGAGGATTTCCTTACAGGCTTCTAAACTGACGCTGGCTCCATGAGACAAAAAACACATTACTAACCCTGGGAATTTCTGTCTTTCTCTCTTTTGTCCATTTTATCCACCAGTTATTTCCCTTTGTCTCTGCCAGTCCCAGAGCATCTCTTGCATGAGCAGCTCTCCGTTTATCCTTCTGTTGCTGTGGGTTAACATCTTCATTGACCTGAGTTTGCCTTTATAAACTTAATATAATCCCCGAAGATATGATAGGCAGCACACATCAATGACTCTGATTTTAAACCACACTAACTACATGATGTGACTTGGGTTTTACTTTCAGGATTGTTTTAAAGAGCTGTGGAATGTGTGTGTGTGTGTGTGTGTGTGTGTGTGTGTGTGTGTGTGTGTGTGTGTGTGTGTGTGTGCATGCATGTATGCATGCCTGTGTCTCTACATTGTGTGTTTCTTCTGGACCACGCAGCGCAGTTGCTGACGTGTGTGCGTCTGTACGTGTCTTCCTGTAAGTGCACGGCAGGTAATTTGAGTGTTTTTCCTGTATATATATGTGTGTGTGTGTGTGTGTGTGTGTGTGTGTGTGTGTGTGTGTGTGTGTGTTTTTGTGGGAGGAGGGAGAGAGGAACATAAGTGGAGATGAGTCACCAGTCTTTTGTGACAGTGGTGCAGAGAGTGCTTTTCACCCATTTCTCTCCCTTGGGGCCTGCATACAAAACAAGAAATAGAGACAGGATAAAGAAGAAAAGGAGAGGAAGATTGGATGTTAGGTAGCATTAGGGAGGAGTGGGGGTGAGGGGAGGGGGCATGGATAATTGAAGGAAAAAAGAGAGAAGATGGGAATGATGGTAGAGATCAGGACAAAGACCGGCGAAGAAGAGATGAAAGGAGTGAGCAAAAAAGACAAGGGTTGGAGAGATCATAAACAAAGGAACCAGTGTCATGGGAGAGGCCTTGGCAGCTCTGCCTCTTTTGTCCTAATGGCTGGTGAAAGCATGGTTGATGGGTCATATTATGTCCAACAATGGTAGTTCAACAGGCAAGTCAACAAAGATGGGGAGGAGTCAGTCTCAGTGACGGCATTCAGATTTAATTTGAAAAGAGTTACGCTGTACGGAAACATTCTAGCATCTTGACTCTCTGAGCAGCTTTTATAGAAATTTAAAGAAGATATTCCGTCTGTCTGTTGTCATTTATGTATCAAGAACATAAACAACCTGGAGTCAGATCCAAATGTAAGTCATACAATTTGTTGGGTAAATACGCATCCTCAGAGGTGTATCCAGGTTCGGTTCTATTTTAAGTCATTTGATTATACAATCAATATTTATTTTCCCATAGTCATGCTATACCTTTTTTTTTTTTTAGCAAATTTGTTTGTCTCCACTGTCAATGCAAGTGAAATTCTTACCAAATGTCAAACTGTAATGAACAGGTTAATCAACTAAATCAAACTGCACACATTTGGAGCATGAGAATCAAAATTCAAGACAAACTATTTAATTCAACAACTTTGCAACATTACTGTGATATTTCCCTGGTTCACCATCACAAGTTTCACATTTTTTTGGGAATGAGAACGGGCTCGTCATACATACGTGTACTTTTCACGCATACTTAAGTGAGGTAAGTGACACTGACATGGATACCGTGGTGGACTGACGGAAGTATAACATGCTTTGGTGTGACTGTAGAGTTCACTGGGTCAGAAGAAGGATCCTGTCGTGCCGTGGTGGTCTTTAACTCAGCACTCATTTTAATCACAGCTATAAACACTGCAGCAAAGATGGGTCATGTTTCAGGTTAAATGCCCATTAGCTGCATATCTCAGTTCCAAAACAGGTGTGGAAATCAGCAGTTTCATGTTAGTTTTTCAAAGCAAGATGAGGCCGCTAAAAGACCTCCAACAAGCTCTAATCATCATGTGTTCAAATAGGTTCATAGGCACATTAATGTACAGAGAACAAGCAAAATGGAGAGAAAGAGAAGAGCAGTGAATGTTGTATCCAACCAGCATGGGTATGATGGCCATCTGCAGCTTTAATTTCAGTGTAATCAGAATCATCTCAAAATTTCATTTTTCGAGGAAGTCCAGAATAACAGGAAACCAACACCGTGTCAGAAGGAGTAGAAATAAGGAAAGAGGAACAACCATCAAAACAGGGCACACAAATACACCACTTGCTGAACAGAACAAACAAGATACTGTTAGTTGCCATGCAACCTAATATGACCCATTTTTGTATCTGTGTTTGCAGAGGTGATTGGGTCCATTTCATGTCGTGTTCGTGTTGATGTTACAAACACATCTACTGCACCAACTCTTGGAGAACCAGCGTTAGTCATTTTGCACTTTCAGTGTGTGAACATCTGCGGTGTAAACTCTAAACTTTACATACATTGATATGCATCGTAAATTCTGTTTCGCTGGTGTTGTGCTGACATTTAAAGTTAAAGGTTGAATCAAAGTGCCACTGCTCTGGAAATTTCATGATCATTATTTAATCATATTTTGAAGGGTATTCAGTATTCATATGACTAATGGCTGACATTTTTGCTCACATTTTTGCCTACACAGGCTTCTTGGGGCCATTACTGATGAATTGTTATGCTGTCAGACTCATCTGTGCGGGGAGCTGGATGTATACCAAAATTCGCATCCCTGTGAGTTGGGATCTTTTGAAAAATTGTAATTGCATTTTAAGTATAGCACACCCACCGGGCAAAATATAAATGATTACTATGAGGACGTAATATGATCTAAAGCTTGACACACAATTGTGCTATTATGCTAGAGAATTTTAAGTCTCAATTGTGTAGTATGTCACCGAAATGTGGATGCTGGGGGATGTAAAGCATCTCAACACTGCTCTGCTCTTTTGTTCACAGCTCTACAACAAGGTGTGAGTGAGGACTTTATAAAAGCTTCCTTTTCATAAACTACAGTGTGTGAGTCTCTTCAGCATGTATTATCAGACCAGACCTGCTTAGCCAAAACATCATGTGACAATCCAGTCAATCCTTTTGTTTGAGGAAGAAAAATGAAATTGAATGAAGCTCAGGGGTGTGTAAGTCTGTACATCTAGCATCAATAAATCACCAACCCACAGTTTTTGTTACATTAGTGTAAAATAATGGGAACATAGAGAACAATCACTGAGACGATATCTGCCTTTGTCAGGTCAAATAAATGTTGTTTTTGTTGAAATATCTGAGTGGCCTTAAAGCACAGAAAAGCTTAGCAACCTTTCAACATATTGTTGTAATGTAGTCTTTTATTCCAAAGTTTAACAGGGATTCATATTAACTAAAATGATTTTAGAAATGCCCAACTGACACTTTGAAGTGATCTTTTTCACTCTGGATTCTTTTATTAACATGGAGAGACAAAGTACTCCAAACCAGTCCACTGCATTGAGTCAGCATAGATGTCCATAGTGATTGGTTGACGGGTGACCGCTTAGTGTCACTGAATGTATTCAACACGTACGTTAAAGGGGAAAAGGCTGGATAAGATCAATTAAAACAAATAAGAAGCAAGTAAACAAGTTAAAATAACTTAATAAAGTTCAATTCAAATGAGTAAATTCACATTTAATTAAATTAGTTAGTGATTTAAATAGATAACATTTATTTAATTAAATTAAATTTGACATGCAACTTGACCAACAGTTCACAGATTCTGGTGTATTATGCTATGAAGTCAAGTGACTCGAGGCATAAAGTCTGACTCTGCACAGCTTTTGCCAAGAATGCATTTGTACTCCTAAATCCTGTAAACAGTCTTCAATTTGTAATATTTTTAAGAAGATATCAAATAATTACTCATTATTTCACTATTTTGCTAAGATAACTACCAGATGATCGCCTCAGCTACCCACACATATCTATAAAACTATTCTTTTGCCTTTTCTGACCAACAATACAAGCACAGCATAGGTCCTGTTTTTTCATTGCTGTATGAACTGTATATGCAGACAGAGTCACTTACTGAGTTGCCAACTGACATTGTCGTCCTGTTGACCCTGGTCGGATCTTTGTCTTTGTCCCACTGGCCCATCTGGCTGAAGGCCAGTACCCAGCCTTGTTGTTGTTTTAACAGGGCAAATGCCTTCAATAATTTAAAGTTTACAAGCTGTTACTGAATATCTGAATTCAAAACACAGTGTCCAAAAAAAAAATCACTCAAGAGTCCAAGAAAAGGTGTCATTCAAATCAATGGAGGAGCAAGCAGACGAGATAACATGTGATTAAACCATATTGACAGCCTGCTAATCACTGTCAGTGTTTGTACTACTGAGGGTGCACGTAAAGTTTGTTTTGATGCCAAACAAGCGGTTACGAGAAGCACTTGAAGGAATTATAGCAGATGGGCATATTGCCTGTGTGATGTGAGAGTGAGGGGGAAGTGTGGAAACAAGATATGGCAAAACCTATCTACCAAACACCTTTTCTGCCGGCCGACTGGCAGGCTCGAGCAAGGAGCGAACATGACTCAATCTTTATCTTGAATGCCAGCAGCTAAATTACTATACAGCTCAAAGAGAATGTGTATTCGGTGTGTGCGCGCCTGTGTGTGTGTATATGTGAGTGACTGTGTGGTCCTGCGCAGTAAAGTGTACAGATGGATGACTCATCCACCAATCATGTGACTCATCAATCACTGCAGTTACCATTTCTCTCCCTCCTTCTGAATTTTTCCATTCTTCAGTTATTCCTCCCCTTTTCATTCCCACTCTTGCTCTCTATTTTGTCTTTATTTTGATTGTTCGGGAATATAATAAACTCCCTCTATAGGTTTTTTTTTTCTTTACTTGTCTCCATATTGATGTGACTGTGACATATATGAGTCGTGCTTTCACTATTGTCTCGCTCTTTTGTGCATTTGGGTTTGTTTTGTTCCTCAAGAACCAAGTGTTCTTGCTATATTTGCTGCTGCACAGATACAACATAGCACTCTCCAAAAAGCCATTAAAAAACTGAACTTTAATAAAATAATTGCTTTTATTTTTTATCATATAGCAAAACTAGTAATCATCATGCTGTTATTTACACATTGCACGGGCATATTTATTTCACACTGTACATCTTACAATGCTAAAGGTGACATCAACAACAACACTCTCCTTTTACAAGACAGATGGCTTCACTGTGGACACAGTGGCCCTCTTCCTTTGAGTTTTCTTTTTTTTTTATGTTCACAGTTTATTCAGAGAAAACAACCATTTTGAATTCTCCATACTGTTTTATTTTTTCTCTTTTTTTTGTTCTTTTTTTTTGTTCATTTTTTAAGATGCAAGTAAGAAAAGACGTGCATTTAACGGTTTAAGCACAATCCCTGACTCCCCGGCCTGAAACTTCTCAATGAATTTCTTCTGAAAATGAACAAAATGTTTGTAGCCTCTTGGTGGAAATCGATTTTAAAAGGCTGCAGAAAAGATGGTGTGATTTCAAGTATATATATATATATTGTTCTCTTTTGGAAAGAAAGTAGAGATAATGAAAAATGATAAATGAAAAACAAGAGAAAGAAGTGACTCGTGATGAACCATGAGAATATAAGAAAAAGATGAAGTACTCCTTCAAAGTCAAGGAGTACTGTGTGGTGGTGGTGATATCATATGGTGGATCTGCCATAAATACGTTGACACAATAACTTCTAGATCCCGGAATGATTGAAAACCCTTAGTCCACCAGGTTGGAAGTGTTTAGTGTTTAAGTTTGTGCTTTTGGAGTCCACAGGGTTTCTACATTGGGACCGTCTGTGATGATAGAATTATGCAGTATGATGTTTCCCTTATAGAAACATGGCGCTTGTAAGGCAAAAATCTGAATCTTGAGTTCGAAAAACTGAAGTGTGTGTATTTGGCACCTTTGCAAATTGCAGCTGTTTAAAGTTGATCCAATCGGGAATAACAAAAGGCCACTACACACATCAAATACAACAAAAATATACTGTCAACATTTGACAACAGCAGTGTTCAGTTTTTTTTATATTTGTATAGCTAAGAAGTCATTGAACTACTTTAGTCTTGTATCATGACATACAGAATATAAAACAAAAGATACAAAGTGGTGTTGTAAACATGATTCTCATACAATGGGCACATCTGCGTGTGAATGTGTCAAAAATGTGATTCTATGTAAGTGTGTTGATGTATATGCGTGACTGTGTGTGTGTTCCTATGTGTGTTTGTGTGTGTCCTCTATAAATCTCTGAAATATGCAAGAGTATCAGAGATTGACCTGAATGGAGGCAGACATACACCATGGTATGTTCTGTTTCAAAATGTAAACTGAGCAAGAGGCTGAACATGGTTACAGGGAGCTTCAACAACTGGGACCTCTTCATCGTCTCCCTGACTGAGAAAATCAACAAAAGATACAGTGATTAAAACAACCGAAATCTAACTTTTTACTTCTCGAACCTTAAATTTCCATCAGCCTCAAAACACACCTCTTCCGGGTCTTTTTTTCCCTCACTTCTGTCTGAGCTTTTCTCCAGCTACTGTATATCTATCCCACCTCCGTCAGTTGCTCTGATCTGACAGTGTCCAAAAAAGTCTCTCAATACATTCTGCGCTTCATGTAGATCCTCTCAATAAAGTTTTCCAGTTCCTCCTCACTGTCCAGCTGAGGCACCAGCCCGTCTTCCTCATAGTCATCTCCCGGTGTGATTTGTGGATAGTAGTACGGGGGTCGCCTGCCTCTCCTGGGGGTGGTTATTGGTTTGGGAGGGGGTAAGGGTTGGTAGGTCCGTGGGTGAGGGAGGATATAGTTAGAGATATAAGGGGTGAGAGGCAGGCGTATTGGCGGCTGCTGCCTCCAGCCCTTACCACGGTTCTTACCCCCGGCCCTGTGCCTGCGCCTTGGGGCCTGGAGGTCAAGTTCCTGGGGGCCGAAGGGCTGGTCTCTGGGGGGGGAGGGCTTGCCATAATATTGTGGTTTGGGATATGGGAAATAAACAGGGTAGTATGCTCGATATGGCTTTTGGTAGTACGGATAGGAGGGAAAGGCTAAAAACTGCTTCTGGGGTTTATACCAATAGTCAAGCTGCTTCTGAGGCTTATACCAGTAGTCCTGCTTGTATGACTTGACTTTGTCCTTGTGCCATTTCTTGTTGGACTTGTTGTACTTATAAGGAGCTTTCTTGGGGTTTTTTGAGGCTGTGTAGTGGTAAATAGGCGGACCAGCCAGAGGAGGAGGTACCAGAGGCCTGAAGCGTGGGGCAACAGGGTTGCTGTTGGTTGGCTGCTGTTGCAACTCTTTCCTTTTCTTCTTCTTCTCTTCCACATCACTAATAATCTCAATCACGTCATCAGCAGGCAGATGCAGCTTGCTGCTGATCTCAATCAGCCTGTCAATCATTTGCTGGTCCAGGTCGTCTTCATCGGGGAGGACCTCCTCTGAGCGCTTGTCCTCGGCCGTGTTGCCAGCGGCCCCCATGCTGCTTTTCTGCCGGGGTTTCATGAAAGACTGCTGCTTCCTCCCCATGTACTGCAGCAGCATGTCAGAGGCGATGTCTGCCAGCCTCTGCTCTTCCTCTCTGGCTCGCTCCGCCTCCTCCTGCTGCCGGAGCACCTCCTGTTTCTCTGCACGTGCCCTCGCCTCCTCTTCCATATGGGAGAGGCTCTCCTCTTCTTCCTCAACCTCCTCCTCCAGCTCCTCTCCTTCATCCTCAAAGTCGTCCATGAAGTTGCCCCCCTTGACAGGTCTGTTGCGAGACTGGTTCTCCTGCCAGTGCTGCTTCTTTCCAGCTCGTGCCAGCTGAGTGTTGTATGCCTTGTAGCCCTTCAGAGGAGGCAGGATCTCATTATCTTGGAGACCCAAGTCAATGTTTTGGAAGTAGCCTCTTATTTTGCGTTGCAGGAGATCATCTCCCTGTGAGGTGGAACCTGGTCTGGCTGTGTCTAAGAAACTTTCTAAATCATTTCCCTCCTCCTGCCCATCTACTTCCTCTTTCCCTCCCTCCTCACCAACACTATCATGTCCGACATCCTTTACAAACCAGCCTTGATCCTCCTCTGACCTTTTGCTTTTATCCTCCTCCTCCTCCTCTTCCTCCTCCCTTTCCTTCAAGTCAACCCCCTGAGCAGCTGTCAAATGGCCTACAATTAGTTGTTCAATAGCCTTATCAGCCCCTCGCTCCTCCTTCTCCTCCTCCACCCCCCTCTCTCCCTCTGTCAGCTCTGTTCTCCTTATCTCACCACCTTCCAAGCCTTCAGTGGAGGGCAGCTCCTGACTCTGATCCTCATCCCAGTCTCTGTTACTGCTCACCCGGATTTCGCTGTCCCCCGGGTGGTCCAAGGCCTCCAAAAGAACGGCGAGCACCTGCGCAGGGTCCGTCACTTTATCTAATTGCTTATCTTGACCCCCCCGACCTGGATCTAGCGAGGCGTTGTCAGGGCTCTGGGGTTGGGGCGAGAGGAAGGGGGCAAGGCTGTCCTTTTTATGGTCTGTCCGGGTGCGCCCCTCCACCCCTCCCTCCCTTCCCTCACCCCACGCAGGGGCGGTGCCAGCTAGCTGTGGAGTGACAATGAGCAGGACCAATAGGATGAGGTGGGCTGTGGTAGGGGCGTGATGACAGGTCATGACCATGCAGAACTGGCAGGAGGGAGGTTAAGCACCTGAAGAAGAAGGAGAGGAGGCAGAGGGGAAGAACAGAAGACATGAGAAATGATTTACATAGCAGCTGTTGTAGTTTTTGCTCTGGAATCACGATTATGTGGAATTTCAATGGCTGCATGAGCACATCTGGATCATGTGATTAATATACAGCTGTTTTATGATAAGGCCAGTCTAAAATGTGTGGCAAGAAATATTTCACTGACTAAAGGATTCAAGCACATAGAGCCAGCCAGAAATTTTAAATATAATTTACATTACCAGTATCTAATGTTATCTTTTTGCCATGAAGCCACCATACTAAAGCAGTTTTTCTTTAATTGTACAAACGTTTGAGAACAAAGCAATCAGACAAAGCAGACCAACGAGCCATGCTCAATGCAACTAATAAAGTTGCACGCTTCTTTTTCTCTTCTGGCAATTATTTTAATTATTATCATGAAGGTTTTTGACGATAAATCAATTCAATTTTCTCATACAATTACTGTATAACCCCATTGAACCTGGAAACATGAAGATGAAGCTCCGATCTGACCATATAAACCAGTCGTGATTCGTTCGATTTACCGCGTAAACTGTCTGTCTTTTAAGAGGAAGGTGATAATTTGCATGAAGAAATTGCGCTTCGAACCTAAAAATTTGAAAAAAAAAAAAAATTGGTCTCAAGTCGTGCCTGTCAGCGCGGATCAGCTGATTGAAAATAATACATGTTCTGGCGTATTTTTTGAGGGTCATGAGATTTAACCGAGCAAAGTATTACAATAAATGCACGTCAAGGTTTTTAATTGTCTCAGTTTCTGTATATTAAAAAATATCTCACCTCTTCCTCCAAGCCATTCCAACCAGAAGGCGCGCACCTCCCATTTTAAGCCTCTATTTCGTAAAACAAAATACAGAAAATACTATTTGATCCGAGCTCTGTCTGTGTAATAGCTGTGATTTCGGTATTCCATGCGTCAAAGCGATGTGACCAGGACACTGGTATAAAGGCAGCACGCACGGGGAAGTCATGCGTAAAGCCGGTGGCCACGGTTGAGTTATTTAACCCTACGGTCCCTGAGCGGTCCATCCAAACTGCAAATGAAGTGGATATTAAATTTGAAAGGATAAAGTCTTTTTGCACAATGGAAGAAGGCAGCAGTCAGTAAGAATACGCGGCTTTGTCCTTATATGGTGTGAGCATGTTTCTCTCCAGTAGCACTGGTGGAATGCAGACAAGCGGAAATTTTGGCAGCACAGCCCAAATTTTTATTATTTAAATTTTTATAAACCGGACAAAGAAGGTGGGAAACGAAAAGAATCAACCTATGAAGGCAACTAGCCCCACCATAAATGGTTAAGATTCTAATTTAATTAGAAATGAATAACTGAAATGTGGTTGTTTAAATTGTCCTTCTTCAATTTTTTAAAATCCTAATAAAATATTTTTGAAGCGATGTTTTGTTTTGTTAACGTTTAAAAAATCGCAGTCGAAATTTTGCAGGGGCTTCTGAGAGGCAGCTGCACAGAAATATTGATTAAACATAATTGTCTTCACATTGTCATGAGAAAATTCGTAAATCATCCCACAAAATAAATGTGAAATAACAGATTCCACAGATTTTTTTAAACTGCACATATGAATTATTATTACATATATTATTTCATTCTTATAAACGTGTTTTAGATTTAGTAAAAAAAAAAAAAAAAAAAATTAAGTAAAACACGATTGTATCGTAGTCATAATTATATATCTCATTTACCTAAAGTTACAAAATGTATTCAGTTTTACTTGTTATATATAGAAACAATCATAATTTGCGTCTAATTAACAATCAGGCAGCCAACAGTCGCCCACTTGCAGCAAATAGATTACTTCTATCGATAAAGTTGCGATTTTGAAAGAAATTCTTCCATTCCATAAGCATACAACAAGCCTCACTACTAATTTTTACAGACAAAAAAGCATAATCTATTAAAGAACAATAGATAACAAGAAGAAAATGTCCTAACGTGTCTGGTTCGAGAGGCTTGTGAATGAAACAGAATGAGATTTCGTTCCACTTACCTGGAATCCCACTGGGGGGTGGGGAAGTGGTGAAACTCACAACGCACGGGTAAAGCCAAGATTATTTCATGAATAGTGGATCACCTGAGAGAAATTCTGTCTTTTTCCCCCCTCTGTCTTCAGCCTGTGACCAGCATCAAGGAAAACTGGCGCTTCTTTATTTAGTTGTAAGGTGTGTTTGTATGGCAGCAGCACTGGTGCTAATGTACAATTGAGTGAATGTTTTCAGCACCACGGTCAGCGCAACTTTATTGTATATACCCTCATTGGACCACGTGATCCCCCCACCACCACCCCCCAGCTGCAGGCAGTGCTGACGTCACTTCCATTGATAAGAATGTTGGTGTGGAGATGGCACTGTGAGTCTAGGCTGGCCCCAGCTGATGAATGAACGGAAATGGCATGAATGAAATAGTACTTTCCTCAATGAAAAGAGAAAATTGTAGAGATAAGAGCTGGTTCGCAGCCATTTTTCCTTCTCACATATTAAAGGTTAGTGTGTTGCATCTTCCTCCCTTGTTACTTCCTTCCTGTGCTCCGGCTTGTTTCAGATTCAGGAGAGGGAAAAATATAGAGTGACCTCGTTCTCAGGCTATCAATTAGGGTCATTTGGTGACGAGCACCGAAGAATCAATGACTTGCATCTGCAGCTTCAGACAGAAAAGTGGTTTGCACTCCAGAGGCCGATTTCTCCTGCAGCCTGGTTGTCAGGCTTTTGTCTGAGGTGGCCCCAGTCCTCTGTGACTGCATGGCTCACAGGCCACGGGAGCAGCCGTGCTTTGCTGCTCGGCTTCTGCTCAATTTCCAGGGATTGCACAATTTTCCACCCACTGTCTCACATCATTTCTGGCTGCTCCCCATCCGTCAGTGGCACATTGTGCTCTTATTGTAGCCTCTCATCAGCACTCTCTTTCACACCACAGGGACACCAGTCAATGACCATTTGTACTTAAATCAGTGAGACTGAATAATCAGGGCAAAACACATGCTGATGGAAGTTGTAATGACTAAATGCATGAATAAATGCAGGATGTACCATGAATTCCTGTTGCTTATCTTTTTAAAAATGATTAGGTGACAACGAGTATATGTGATTAGTTAATTAACTCCTTGTTTCTTCATACATCAATTTATATACTGTCAAATTAGCTGTGCTACAGTTACATACATAAGAAGATACATTTCAACTGAGCTCCTTTGAAAATGAAACACCACATATTCCATGTTAGTGAGATGACAAGACACCTACATGTTGCTGCATTATCCAACAGTTTATATCAAATTTCTATGCTGCAATATTGGGTGTCGGGTAACGATTTTTCAAATGGTATATTTCTTTTGTTGTTGTTAAAAGGTAGTGTAGTCGATGGAGTGTGCTGAAACCAAAAGAATCAAGCAAGTGTCAGTTTACAAATCAGGAGAATGTACAGATGTGTTTAAGCATACGTCATCAGTATTCATAAACACAACTAAATCACACACTAGTATTCTGGGAATGTGTGAAAAGGAGAACATCCTGGGGGGATGTATGGGGCAGAGTTAACAATGATTTATCTAAGAATTACCAAAGACGTGTGGGTCTCTATCTGGTAAGAGAATACACACGAGGACCGATACCTTGTTAAAGTTCAATTAGTGGCAATCGAGGAAATGGTGTAAAGGGGACCTTCCTGCCCTGAAAAACTGACTGGACTGAGATGAAGTCATATTTGATATGGAAAGACTCGCATGTTTTGAAAATTCAGCAGTCAACATTTAATAAAGAACTGCTTATAAACTGCCTATGAAACCCGCCTCAAAGGCACCACTGAAATTTTTATAAATTGAGATATATCATAAATTGTGCACCTTCCTGACACTAAGTATTTAAGATTAAGGTTATAAATAAATCTGACTCCGTCTTCTGACATTACTAGAGGTGTTGACCGGTGGGTCATGCAGCTACTTGTAGAAGTACACATGACTGCCGGTTCAATTACCAGTTGAATTTATTACCAACGAGGTTGTTTTTGGTGCAGTTTGTTGGTTTGTCTGTTTGTCAGCAGGATTCAAGAAAAACTAGTGTAACCGGATTTTCATGAAACTTGGTGGAATAAGGGTGTACCATGGGTCAAGGAAGAACCAACTCAATTTTGGAGTGTATCTGAATCACATTGCAGATCCAATAATTGTTTATCATCTTCATTAAAATTTGAAAAAAGTGGAAATTTGCCCCACTAAATCACATACTTAAAATCAAGTAGAAGTGACAAAACATAGGCCATTCTAGAGATATAATTGACTCCACATCACAATCCGGGAGGTTGACATACAAATTGGTGCAGCATCAGCTGTGAAATGAACATTGTACTGGACTGTTTTGGTGAAGAGGGAGTGGAACTGGAAGGCCAAGCTTCCAATTTAACAATCTACGTTCCGACCCTCACCTAATGTCATGAGCTTTGGGTACTGACTGAAAGAATGAGATTACGGACACGAGTGGCTGAAATGAGTTTCCTCTGCATGGTGGCTGGGCTCAACTTGAGAGAGAGGGTAAGGAGCTCCGACATCTGTCAAAAGGGGCCAGTTCAAGTTGTGTGGGCATTTGATTAGGATCCCTCTAGTTGGCACCTTCCATTGGAGGTTCTCCGAATACGTCAAACTGGTAGGGACCCTTGTGGTAGATACAGAACACGCTGTAGGGATTACATGGCTCATCCAGCCTGGGAATGCCTGGGGATCCCTCAGGAGGAGTTGGAAAACAATGCTGGGGAGAGGGATGTTCGGGCTAACTTGCTCAGCCTGCTGCCACCGCGACATGACTGCAGATAAGCTGCAGAAAATGGATGTATAGCATGTCACAATCCACATTCATGGACACGAGTAATCTTCGCTCAAACTTCTTGCAGCGAGCAGTCATTATAGAGCACTCGGGGACAGTCGTTTCATAGGGGAGAACTGGTATCAGGAAAAGAGCTCAAATGTGAGGCTTCAGCTATACAAGCATATTTGATATCCTTCTAATAGTTTTCTAAATATATCAAGACATATAAAGTGGCTGCAGTTGCGGATTTGCATATCATAGAAGAGGGGACTGTGGGCTTGGCGGAGCTTTGCACTTTCCAAGTGCCCTTCTTGTATTTCTAGGAGAATTGGCACTGCTGTGTGGTCAAATCATAGATGTATTAAGGAGAACTGGACACCGGATTACAAGATGGCTCCTCATTCATTTTAATTCAAGTTGTCTCCTTCATGAGGTACCCAGATGTTCCTCAAGCTTCCGCAATTTTGGTCCCAAAGAGCATGCACGGTAGCTTCCTTCTTAGCCAGGGTTCATAGGGAGGATGTGCGACCGAGATTCCTGTTGGCTCTCTGCACACATGAATGGGATGCAATAAAATAATCATACAGCTCTTCTAGACTTTCCAAATGTTTCTGTACCAAATGCATTAATTCCTGTTACTAAAAAGACTAATTTTGTGGGGTTTCTAACACTTGCAAAAATATGTACGCTGCTTAACAGCCACTCCTTTTTGGAAGATTGTTTGACAAAGAAACGTTTTCTGGCCCAGCATGCACAGTGTCGTCCGCGGAAGGTTGGCCACTCTGCCAAAATCACTTCACAGCCCAGTGCTGTTTTGGGGGTACATGGTTTTAACATGGCCTTTTCTGTGTACCTGGATTCAAGCAAATTTGGTGCCATATGTATAAAATAACTGAGAGTTTACATTTAATGACTGATGATTAATTAACCATCAACTAATCAATTAAACTCACAATTATTTAAAGTGACCAAAAGGAATTCATAACAATTCGCGATTTATTAAATCGCCATGAATCATGTATAAGTTACGCTTTATTTAAGCACACAATTTGTTACCCCAACTATGACACTGCACTGCCAGCAAAGAGCTTTTCGTATTTGACAGGTGTTATGCTCTAATTCAGATCATTATCAATACCAAGGCAGGAAAAAAAAATCAGCAGCTTTTCTGAAAAGTAGCACTGTGGAATTGCCGTAAATCTGCCTAAAGGTTTTAAACCTCACTAGTCCTGCCTGAACCATCAGGATAAGAATCAAAGGTTTGCTGAAGTAAACAACTCTGGGTTGTAGGGGGAAGCTTTGATTACCCACTCTTGTGAATTCACCTCTGTTGTTGTTTTTTCACACTTCTTCTCTGCTGAATTTATTATAAGATAAAAACAACTTCCACAGTCATTCCCAGGGTCTGCCGTAATGAGGCATTTTTGTACATTATGGCTCAAGGGCGAATAAATATTTTTGACGTTCAGCTTTCCTGTTGTGTGCGGAAGTTAAAGGAAGACACTGCACTGTCATTACTGGTGTTCATGTGCTGGATAATGTAGAAACAAGTTGATTCGCAATGTTAAAGGCAAGCTCATTTCCATACACTTCATTTGTCACTGCCAAGCCCCTGCTCTGGCCTTGTGTGCCACTAAATTCAGCTGTCAGTCCTCATATGGGTCCCTTTCTTACTGCATCAAGGCTTTTATTTCCAGTGTGTGTGTGTACACATGTTTATGGATGTGCTGCCTTTGCATGTGTGCATTGCAACGTGTGTTCATTTTTGCACTGTATGTTCAGTAATTACAGACAGGGGCTCTGCATTATGAATGATGTTCTAAGGTTAATTGGATATTAGCTGTAGATGTAGATGTGATGATTGATCAATTATTTTGTCTCCTGGTTCAAAAGTGTTAGATTTTCATACTTTTTATCCAATCAGACAGATGTAATGTGCAGACCAACAGAAATAACAAATCTTTGATTTCTCATTTTAAATTTAGTTTTAAGTTGATCAAAGACACAAAAAACCATTAAAAAAAAAAAAAAACCTCAGTGATGCTGGCAAGGTTACAGTCTGGCAAAAGAAACATTCACTCTCTACCTGGAAACTAAAATGTTGCTTTGTTTCAGTTTTGAGGTGAGGTTTGACTCGGTCTCTGTGTGCAAGTACGTGTTTTGTGTTAGCAGACGAGATATGCACGCACTCAATGAAGATGTAATTTGTTACGATGGCTCGAGGCACCACATAACCTCTGTTTGATTAGATTTTTTTGCGAGGGACTGTTTGCTGCAGAATGCAGAGAGCACTCGCAAGGCAGTCATGTTATTGTGTGTGAGTCTTTGTTGAAATGCTTGATGGCAGCAGCAGGCTCGGAGAGGTAAGCATGGAGCCGGAGGGCAGATGCTGATATAACAGTCTGGCATTATCAACTGCCACTCAGCATTAGTTGGCCCCTTACCCTCACTCCATGTCCGCACCCCCGCACTGACTCACACTCTACCGCCTGCTTGGCCACTCACATAGTTTAACACTGGTACACCGTGCTTGCATTTAATGGAATACACACACACTGGAGAACACACACACACACCTCACAGTAATAGTTCAATTTCTTCCTTTGTTATGCGCTCTCTTTCTCTCGCAAACTCACATGCACAGAGACAAACACACTTCCCCTCTCTTACTGTAATGTACATTAGAGACAAATGAACCTTTGAACAGGTTGGGGCATGCTGCCATTGATGGTTCCCTGTACAAACGGCTAAGACAAGAGGCAATAACTATATGTGGATGGCCTTTTGTTCCATTTAATTAACTTTTTCTTTTTCACTGTTGATATTGGACTGAGGAGGGCTGCAGGGTGGTGAGGCGGAGCTAAAAATCGACATGCTTCAAACAAGGGGAGACGGGGAATGATGAATTCCCGGGTTTTTGCTGACATTTTGTCCACAATTATGGTAATGCAGGCTGGGGATCTTTCGGCAACTGTGCTAATGCAGCTCCCTTGCGCCGCAAAGGGTCTCTACCTGGAAGTGATAAAATAGAGCTCATGATTAACAGAAGCTTTTCCGCCCACGCCACTTTGTCAGGGGAGGGAAGGACAAGTAATTGCACCATAAGGTTCCTACAGCACAATGCATAGCTGGGACTTGATGGTGTGTGCAGGACCCTGGCGCCCACACTATAATCTACAGCTTCAGTTTTACAGTTTCACAGTTTGTCTTCATTTCATAAACGCCTTTCAAAAGTTAGAATTTGCAGCAAGCTACATTAACATACGCAAATTTCTGACATGCATGTTGTGTGTTTTTTGAGAGAAGAACATTTTTTGAATCGTCTTTTACATCCGTCCATCAAACCTTTTCGTCAGTGTTCAGATCCGGATACAGACGGTGTTTTTTTGGCTATGTTTTGTAGAAAAAGACATTTTCAGAGCTGAATCACTCGCTCTCATTCTCATGTCTGAGTCAAATATTTGTTCAGGTCAGAAGGTGCAGCACGGCGTCACACAACAGCATCCGCTCGACTAGGTGACACTTGTTTACTGCTGTTGTGTTGCATTGTTATTTTTGGTTTTTATTGTTAAGCTGCTGTGTTTACGAGGTAATGTGATGGAACAATGTGACCGGAGTGAGAATTTTAAAATCTGTGTGTCCACCAAAAGCCCACAGATTTACTCACCAGTTTATTTCAATAAAGATTAAATGGCAGCCATCTTGATTAATCACCATATTAAAGACTAGTCTTTCAGCTTTAATGTTATTAGGTGCAAAACACATTCAAAGAGAAATGTTGAATCAATTATATTTATTATTAACATTACATCTGCTATGTGAATAGCCCAGACATACTGAGGACACAGCAGCCATTATGAACCATGTTGGGTCAGTTTGTACAAAGCTGCTTGTTAAGTATTAATGCATATCAATAGATGCTGGAAAAGTTATGTGCGATAGTTAAAACTGGACCAAGAATACAGAGATATTATCATAGTACGTTGCATACACACTTTTGAGAACTGAGAACTGAGACAGACCGAAAAAAAATTATAAATATAAAAATGTTTGTGGCAAACAGTAAAAGAAAAAGTCTCAAAAGTAATACAGACTCAAATAATTCCAGTTTTTGTGTTGCCTCCATCCTCCCCGGTCCCTTAAATTTTTTTACCAGCACTGCAAAGAGAAATGTCTTTCTGTTCACACTGTACAGCCCCGTGAATGTTCACCTTCCCTTCATAAGTCATTCATGACAGGCTAACACATCCACTTTGATGACTATGGTGTTAAAAGTAATATTTGAATCTATAAGCCAATATATAAATGGAGCTCTGAGCAGCTCCTGAATGCCCAACACCTATTAGGCCCATGAAAAGAGTTATGGTGGGAGTCCATGGACCTTTCGGGAAGTGGATTCTACGTGAATAATGTGTAGGCATTGTGGTGATTGTTGTCCTACTCTCTCACTGTCTGATACTCAGAAATTATTTACCCCTCGAATATTAGCTGTAAAATGTGGATTGTAACCATTGAGAAACTGGTGGCGTCAGTGACGGATGGTGTTGGGGGCCAGAAGCAGGCAATGAATTTGAGGTTGATGAGGCGTCTCATATCAGAGCGTGTGACATCAGCGCTCACCATCCATCTCTTCCCCTTTCCCCTGTAGACATCAGGCACACGCATCAGCAAACACACTATTGAGAGTGAATTGAACTCAGCCCTGACAAAAACACACACACACAGCCACGGCAACGCGAGGCCTCGTGACAAGGCACTCGGCCTGCAGCCAAAATATCTCTAATGTAATACAGTAGAACCTAGCATGAGACTTTATTAGAATAATAGCTTGCATCCACATCATTTGTAATCACTGCACCAGAGAGCGCAGATGGCGATGTCATGGACTGCACTTGTAATGGCAGAGAAACCACGCTCATGCAGACCTCCACAATGCATGTGCCAAATTTCAAAAGCCATGCATCCCTACGCACTGATGTATCATGCGTGACGCATACACAGGCTAACACAGGCTAATCACTGTGTAACACATACACTTGGTGTACGTTACATTTGGTAACGAATGAAAATCACTGTGTATGTCTGTACTTCTATAATGCTGTTCAAATGGCAGCTTTTTTTTTTTTAATTGTTGGTTGTAATGAAGTGTACAAGTTTGTTGTCCCAAATTTTGCATGCATTTACTATTAAGATAAAACACTGAGATGCTGGTAATTTGTAATAGGCTGACACTTGTAATATAGTATAGTCTGAATGTACGTAACATCAGAATCATGTAGCAAGAATGTGAAAAAAATTGTTCGCTGGTTTTAGAACAGCGGTCCACATTAACGAATTTGCTTTTGTTGTTAGTGCTGTTTATGCAGCACATTTCATTATGCAGCATTTCAGTTGGCAAGTCAGTGCTTGTCTTTCCTAATTTGCTTTTGTTTTATTTTGTCTGCCCTTTTTGAAGTGACTCACTGTGATGTCAATGGGGTGAAGATTCTCTTCGATCGTCCGTGAGCTGTCAATGCCACTGTAACTCTTCTACATTTGTGACGTTGCTGCAATGCAAATAACACCGGAGGATTTTCATGCCAACGAGAGAGGTTGCTCTGTGCATCTTCGATAATCATTTGTCAGCTTAAATGAGTCTGTTTATGAACAAAGACTTTGCTTTCTTTAAAATGTTTTCGCTCTTGTCTCATTACACAAAGGTTCATTGATAGTTTTTGTTTCAGCAGCCTAAGGGTCAACAAATTTAAGTCTACAGAATTAATAAACAATACTGATGTTTATGAATTTCTAACTGCTCAGCAAGAGAATCTTTATCAACTCTAAGCTTGTCTGTCTGCATGCACTATCCTGTAGGCCTAACGCAAACATGCACAGGCTGCACTATACCTTGAGGCAAACAAACAGAAGGAAAGATGAGTCCTCCAAAACTCCTTGTTGAAGTGAAAACTGTTATCGGTTATCAGCGCACCACCCGACTGGAAGGGAAGTAATTTGAAAGCCGTTTGAAATGCAGTAATTTGCCAGTGTGACTCATCGCTGACACCTACAGCGACAAAACGTCTGATCCTCCAAAGCAAGAATAGGGTAACATAACTGTGTGTGCGCGTGTGCATGTGTGTGTGTGAAATAAATCAACAAGCTGGTGTTTGAGGTTGATAGATAGAAAGCTATAGGACGATATGTAGCTTCAAACACATAATTATGGATCATAGCCTATATATTTCCTGTTTCATTGTACAAATATTTTTACATCCTGCTTCAGGCTCAGCTTGCTCACCTTTAATTGGTATAATTAAAACATTACTTTTTTTTATATTGATTACTTACACTCGAGCGCCTTTGTCTGTAACTGTAAAGTGGAACATAAACCACTTTATTGTTCGGACCTTTTACAGATGTTTCCATTGATAGATGTACTGTGCACATTTATTGACATTCCATAAAACAAGCTTGCTCTGGGTTTGACAGAGTATCAGAAGGCTGGGACACAAAACGTTTTCGATATCAGACAGGAAGTCCAGTCAATACAATTTTGATGACGAACCTGATGGCATCAAAGAAAATAGGGTAGGCTCACTTGAGGTGTCAGGGTGAGGGAAATTATCATGATTAATGCCGGGTTATGACTAGGCAGGAATGTAATCAGTCTCTCACTTGTTGATCAGTATCTTTCCCTGATTAATTTTGGCTCAAGATTTAAAATAAGATATCAAGCTTCATTGTGTCGGGGCCTTAAATAAGACTTTCAATCATGGATCCAGTATAAAGAGGATTATGAGGCACTGGATTTAGTAACTCATACATAATAATAACAATAATAATGATTGCAGGTCTTGGGGAAATTGGACTAAGGAACTTCCACCAACTCCGCACATCTTATCTTCTGTATGCGTGTTGAAAATGTAACAAATGGTTTTTCCACAAGTCTGGTGGTAGACCTTCTTCATGGCAGACATTTTGGCTTGTCAGAGAACGTACAGGAATTACGGCTGCAATTCATCAAGTGTCCCAGTAAGCCATGACAGTGACCGCAAGCAGGACCTCCCTTAAGTTGAATGCAACTGTCATTAATACGCCTACGGCGCTTTCCAACTGATTCCAATGTTATCATTTCGTTAAATGGCCATTACCAGTTGTCATCACTCCCATAACTGTGCTTCAGACTGGGCAAACTGCAAAAGTAATTATGAGGGGGGTAATGGAGGAAGTCAGGTATGATTTAGAAAGCTTACTAGGGACGAGGTTGGGCGGTGGTTAGATGGACAGAACTTCCACCCAGGAGACTGCTGTTCATGTGTTGTCTGAAACCAAAATTCAACATTGACGGATTTTAATCTTCAGTAACTTATGTAGAGTATTCAATGTAACTTTGGTGAACATACGAATTAAAATGTTTAGACTTATGGTAACCCAAACAGTGATCTTTCCCTAAACCTAACCAAGTATTTTTGGTGCCAAAATCTGAACAAACTGCAACTGTATCACAACATTAGCCACGTGTTTATCATTGGTACCATGATAATGAAGGTCTGGTACACCTGTCGCTGGCATTGTCCAATGGTATGTCGTTGCTAACGGTCTTCTGACCCGACAAGGTGGTGGAGGAGAGCCCTACGAGCCTTATCTATGGTCTCAATGAATAACCTTTAAAGCCATTCAAAGGTAGACTTTATAATTCTGACCTGATACAGTTTTGGTAAAAAAGTCTTTTTAAAAGAATCCTGTGTTTGTATACAGCTACACCTCTGTAAATTGGAAACAACGGGGCCTGGACTGAGCCACACAACACTCTTCCAGCCAGTCACCAACAGAGGGTGGTTGTGCTGGTATACAGGAAAGTGGGAAAGTGACAGTTACAGAGTGACAGTAAATCTAATGTTAGTTGCATTACTTGCTGTGTTGTTTACTCTATATTCTGGTATCTCTCAATAAAACACTTATGAAGAGTTGAATAACCACAAGGAGTAATTGGATTATCTTGATAAAGTTTAAATGTCTGCATTTTCAAAAAAGATTTAACAAATGTTTAATGTATCACTGAAAAAAGTTGTTTTCTTTTTAGAATATTATGGCAACCATCATATGGTGGTTTTCTAGATCCCAATTAGTAACAGAACAGATCGTTTCAGTAAAATCTTGACTTTATTGTTAGGTATGAACTTTAGGGCTTGCAACACACAACATGCTGCAGTTACAAGCTGCCAAATAGGTAATCAGTGTAATTATTTTCACCTGTGTGCAGATTAGTTTCAATCGGTGACTCAAAGAAAGTCGTGAAAGCTGCTTGAAAAACGTGTGCGGCGCATTAAAAAAATGAAACTGAACTAAATGAAACACACTTTCACAATAATTTTTATTTTATATACCATGACATTGCATTAGATTATCGTATCTTCAATAGTGCCATCTAAAGTGATTTAGAGTTTTCAAATATTTAATAAATATGCAAACTGTTTGTGTATTTACAGTTCATGAATATGTGGGAGTCAGATTTAAATAAAACATAATAAGATTTTATAATTTGAAATTTGGCACAAAAAGACATTTGAATATAAATTGTGTGTTGTTGGACTTGGGCTCATGCTAGTACAACGTCAATATGTGTCAGCCCCCAGTCCTGCGTATTCTTTAATGAGGCAATAGGAGAGAATCGGCTGGTCTCAAAAGTATTTATTATAAAAGCAACAGAGTATCAGATCTCTAGCTAGGAGTCCAGACTATGTGTCCCTGACAACAACAGAACGTGTCAGTTCGCGAAGTCTGACTGACTGTCTGGCCCTTGCTCCTGTATTTTATAGTACATCATGCATGTAGCTCCTTGTGCTGTGTTGGCGTTCGCTGATTGGTTCTTCCTGTCTTCGTTATCTATTGACACCTGCAGATCAGTTTTGAGGAGTAGTTGTTTTGCAGAAGTGCTGGTGACTCTGCACGAGACGATGTGCTCTGCTTCTGACCTTGAGGACACAGTGTACCTTGCATGCATGCAGAGACCTTTATGAAAAATATAATGCTACTGGTATTAATGCCAAATTATAAGTACAATAGCTGTATATGCAAGAGAAATAATCCACAGTGTGTGCAACTTATTTTTCATTTCTGCCTGACACTGTTAATCACATTGAAGTGTGGAGCTTTAATCTTCACATCCAAACCTTAGTTTGTTTTTTAATCACTGACTTAAGCAATAAAATGAATGAATTGCAGAGTTGGACACTTTTAAAAACTCTGGCAAGGTTTTAAAGGGCAACATGTCAGGAATATGATGTTCTTCAGCATCATGTACAACCTCTTACTTTTGTTAAATAAAATATATTTGTACAGCCAGTCTCAAAGACCTCACAGGCAAACTAAATTAATCTTTGGTGGTTGTTAAATGCCCAACAAGAAAAGTGGTGGTCAGAAGGAAAGATGTCGTGATTTTATGTTCTTCAAGGAATACTTCAACATTTTCAGAAATATACTTATTTGCTCACTTGTCCAGAGATAGGCAGTGAATTTAGCCTACCTGTCAGCCTCTTTTGTCAGCTAATTACATACGTTGGCTAATAACATGTTTCTAAGTCCACTTTTCCGATGCATTTCTTTTCTGAATTATAAAATCTTGTCTGTGAGTTTTACAACCCACTGTGCAGAGTTCTGACATCCTGTGAACCTTTAAATCCATTAATCTGTTGCTTAAACTGCACTGGTCTCTTAAACAGCATGCACACCCCAACGCAGCCCCTGCACTGTTTTAACTCGGACAAACAAAGTAGTACGTGTCACAACCTGCACACAGTTCAGGTAATCTTTTTGGTTAGTTTACTTTACTTCCTGTTGTATTTTGGTTTCTCCCCTTGTTTCTGGTGTCTTGACTTCCTGCCCTTGTGCAATACTTGCCTCCGCCCTGACTGTTTCCACCTGTGTCCAATTGTCTTCCCACCCCCTTGTGTATATAGTCTGCCTGCTTCTGTCAGTCTATCCAATTTGATGTTGTCTCGAGCTCATCGGTGCCGGCATCATTTCCAGTGTTTTCCCAGTGTCCTCTTGTGAGTTTTTCCGGTCTTTTAATTCTGTTTTGTGTCATTTTAAATTAACTTTTGCCTCGCCCCTTTTGTACCCACGCCTGTATTACTTAATCTCCTGATTTTGACCTCGGCCTGCTTTTTGCACTTCACCTTTTGCATCATCCCTGCCTTGTAGTTTTGTACTTAATGCAAACCCTCAGAAAGAAGCTTAAACTGATTCAGTGTCTTGAGTTGTGCATTTTGGTCCAAATGCCCAGTGTTACAGCACAAACAAGTGATTTAAAAGAAATTTTGGCTTTCATTTTCAAAACAATATTTAGGAGGGATCCAGTCCTTTGTTTTAAGTCACGTACAGAAGTATGCCACGCTCCACAGAGGCAAAGAATAATAATTTGACATTACATTTTATAAATCATGAAATCTCGCCAATGCACACCTCTTCGTGAGCAGGTGGCATTTATACATTTTTTAACTTGGGGACATTTGTGAACAAACCTCATTTAAAAAAAAAAAGGAATGTAGGATAAAAAAAAATTCATGCATGAGGCCTTTGGGCCACATGATATTTGCGTTTGTATATGTAAGCCATGGACCCTGTGAATTTTTTTTAACTGTGGAGACAGGGAAGTTAAAAGTCATTATTGTAACTGCCAGGCAAAACCTGAACTTGTAAATGCAAAAGGATTCAGGCAGTAAGGGACTGAATAAAGCTTATATCCAACAAGCTCAGTATTCACGAAATCCATTTTGCAGATATCAGCCTACAATGAAATTTCCCGTTTCTTTATCTGTTACTTCTGCTAATCCAGACACTGATCTTTGTGAAACAAAGCTGTGTTTTCTGTATGTAACTGAATGTCATGAACTCTTTTCTCTTCTATCATTTCTACTCATCACCTCTTCTATTATGGTTGCATGCATTCTTTATAATTTATGTTGCCCCTATTTCCTTAATCTCTCTTCCATATGTGCTTTTTCCAGGCATGACCATGCTTATCTCTGCATGTCTAACCGGTATGCTTGAAAAATAACATGAATGGCGTTGAGAGTAGTGAAAAAGCAAACACGAAAAGGGAGATAGTCTGAGCAATAATACTGTATATGGAGTAATTCCAGGCTTTATTTATATTTCTTTTATTGTTCTTGAATGTAAACAATGTCCTCTTTGAACCATGATTTTTCTCATGCTCTTAATTCACATTTGAAAGTTTACTTCTAGTTGTAGCCTCTGTTATTCATAAGAAAAAGGGGTAATCTCCATCTTTTATAAATAAACCAAACAGCCTCATCACTAGTTACTACAGAGAGGACACCGGTTAAAGCCTGGCATAATTGGAACGCTCCATTGTTGTGATCAGGAACAAAACCATTGTTTCAAAATTGCATGTAGACATTGTGTATGCATACAATTCCTAGCCTTTGTTTTTCTAAAAAACTGCGGAGAAAGGGAGTTACATAATTCTAAAATTGGGCAGACAGGAAAGAAAATAAAGAAAGCAACTTCCTGGCCTCATTCAGGAGATATTTTATCCAACAAAGAAGACGCTGATTCATTACTCAGAAGTTGTGCATTTTTTCTGTCACATCTTTTTGTAAAAAGACAAAATTCCTTGGACTCGGGTATGGAAAGTTCACAAAGTGTTAGGGACAATAAATTTGTTTGAGACTTGGCACTGATAGGCCTTGGTCAGCTGTCTTGGTCACAGATCAAATGCTTTGAAGTACCTCAGTGATGTATTTAGTGTTCTGTTCATACAAAGATGGTTAGTGTTGTAATTGAAACATTTTATCTTCTGCTTGCCTGATCGGGACACATATCTTGCTGATAAACCGGTACACTTTAGACTTTGTATTGATCCTGATGGACAGAACCAGTCTACTTCAAAGTCAAAAAACCCTGCTGGATGGTGGATTTACCATCCCTTTAAGTTGCTTTAAAACAGCTGTTCAATAGCAGTTCTTTTAGTCTGTTGATCACATGCCAGGGGTTGTTTGCCATATCTCCATGTGTACTGCCTCACCACGGAAAATATTTGCCTGCGGGCCGGTTATCAGAACTGCTCTGTTCAGCCACTCAGAAAATACACGAACCCTCAGAAAGGTTTGAGAGTTCTAATCTACATAGATGATTGTCTGTTTGCGGTCCATCCCTTCATGAATGTATCTTAAATGATTTTGGGGCTGGAATTGCCCCTAAACCAATGTCAGCAATGCAGACTCATACATACCCACTCTAGCGCCAAGCAACGTTGCCTTTTGAATTGCACCCAGCTGACTATATGCAAACTTCTGCACCTCTAATATTTGAGCATGCTTGTCTAACAGACTCGGGTGGGATGCTTGGTTTGTCCACCACAGCAACCATGACCAGTCATCCCAGAATGCAATGGACAGGGGCATGTCATTGGAAAAAATTGGCTGTCTACCACACAGCCCTCCATCTCCACTGTTGCATTGTTATATCTCAGGCTATGATATCTGGTGGTTGTTGTACCATGTAAAGTCTTTATGCCTCATTGGTTGGAGGAATTGTGTTTTTGGGTTGTTCATACGTAATGTACTTCCATCCCATTCTCATGAACACAACATGTGAAATTTATTTAAATTTGGCACAAATATTCACTTGGTCCCAAAGGTGAGCTGATTAGATTCTTAGGGGTCAAAGCTCAAGGATACTGTGACTCCGTGTCATTTAATTCTTGTGAACCCAATATCTCAAGAACACCTTAAGGGAATTTCCTTGAGATTTGGCACAAGTGTTCACATGAACTCCAAAATAAACTAATTAGATTCTGGTGGTCAAAGGTCACTGTGATGCCACATCTGTCTATCCCATTATTGTGACATGATAGTTCAAGAATACCTTGAGAGAATTTCTTAAAAGATGGCACAAATGTTCACCTGTATTCAAGTATCTATTCTGTGCTGCCTGGTTGAAGATACGTGTTAAAGCATCCACGTGTTTTAATTTGTAGCTTTTTTGCAACAACATCTGTATTTGAAGGTTCGTCTACGGTCATGGCTACAACTTTGTGTTCTATCAGAATAAAAAAATTTCGACATGGACGTAAACTGCAACTTGACTAGCAAAGGTGTACAACCATATGGTGTTTTGTTTTTTTCTACAATTGTTGCAACACGTTACAGTGAAGATTTATCTGGTTGACTCTAGAAATTCACAAAATGTTTTGCAAGATGAACAACATCAACACCCGTCACTTCTGTATGCAGATTGTTCACTAAGGAATGCTTTAAACCTGCTCATTTTGACAAGTGAACAAGTCCACTGTTTAGAAAGAACCCCAATAAAATGAACCATTAGAAAAGAAGCAACAATTTCATTGACACATCAGGTCCAGTTTCTTTAATTTCCATTATCCATGGGTTACAGTTTGACAGGGCTCCATGTTCAGAGTGCATCCAGTATCAAAGGCAAACTAAAAAAAACATCCAGAGAAACACCACCAACCGGAAACTACAAAATGAGCCAAACCTCAATCCCTCACTAGGAAAATGGCATAAACTTTCAATATTCCTCACAGAGATTGAGTTAAATGTGTGAAATCCTGCCTCTGACTGGCAAATAAATATTTGTACATGCATAGATATATTATATTACCATGGCTTTTGATTTGGGTTATAGATCTGGAAACAGCAAATGTTAATGATTTCATATTGTTGTTCGTTGTTATGAAGGTCACCAGAGGATTGCGTTTTCAGGAACATCTCCAGTTACTGTGAACAACGGCTGCCACCAGAGGTGAGGATGGAGATAGTCCAGACACGCAAAGGGCACAGATCGCAACCCAGCAGCAGCCATCATCTGAAATGAAAAGGAGGTAGGTGGATAAACTCTCACACAAACATGCATCGCCGTGAAGAACAAGTGCAGGTCTGGGTTAAACGGTCTAAATTTACGTCAGTGTGAGCCCAAGCTTGTCAGGTTTTAAGCCTGATTTTCAAGCCATTTGGAGAATTTGCCCCACTGATCCCACCGTTGGGACTACTTCAAAAACATGCAGCACAAAGACAACAACAACTGGTTGCGCAGCCTGCAGCTTTCATTTTACAGGTAGATAAGAGGCTGTCATCAAGGGATCCAAGGATGCTCAGCAATATGTGGAGTGGAATGAGATCTGCTAAATAGAAATGGTGCAAGCCTATGTAACATATTGTCACATCTGGCACGAATGTGGAGCCAGTGGGAGGAGAGGATGGACAGAATGGGACTTACAGTATGTGCCCCAGTTTTATTGTTCTCTTTAAGAATTTGGGAAGCAGTTTGTGTAAGAGCTAGAGGAAACCAAACTGTCACAGTCATCATACATTTCATGGTGTCCAAATCTATTATTGTAAATCTAGGTTGTATTGTTTTTGTAAAGTTGTGGATGTGAAATTGTGGTTTTAGTGCTTTTATTGATGTGAGCATAAAACACAAGCTTTTTTATGTTTTTTGTGTAAATTTTGGTACATTTTAGCCTTTATTAACAGCATAGAGCAATAAGAAAACATCAGAAGAGGGATGTGAATGACTTGCAGCAACAGTTTGGAATCGAACTGGAGATATTGCCATTTTGTGATAAGTGTCTTAATCACAAGGCTTGCAAAACTCCCTTTGTTCCACTTGATTGTGACACAGGCAACAATAACAGGCTGTCCTTTGTCCATATGATCCAACAACATTAAGCAAAGTGACGTATGATTGTATTTAGGAGTTAAAAGTTCAGTTCCTCAGCTCTTTGTTTTGTTTCACAGCAGTTTGCTTAATAATTAAAGCTGGAGACGGAACACATTTTGAATAAAGACATACTAAAAGGGAGAATGAGAGCATAAAGTAGAGATGACTCAGAACATGCAGAACACTTAAGGAAAGGAAGGAATTTCTGAAGATAATCAGCTCACGAGACATTTTATATCAGCAAATATGAGGTTTTTTTCCCCTGCACACACATTTGAAGTATGTCACTTTGTTTGTATAGCTGCTCGCACAAACTTAGGCAGAGATATATTCACAAATTAGGCGATGTAGGCTAGAGGCAATCATTTAAATCCCACACACTGATGTTATCGTCAAGCCACAGTATTTGCCTAGCATATTTCTTCTTTCTTTTTTTGTGTGTGAGCTCAACTCTTATGGGCTATTAAAAGTCGGTACTGTTCATAGTCTGCTTTAGGCAACTTCCAAATTCAAGCCATAAATATTTCAAAAGTTTGAAATAAATGTGGGATACTCCAGTGGAGTAGTATCTAGTGCCATAACATTGTGAGTCATTCGCCCTCTGCAAGGGATGGATTTTGAATTATAAGTGCTGAAGTGAGAGTTGTGTGTTCCCTGCATCCTGTATGTAAGCAACTGGCGTTAATCACAAACTTTGAAAACAGACAAGGAAAAGTTTCACGTGGACTTTGAAGGTGGTACACAGCCTCTTTGGTACCACTGCATTGCTGTCTTAAACTGACATTTATAAGAGTATTCTCCATTAGAGCAGTGAGGGTTTTGTATTATGTATCACAGATAAGCTCTAATCTAAATTAAGACTTACACGTGCAATTTTTGGGTTCATTCACATGGTGAAAAGAAAGGTGGGTTTATCAAGAACATCCAGGATTTACACATGATTAATGTGCACATGTTGGAACAAGATAATAAAGAATACTTAGACTTTGGGAAACCCTTGTACAATCAAGCCACGTGGCTTTGTTAATGAACACAGTTTACGACATCCGTATGCAGAATACCTTGAATTATCACTGTCAGCTCAGAGGATAATGGCGCATGATCCCCTCTGTCAAACTGAAACAACCAATGGCGAATACAAAAACTATTGCACTCAAAATGTAATATTTCATCAGACAGCTTTGCTACATATTCGTGAAGGCTCTCCCGGGGATAAAACATCTATCAGGAACAGAAGCATATTGGCATACATCCGCTTAGCCACATGTTTTGTGTAACTAATTGGATAACCACACCAACTAAAGCACGAAATTGCCTTTTTTTTTTTTCTTTTTTTTTTTTATCCCTCCTGCAGCAGTGGATGCAAACCCTCTCTGCAGGGCGTTGGTGGGGCACAGAGGCACACACATTTATGAGTCATACATTTAATATGCTCTCCCTTCCTACTCATATCATAAACACTCAGAGAGATGGAAATGAAACATCCCCTTTTTCCTCTTTAACCACGTCGGAGACTTCGTCAGACATTCGAGAGAGATCCTCTCCTCTCTGTCCTTTTGAGTGTGTCTCATCCTTACTCTCCGGTGCCCCCTGACTTCTTTTCGTATGCCGTCTGACACTCAGAAGTGCTGCTTTGACTCTCCTTGCACTATTTTTTTTTTTTTTTTAACTCGGTAGCATGCGTGCACGGCGTGTCTGTGTGTGTGCTTGTGTGAGTGTGTTTGGCTGAGAAGATAAGAGATTAGCATGAGTCAGATAATGATTCAGGACGCCAGGTGGCAAATGCCTCAAATCATGCTCTCCCTCTTTCTCTCTGTCATTTCCTCTCACTTGTTCACAGCGCTCTCTACTCTTTGCACCGCACGCACTGTCCCTGCTGCTCTTTTTGCTCGCTGCCTTCTCTCACCATTCCCACTCTTTTTCTCCTCACAATTTGAGGCCATCTCTTATGTCTGCCCATAACTGCCTCGAACTATTTTAATTTATTTTTAGTTTTTTTTTTCCTCCCAATGTCGCCTTCTGTTCCCTCACTGCCTGCAACTGTGGCAAACCTAATAACCCGCCAGTTCACGGGTGGGCGTGGTAAGGTTAACGGGACATAAAGAGGGTAAAGAGAGATGGAGTGAAGAGAGAAGGTGGTGGGGGAGGCAGTGGAGAGATCGATGGCCAGATGTGGGGAGATAAACGGGAGCGTGTCGGATCGAGGTGGAAATTGAGCACGAATCTCAAGGAGTGTACAGGGAAAAAAGCGTCTGCTCGTATCGTGTGCGTGCCGGAGGGGGGTGGGGGGTAATTTAGAAAGAGTGGGACATGGGAATGTGTAGTGAGAGGCAGAGAGGGTTATAGAGAGCTGTGTAGAGGTGGATGGAGGCAGGGATAGAGAGATAGAAGGAGGGGTGGTGATCCTGGGGGCCTGATGACTCATGGCTGTGCTGCGGTTTGTGCGTCACTGGCGCTGGCTGGAGGAGGAGATAGTGGAGAGGTCTACGCATTTAATTACAGCCTTCCAATTTAGACACACTGTACACACACGCACCTACACACACACTTGCACAAAATAATATCACAAATAATAGTCTTGCAAGTACACTAATTGGTAACACACAAGTAGGTAGACTTGCATGGATGGAGCAGCACACAGTGAGCACTTAGATGTTTGCAGCATCTTTGGGATACTTGTAAACTGAATGTAAATGTTTATATTTCTTTCCTTTTTTTCTATATTCCTTTTTGACGTCACTGGTATCGAACTAAAACGATTATAGTCATGAGCGTGTTGAGCATGCACGTTCTCCGTGTGCAGCCATCCCATCCCAGACAGACCTTAAGGCACGAAACTTATCAAGCACCTCCACCCTCCCACCCCACCCCCCAAAAAAACCCTCCAAAATACCAAATCGTACCCTTTGAGCAGCTGCACCACACAGCTTGTGACTGGAATATGAAATAGAGACAGAGGGACGTGCAGGACTCGCTTTGATGACGCAGTAAAGCAAATTCTTCTCCCAGATAATACTGCACGCTTGAGCATTTTCACAATACAGCCTGCGCTACCTGATGTACAAGTTGTCCTGCTGGTTAAAGGTCATCCCTTCTAAGAGCAGGATTTCTGCATCACCTGATATATATTTTTGGGATTATTTATGGTTGTATGGATTTGAATGAGACATGCAAGGTTTGTGATTGTAAAATACTGCATCTGAGGGATTTTGAGGGGCTTGGGCTGTACAAACTTTAAAAATTACCCTCCTAATATCACGTTCTTTACAACCTGCCGTTCATACGCTGCTTTGGAAACAGCTTCAAGTCAAGTTTATTTAAAAAATCACATTCAACACCTGCCTCCCATCAAGCACTTGGAAACAAAAGACACGTGCAGATGGAAATGAAAGCAATAAATAGAATAGGAACATCATGAGTATCAGGAAATGGTGGCAGAGCCTGCTCTTGGAAACAGGCACGAAAGAAAGTGCAACTGCTGTATACGCTGCATATATTTTTGGTAATGTTTATTTCCTGTGAAAAAAAGGTAAAGATTTATTTTTTTACCATGTTTCTTTTGGTTGAAAGATTTTTCAAATGCAGTGTGTATTTACAGCATTTAAAATGTAAAAAAATAAACAATATAAAGCCTAGATACAAGAGAAAATTGTCACATTTTTATTTGATCAGTTGTTATTCATACATGATCCACACATCCATTTTTTTTTCTGCAAGCATTAACTAGATTTATTTATATTCTTCCATCCATCCATCCATTATCTATACACGCTTTATCCTGAACAGGGTCTTGAGGGGGCTGAGCCTATCCCAGCTCACTTTGGGTGAAGGCAGGGTTCACCCTGGACAGGTCGCCAGTAAATTTGTTTGTTTTATTTTTTTCAATTTTATTTTTTACCCTCCTATACATGAAAACTAAGGTTTTAAAATTTTCAAATAATTGATCTAAACAAACCTCAGAATGGAAAAATACCCAGATAAAGGTATTTTTTAAAATTTTTAGTATCCTATCTGATATTATTCAAACTATCAGCTAACATTTTCAGATGTCTGTTTATCTGCAGTACACTTTAACTTGTGTGTAATTGTTGGTTTATAGGGAATAAATCCACTGTTTTATATTGTTTTATTTCATTTTGTAGGGCACTGCAGTGTAATCGGATTTCCAGTGCTCCTTCCCCTTTGACGTGACATAAAATAAATCATGCAAAAAATAAAAACTCCAGAACACGCAGTGTATATTAAATAAATGAAATACTGATTTGAGAACACGCTGCCTTCATTCGCTCACCTTTAATTTCAAATGTATAAATTTAAAGGGATCCACAGCATCCTCTCGTTGATGCAAAAGGGCCACCGTTCTTTTAATTTCTCTCTCTCTAAATTCCCTTTCCTGTCCTAACACATTACCCTCCTTGTGTACCAATTATCCCCCAAGAGGTAGCAAGCCTCACTCCTAAACAATAGGAGCAATCAGTTGCCCTCTCTCCATCTACCCCTGTGTGTGTGCCCCTTTACTCCACTCTTTTTTTCAGCGGAGAGTGCAAAGGGAGGATAATTTTTCCAAACAACAGCGTTTGGAGGAGAATGGCAGAGGGAGGGAGACATGGGAGGCAGAAAGAGAAAGAAAGAAAGAGAGAGAGAGAGAGAGAGAGAGAGAGAGCGAGAGAGAGGCCACTGATTGGCCAGGTCACATCGGTTCAAAGAGTCTAGAGACACATCTGACAATACAACACTGCATGCAGATGTTTGCTGTCTTAAGTCGAGACAGGAAAATACACAGCTGCTCTATAACCCTTGACACAGATTCTCTAAACCCTAAAATACACAAAAACACTTACACAGCAGAGAACCTGCTGGAGATCAGCGTTGGCGTTTTGGAAAATTCTTTACAGAATAAATATATTTACATAGTCAGTAGCAACTAACTATAAAAATATGCAGGTGTATTTCAAGTTAAATTAATGTCTGCTGTCTAAAATTCCCCCATGAGTGAACTAATGTGCTTCAGCTTGTTCATAAATGCTGAATTTTCTGTTTGTCATTGTGTTATTTCATTAACTTCCAAAAAAAAAGTATTTCTATTAAAAAGTTTATAAAACAAGACTATATTTATAATTATGTAGAGTCCTAAAATAAAGGAACAGAAATACTCAACGATATGGATAATTTTAGCAAATTTAAAATGTGTATCTTTGTTTTTTTTTCATTAATTCAGGGGTGTTTTTCTCCCCGGCAGTCTTCCAGGTCTTTCAATTTAACGCCTATTTCCCCTTTCATTCATGTCTGCTATCATGAGTCGTCAGCAGTTACATCCCCAGGGAGGGAAATCCCAGCTGTCACTAAATAACTTTTCAGATCACACCAATAAAGCTAATGTTCACGGACACTAAAGGCTGTGGAGTCCATTTAACAGCCGCTTAACGCATGAGCACACAAGTGACACGCACACACGTATGCCGGTGGGCACTCACACACACACTCACACACAGATTGTTGTGGATTACTCTAACCAGGCTAATGATCTCCTCAATGGGACAACTGGGACTCTTCTGAGACGGTCTTCAGCCTGAGGTCCCACAGGGACCTGGAGAGAGGCTCAGGGGTAATTACAATGTAAATGGTGCATGTGTGTGTGTGTGTGTGTGTGTGTGTGTGTGTGTGTGTGTGTGTGTGTGTGTGTGTGTGTGTGTTTTGTGTGCCCCTCCCTGCCTGTATTTGCATTTCCAGGATTAGGTTAATCTACAGGCGTACATCTTGTCAAGCAAATTTTGATTATAATGGCTGTAAAATCCTGAATATTCAATTAGTGATTATCAGCAGTTATTTGTACAGGAAAAAAATAGATGTATACTAACCTTGTTATATTTGCACCTGTGTGGGAAATATCAGTTTTTATCTTGCACGTTATGTATATACACTACATATGTGAATCATAATGCTAAATGTTGTATTTCAGTTTTATATGATTTTATTAACAAACTGAAACTCGCATACTGGCATCGAAAACTAACAAAAAAATGAACATACATTCATCTAAGCAGTTTTGAATCAGATGATCAGCAAGTTGATCCCAAATTGTTTAAATCATCCTTCTCTGCATACACTTTGCTTGTTGGTAATGCTGAAGTTTCCCAAATAAATTTAGCAAAGGTTTCCTGCAGGTCATGTTTGTGCACATCACAGTGTGCTTTCTGTTTCCCTGATTTTTACCATCCAAACTAAGCTTCAGTTACTTTTTGAATGAGTAAATATTCAGATTTTCATCAAAGAAACATACCATTGTAACAGAAACACTTTTTGAGCGAATAAACATTTTAAAACGATATAAATCATTAAAAAAATCTGTGGCATCGGATGCAGAGGACAAGAAATGGAGGAGAGGCTGTAATTGAGGGGAGAGAGGGATGTGGTAAATGGATGTATGATTGATGTGAATTTGACGCTGGGAGAGAGAGAGAGAGAGAGAGAGGAGTAAGGGAGGGGGGCAGTAAATGAGGCGGCATCCTCACCTTTATTTAATTTTTTTCATTCTGCCATTGTTTCGGCTCATGACCCCTCATCATCATCATCATCATCATCATTATAATTATTTCCCTCTCCCTTTCTTTCTCTTTCTGTCACCAGCCCTTCGCCCCACCCCTCTATGACGCTCACCATGCCAATCAGATCGTAACATGACATGATGGCTCATAATACCTGGGCTGCACGGTCTGCCGCTGGTGGCCAGCCTTCGCAGGCACAATGTAACACAGAGCAGAAAGACGAGTATGAAATATCCTCAAAATGTAAATGCTCGGTTTTTCTCTTTATTTGTTGCATCTCATTTCTGTAGCATGCAGACAGAAAATTATGAGACACGGCATTATGTAATCTGGAGTTACAGGCTTGTAACACCTAAAGAAATCACTAATGAAGGTTGAAACGAGAAAAATAGAAGAAAGGGAATGAGAATCAACGGAAAGGTAGAAAGAGAGCCATGAATGCTCAAGCAGCAGAAAAACATTGTGGTCATCTGCAGTGCGATGAGTCACCTGTAGGCAACACACACACACACACACACACACACACACACACACACACACACACACACACACACACCTATATATACACCCACAAACCCAAAAGAGACAGGCTTTGCAATCACAGCCCACAGCTGTGTAGTTACAATACCATATTGTCTCATGAGCTGCATCCACTGAAAGCGTTGCATTGTCAACTCTGAACCGCAATCTTCTGCCGAGAGCACCAGTGAAAGTAGCATGATGGAGTATAAAAAATCAAAAGAAACTTGAAAACAATTCGACCTTTCACAGTCTTCCTGGTGAATTTGAGATATCACCCCAACAATTAACATAAACTGCCGAACAAAATGTCAATGAAAGAGAGAAATTAGTCTTCAGACGGTTTACTGCCAGCTTGATGTTGCTGCTCTTGTAATTTGTTAAAATAAAATCTGTGGATTAAATCAGCCATCTGTATCTTGTAGACATATTTCTTTCTGCTGCCATTCTGCTCTCGCTCTTTCAGGTCGGGCACGAAAAGGTTGCATCAACTGTGCTATGATCAGTGTGATTACATTTTGTTTTTTTTCACTCATAACCAAACATACAGACACCAGATATATAACAAGAGAAAACTATTAGAGCTGCAACTAATTATTCTTTAAACAGTTTATTTATATTTAATCATTAGGTCTATAAGACATGACATAGATGTGACAAATATCCTTCACAACATCCTGCAGCACAATCTGACAATATCTAATCTTTATATTTTGTGAAATTGTTGTCCAAAACCCCCAAATATTCAGTTTACTTTCACATAAGACTAAGAGCCATTTAATTCCCACATTTTAGAACCTGGCAACAGCAAATATTGTGTAGTTGATTAATCAGTTGAAACATTAATCATTACAACGCCAAAATTATTAACAAAAGCACTTGCACATGATTAAAAGGGTCTCCCTTATATCATTAACAACCCAAATATTTTCAGGCCACCCATGTGATGGTTTTATTAATGGTATCAAACACCAACACAGTGCTAAAAACCAAGGCGAATGGAGACAAAATCGAAGAGAGCGAAATGGTGGTAAAGAAATAGAAAACTGTCCCAATCGGAAAGAAAATTACATTTGATGTAACAATATTTTGGTCATGAGTGAAATCCAAAGTGGAAAAAACTTGAACTCTACAGTGTGATCAAATTATTGCTTCAGTTTTATTGTTTCTTGTGGAAACCAATACGGCTCCTGATCTCAAATATGTGCTTCAGCTTCTGACATTTCTTTTCTTCAGTGGTGAAGGACTTTGTAGCAATGCTGTATGTTAAAATGGTTCATCATTCACTGGCTGTCAGAGAGCGCAAGGTTACTGTAAAACAAAAACAAAGCATTTGTACTGCAGCCTGACAGGAAAATCCGGTGCGCTTTCAACATCGGCTACACGAGCTGATTTCCAAATTGTCAGTCCCTTACTAGGTGGTAACATTATGTCGTTATTTTAATGTGAAATGTCTGACTGGTGACATCTGCGGCAAAGTGTATCAGGTGGCTGTGTGGGTCACGTAGAGACAAACAGTCAGTTTCTTTTATGCGACTGTGTGCCTGGAATCCCACAATGAGGACAAAAAGATCGGAAATAAGGAGCAGATCTTGTCATCATTCATTCTAATTCTCTCTGCGTTTAACTCAGTCTCCATTCCTCCTCCTGCTCCCTCCCAGCTTCATCTCTTTTCAAGCCTCATCACCAACACGCAGTACCCACCCTCCTGCTCCGCCCCACCACCTCACTCCCCTCCCCAATTTCCTCCATCCACTTTCATGCCCCTGAACAAGAATGAGACTAATTCAGTCCATTTGTATTAGTAGTAGCTGCTTGTGCTCCTTTAGGTTTTCTAACAGCAGTAAAAACCTAAATCCACGGAGTTGGAGTTGCTCCTCGTCAGCCGTCTCCTCGCGCTTTGTAGCCTCGCTGGTGTGTTCTCACTCTTGTGCCTTCCCTCTCTCCTGTGTGAATATGTATGAAGCTGCATGCCAGTTTATACAAATGATCCCGGGCGCTGTCGTATTCGTGGACACGTGCGTCTTTTGAAGCGTTTCATTTAGGCAACATTTTAGTGAAGTGGTTTATGCAACTTTTAGGAGGCTGGAAACATTCAGGTGTGAAAGACCAGAGAGGAGTGATCGGCTCTTTCCCTGTGTTACCATGGTAACGGAGTCCAATACATATTGATTATTTAGATTTCACAACCAATAAGTGAGTTGGAAACTTTACATTGTTGAGAAAGCAACAGAAGACAAATCCGTTTCTGTTTTAATCTGTGAGTCAAAAATAGATGACCTGGTCGTGATCTCTTTTATCCTCGGTGGTTGCGACCTTTAACTGTCACCTCTGACCACATATTTGGCCAAACTCTGTTCAAACACAACGTGGAACACGGAAACAAACATCCACATTGGACCAAATCCTGCACTGACCCAAGCACAACTTTGTAAAAGCTGCACTCATTCATCATTCTGTCACACATGTGGTCTAAAACTACATTAGTCAAGTTTAAAGGAGACAAACGGTTGGCAAATTCAACCTGCTGTATGTCAATCCTCAGCTTCCCCTCCAATGTCATTGTGTGGGTACAAAAAGAGGTTTAAAACCATAAGAAATATTGTGGGCTTTCTTCGAGCATAAGAATGTTTAATACAGTAATTAATGTGATTATATCTCAGCCCGTTGCAGTAATTCGAAATTTTATGTAATCTGCAAAAATAAATGGCTGTTAGTGCCAGATTAAATCACTGAGAACGAAGAAAGGGCTCAAGATACATGTCCGCACAACTAGATATTTTACACAGTACTCGAATGTTCTCCAGAACTTGTCTGGACGTTGTGTCTCTCAGGAGCACCTTAAAAAATTGCTATGATCATAAAAATGTATCTTACAAATCTTCTTTTCATCAAAGAAATGTAACTTTATTGTAGATGTGATAGTAGATTAGTGTCTCCTTCTCACTCACAAAAGTCTGAGAGCATCTTAAGAAGCTGCAGAGCCGACAGAAGAACTGCAAACTACAAGTTTTACCTAGGCTTTTATTGATTACATTTATATTTTTGACACACTTTTAGTCCATAAGGTGACATTTTATGTAACATGAATGAAGTTGAAATTACACAATAAGAAAATGCACACAAACCTTGTTTACTGACAAATTATTTAGCACAATTGATCTGCTTGTTTCCATCATCACTGGACTCCTCTCCGTCTTCGTGTGGTATGTGAATCTCTTTTTGCTGATCACATTTTCCGTTTCCATGACTTATTTTTTATCTATGGTGCATGTTTTGTTTGCATTTCGTCCAAATGAACACAAATGTGATGGAATATTCCGAAAACTTCAGGAAGCGCCACTAGTTGATATTGCTTATATTACTTTGACACTAGCATGCTATAAACTCGGCTGCCGGCCATTTTAGGCGCAAAAGTAATATTCTAAGTGTTAGATTGTGCTACGTACATTTAAAATCACTCAAAAGGACGTGCACATGTCGGTATGAAGACCACGAGGCTGAATCACAAATCCTCTGTAATGAGGACTTGTGTATGAGTCTCAGATACAATACCTCTGTGGTTTTCAATCTATTTTCACCACCTGTCACAGCATGTAAGGATCGATTTAAAGAGCGGTGAGACTTTCAAATCGTGACGAGCCGCTGGTGTGTTTTAGGCGTGATGCCCTGTAGGCAAAGCCGGGTGCCTCTCTCCTCCTATGACTCCCGTGTCAGAACATACATCTCCCGCTTCACTTCCTCAGATGAGACACACACACACACACACACAAATAAAAAGCTCCGGAGGGTGAAACTGAAAGTGAGAGAAACAGGTTGCCTTCTCTCCAAGGTCAACCAGCTGCCACAGTCAATGAGCCTCTTCAGTCTCTGAGTCAACAAAGCACGGAGTCACTCGCAACCATGAATTTGTCATCAATAATACAGCTCTCCGACCTCACCATGCGCCCGACAAACACAGTCAGTCATACAGTATGTGAGTTTAATGGGAAGTTTTTTGACTGACACATACAAGATGTCCTCAAAAACCTGTTTGTTTCTGATGTTTTCCAGGATCCCTCCCCCACCCTCCTCCACCCCCACCCCACCATTTCTTGTCCTTGCACGTGTGAGCAGTCTCTGAGACACCCTTCGGTGCTGTCTGTTCGCGTTTACGCCTGCGGACAAACCCGCAGCTTCATCTAGGGTGCTATAGAAAGGACAGTGTGTCATGAGGGACCGGGCGGCACGGTGTCGCATTGTTTTAGAGGCTGGATGAGTCATGGAAGACGAATCAGGGTTGGTGGCATTTCAGAAGGCTCGTCCATTGCATTAGGACGGCACTGCTAAATCAACAGTGGAATTATAATGTGTCCTCGTGATGCCTGTTTTAGCAGGTCAGACGAGGAATTGATTAAGGCGTAGTCTAACCTGATTACCTGAGAAGCGCGACGGTTACATGCCAAGAGTGCAATTTGTTTTTTTAAGAAGAATATTATTATTTTTCTGTCGACCTTCCTCACAACACCGATGAAGTTAGAATTCCTAAAACATCAAACCCTATTTATAGCGCCTACTTTACAATGTGAGTGCAGCATCGCTTGGATTGTTTCAAGTAATTTCTATATGACTCACCAAAGAAATCCAATGGCTCATACATCATCAAAAGAGCAGACAGCAAATGTTCCTCTGCTTTAGTCATGGCTGAATTACTTTTCATCTGTATCGTCATTTTTCAGTGAGATGAGTCCGTGCTTCAATTATTGGCTCCTTTTGACAAACTCTAAAATTCAAATGAAGTGCTTGACATTGTGTAGATTTCGACAGAAAATGCAGTCAGAAATATGTTAGACAAACCCTCACCCCACAACTCCCACCAATCTCATTCAGGTTTTACCACGTTTCAAAATAATGCCTCACAGTAGGGTTCAGCTTTTCTCTGAGTGGCTGCCTTTTGATTTTTTTTTTTTTTTTTTTTTTGTCCTGTCTGTGCTGATAATAGCAAAATTACACAAGATTGCCCACATACAATAGGGGCAGCTATAAATGCATTTGTTTTGTTCTTTCACTTCCAGCTCATACACTTTCGTCCCATATGCGAATGTCAAGTATATGCAGGTGACGGACCCCGACAATAATCCATTTTTGCTCCCGGTTCCCCTTTTCTCTCTGTTTCTACCTCTGCGTCTCTTTGTGTCTCGCTCTGACCACCCTCACACACACACTGCCAACGTGAGATAGCCATGTCTGCGTGTCCGGCGTGTCATGTGTGATGGTCTGTGACGTATGCGTCACGTGCCAGCGGTTTTAGGGTTCCGCGAGAAGCTACTTATTATTGTTATCAGGCATCATCATTATCAGTTGTAGCAGACGCGACGGGTCCCTCTGCGTCATTATTCACTCCAAAACCCCTAAAGCTCTACCCACCACATAACCAACAAAGGCGCGAGGGGGGGGTCACGTCAAAAATCACTCTGGCACTCTCTCAATGTCTCTCCTCTCATCCACGGCCTGCAACCCCCCCACCCCCTTCCCCGTCTGTGTACCCTCTGCACTCTGTCTCTCTTTTTTTTTTTGCCTCTCTATCAAATGTTCACTTCTTTTGTCTCATAGACTCCGTCTTGTTCCATCGCACTCTATCTTTCTGCGTGACACCCTCTGCCCTCGTCCATTCTCTGTGGCCGCCATTATCTCAACCACCCATCTCCTCATCTTTCCTTCAATTCCCCTCTCTCATACTCAGGGAAAAATTTCACAACCTACACACACAGATAAACCCCGACACGCACTCAGTGGCAATGTGCGTGCAAATACTGTCACCCCTCCCGAAACCTTCTTCAATGCACGCACTCACCCCCCCCCCCCCCCCCCCCGCTCCCGCCACCACCACCTTCTACTCTCTCCAACCCTCACCCCCCCCCCCCACCCTCCACCCCCCCCTAATCCTAATCACACCACCACCACCGTCATCAGCCCTTATCTCACTCCACCAAATCTGCTGTGACTCAAAACAATTTCCTCTCATTTGCGATTTTACTGCCCGCCCCCCCGCCTCCTACACCTCCATCAACCCACCTACCCCCTCCAATAAACCCTCTCCGCCTCCTCAATACCCCATCGCTACCCATGCGGCGCAAACCCCACCCAAGCGCACATGCACACAAACACAAACACGTATACAAATGCACTCACGTACACACACTCTGAGCGGTCGCCATTAAGAATGACGGCTCATCATGTGTAAGCGGTGACTTGCCACTGTCATCCAGTGGAGCCCGAGAAGAACTGCAGTGTGACGTCACGGCGGACGCCGGCCCCGCTGGTTGGTGGAACATATTTACGTGTGTGATTCTGTGCGTGTGGTTGGGATGGGGGAGACGGAGGAATACAATTTGGTGGGTGGGTGGACCCGGTGGGCCTTGCTGCATCACTGAACCAGGAAAATGAATGAGAGCCTACATTAGGTGTCACCCCCCTTTCTCTGCCGTTGGCCTCCACTAATTTCTCTTCTCTCTGCTCCTCTCGTCTTCTTTTGGCCCCCAAAGCAAAGAAAACAGTTGAAACTGCGGAAATTAACTGAGTGTTCGACAATATGTTCAACAGTATGTTGCAGGGTTCCTTGACTGTGTTTAATGACTTAAATCAGCTGAGGGAGAGACAAATGTTTATCCTATTTGATTAAATCATCAGAAATCCATTCAGAGTTCACTGAAGCAGCCTGGTGTGCCAGAAATTTGAAGCATTTGAATTTCGGCAAGAGCAAAACAGCACCACCCAATGGGAGGTCCTCATAGCCACAATGGAAGAGAGGAGAACCTCACTGAGAGGTGCTACTGTGACAGGAAGAACATAACATACTACAAGATGAGTTGACGGTGATACAAGCGTGCATGCTGCTTTACAGTGACAGGCTCAGTGATTTACGTCAGTGAGGGGAAAATAACCTCAGTTCTTTTTATATCTCGGCAGTCATCAAACACTTTGAGCACCAGCAGTAGAAGGAGTTTGTTAGATTTGAGCAGACAGTGTGCAGTTTGAATTGGTGATGAGAATTTCAGATGTTGCTTCTGGTTTTTAGTGGTCATTTAAATACGTAGTGTCTCAAACACGTTATCATGTCAGGCCTGCAGCAAATTAGTGTTCATCATGAAATACAGTAATCAAAGTTGCTACATTTAAAGTACAGTTCACATGATTGCCTTAACATCATAAAAAAAAAAAAAAAAAAAATCCATCTTCCACTCTAACAGTTATTTATTATTTACATAGAGGCAGACATAGGCATATTTCATAACCTTCATGAATTACAGGTACAGGAAGTTCATAATTTGTAGATGTTGTCTTGCCTATGTCAGCTTACAGAATTGCAATCAATAGCTGCTAAGCCCTCCCATGTTATTTCTTTATTTAAAGCTCTTCTAATAAATATTTTCATATCAGCAATGTGTCAGATGACTGCATGTAAGGTTAATGTGGTCACTCATAAAGACAAACCCACAGAGACCTATCACCCAACTGTGCAGTTTCATCCAGTCTTTGCGTAAGCTTGTTGCTTCAGCGCTATGGCCCAAACAAACTTGTACCAATGTCAAAACTTGTTGGAATGACTAAACCAAAATGTTTCCACACTGTATACAATCTCTGCTCAATGTGCAGGAAAAAGATTCCTGAGACATCAGAGCAGGCTAAGCCAGTATGACCAGTATCTTTTAAATCCCTCATTACAGAATAGAGTAGAAAAGATCATGTTTAAGTCATCTTTTATTGTGGAAAGAGTGAACATTTCATTCCTTTGAACTTTGGCGAAACAGTGAACATCTGTGTTGCCTCACTGATCAGTTTCATCTTGGCACCTTTTAGTTTCCTGGAGGAGTGCACAGCTTGTTGGTGGGTCAGGGTGGAGAAATCTGACTTGTAGCAGCTCCCCTGCATACTGTACACAGACAGGGAGAAGGTGGGCAGACATTGCGTTACCTTGGTTATTGATTATCACCCTGGTAATTGGTTATTGATTACTCCCAGCCTTGTTCTCTGTGTCTGAAGGGAATTGTACTGTACGAACATAATTTAGATTGTGACTCAGTTCTGTTTTCTGCCAAATCTCATTTCAATATGGAAGATTTAGTGACAAAAAACTCACATAGAGGAGTAAATGGACAGTCCAGGAGAGACGAATCACCTTCTCCCACTGCTCGCAGTGTTGACTCATGCTGCGGATCTTGGATGAAAAGCATCAGGCTCTGGGTACCTGTGGATTACAAGAATGAAACGGTGCATTTTTTTAAACTGGCGGGACCTGTGGTAAGATTGTGTTAAGATGCAACAGTTGACAAAATGTTGTCCAACAGCCTAAACATTTTCAAAGCTAAAGATACTTAGTCACTGCAACTGACTGAGTGAGAAGAGTTGTAACATTATCATTGTACATTTAGCAGATGTGCTGGGAAGGTCACTTATTACCACAATAATATAATATATAATAACAATATACATAATATAAATTCCTGTTAATTTGAAAAGGTTTGGGACTTTACTTTTAACATGAAATTGTGATGGTCTACAAATTAGCTTCCATTTGCTACCTGCCTTGCGTCCACTGGAATTAACCTTTTTCTGTTCAGAACATGTCAGAAAAAGGTGATTTGTTGGGTGTGTTTGTAATGCATGGCATGTTCAAAGTTCAAAGTTATATATGAATCGATATAATGTCTGCATTCATTGAATTGAATAGAAATTAATCCAATTTAAAACTGACCAATTAATCTCTCAAAATTCCTCAAATTGTTAACCTTGAACATGCATTCTTACATCTAAGGTTGGCTCAAAGATCATTTTCAATATTCCACATGAAGCAAAGTGCATGTGCAAATGCTTCCTCAACATGAAATTCTAACTTTGTGAGGAGGGGAAAAATAGCTTACCAGCCCAACATGTATCCACTTTTCCCTGAGCGCTATTCATTGCACAAACACAGAACTTGATAGATGAGGGCATTTAGTTTCCTTTTGTGCGAACCTTTTGATGCCAAAAACCTGTCAAAAACCTACACCAGCAATCACAAGAACCATTTTCTAACGAAGAAAAGAGAAGTAGTAAAAAAAACATTTGGTAACACAAAGGAGCCGAAGCAAAACCAAAGCATGACACGTCAGCTTCCAGAAAAAATAAGAACTTTTCCTTACCTCAGCGCCTTTCGAAACAATGTTTCTTTTAAGAATGATAACTCAATCATCCACTTTGTGTTGCATTCAGAGTTTAATATTTCATTCATGAAGTTCATTTGGGTTTTTTTATGGTTGTGAAACTGAGGGAGCTTGATTTTGTTTTTCAGTTCATTTCACAGTTGATGAGCTTCCTGATCGGCTTCGTCAGCATGGTGTTCTGCGGTCACCTGGGGAAAACAGAGCTGGCAGGGGTGGCATTAGCGATGGCAGTGAGAGATCTTCTTATCTTCTTGTCTCTGCTCTCATTGGAATTCTGCTTCCAAACACCATGTTCATAGCCTTGCTTTTGCAATTGAATATTTATTTTACTCACGCATAATAACATTTCATTTCAATCTAGGTTATAAATGTCACAGGTATTTCCATTGGCTGTGGTTTGGCATCAGCATGTGATACTCTCATATCTCAGGTATTCACAATTTGACTTGTTTATATAACCAGGTTGGTCCCAAGCTGTTACTTTTGCGTTTACAATTTGCTTTTTCAGATTTGTTTTCCTGTCTCAGTCATGTCCTTTTTCTCGTACATTCCTGTTTTTCTGACCCCTTTCTTGCAGACTTATGGGAGTGGTAACCTAAAGCGCGTTGGGTTGATACTACAGAGGGGAGTTTTGATTCTGCTCTTGGCCTGTTTCCCCTGTTGGGCTGTCCTGATTAACACTCAACCCATTTTGCTGGCAGTCAGGCAGAGCACGGAGGTCGCCAGGTGAACATTTTATTCTAGGGTCTACAAATCAGCATCATACCTTAAAACAGCACAAACTGACATACACTTATTATTCAGCGTGATATTTAGCACCTATTTATACATTTTCACTTTTCTATTTACAAGACTCGCCCAGCTGTATGTGAAGATCTTTATGCCGGCTCTGCCTGTGAGTACTGCAGCTTCCGTTGTTTCTCAAAATGCCTCATGTATTTCCATCCATATATGCTGTGTTGAATGGTTGTTGTGTTGCATCATTGATCTAATTAACCCCATTCATCGTGTTGGATTCCTCAGGCTGTCTTCATGTACCAGCTGCAGGAGAGGTATCTTCAGAATCAGGTGCATTTAATGACTGTAACACCACCACTGTGAGACAAAACAATGACTGAAAATTTATCAGTGATGAGATCGTTTTGTGCGTGGAGAGGAACATGTATTGTGAAAAACAACCAAACAGCAGGTGCACTGATGTTGAAATGCTGGTTTTTTTTGTATACAATTTGCTTTGGCTCTCAGGGTATCATGTGGCCCCAGGTGATATCTGGAGCCATAGGGAATGTTTTAAATGCAGTTATCAATTACGTCTTCCTTAATGTTCTGGATCTGGGGGTTGCGTAAGTACACCACCATACTTCACTCACTGATTGTACTCATTCTTTCACATTTTAAACCAGTCAGAGTATCAATGTTATTATGTTGATTATCAGGGAGTCTGTATCAGAGGACTTCTTTGTATGAGCGACTGGCAATGACTGTAGCTTTTTGCTTTTTTCCACCTTTATCCTTGATGCTCGATTAACTTGATGTCACTGAAGTGGATCTGCAGCTGCCAACACCATCTCACAGTATTCCTTGGCTGTGTTCTTGTTTGTGTACATCTGCTTCAGAGGGCTGCACAAAGCTACATGGGATGGTAAATTTAGGGGAATAAACATAGCGATTACGTTAAAATTTGTGCAATGAACTTTCAATTTGGAGCAAATTATCAGGAAAATGGAAACAAAGTTTGGGGACTATTTTAGTTTACTTAGTCAGATGAGTTTATTTTTTCTTAACTGCATTGTTTAAACATTAATCCTCCTTAAGATTTGCCAGTTTACTCAGTAGACTTAGCCAAAACAAATGCAGTCCTGCAAAAACTCCTACATGAAGTTTATAAAGTTTAGTTTTGTGTAAACTTTTTTGGAAAGGTGCTGAGTCAACTGATGAACTTGAAATAAAGGTTATGAAGGATTTAGTTTGTGGTGCACCTAAATAGTCGATCACATGTAATTAAAGGTAGTTTTGTGTCTTTTTTTTATGCGACTATAAAAGAGTTTTGGGAATACATTTCTCATACTTGCAATCAAAAATCAAGTTGGAAAGTAAGATCATATCAATCAAGAATAAAACTATATGGACTGCAAACAAATTATCCCTCAAAGTTTTGTTTTGTTCTTTTCATTGTTTTGGTTATAGACTTCACATTTTGCTTTTGAAACTAATCTCTTTATTGTGTCACAAAAGGTTTTGATTGTGAACCAGACCTACTTGGTAGTCAAAAATATTTGGTTGCTTGGAAGTTGAGTTGGATGTAATGGATCTATGGTGATGGATGAGACTGGAGTTTTTAATGGTACTTTTGAGTTGGATCAGTCAATGTGTTAGACAATAACCAGGTAATCTGAATTTAATTTTCAAAATGAAAGGCCTCTAACATGACATATATGAGCACTGTTCCCTATGAATTCAGATTAGAATTTAAGAAATGTTTTTGTTTCCACACACATCAACAAAGACACACAGGGTCTAAAAACATTCAGAAAAAAAGATAACATATAAGTCAGTAAAACTTTGAGTTAAGTATGTCAAGTAAACTTTAATTAGGTAAGTAAAATAAACTTAAGTCATGACATAAACTGCTACACTTCAGCATGTCAAAATTGTCTTTGTGTGTATTAGCATACTGACGGTAACATTTAGAGTGGATGCCATGTTTCATCTGTCATTAACATTAACTTCACATTAATTGATAACAATTCTGATTCAATTCTCCATTTCTGACACAACACTGAAAGAAGTCACACAGTTCTTCATAGAAATTGCAATTTACAAATGTGGCTGCATTTGGTCTCAATAAGTAGAAGTCCACTAAATCTAACTTACCTTTTATTATCTTTTAGGCTGGTCACAAGACTGCCTGCAGGATTGGGGTCCCTTCCTCCACCTGGCCATCCCGAGCATGATGATGCTTTGTCTAGAATGGTGGCTGTATGAGATTGCAGGGTTCCTGGCAGGCATCATCAGTGAAGTTGAGCTGGGGGCTCACTCTATAGTTTATGAACTGTCCGTTGTTGCTTTCATGGTAACTCCTTTACATTACTTTTTCCATGCCGTTAGAGTTTTTCTACCAGGTGTGTTGATTTGAGTGAATAACTGAAGGATTTTGACCTTTCGGACCTCATTCAGAAATCATTGTTTCACTACATTTTGATGTGAAATTTTGTTTTAATTTCACCTCATCCTCTTCCACAGTTTCCTATGGGTTTCTCTGTCGCTGCAAGTGTTCGGGTTGGAAATGCTCTTGGTGCTGGAAACACAGAGCAAGCCAAACTGTCCAGCAAAGTCTCCCTCATCTGTACATGTATGAATTCATATGTAGCCTAATAAGTATGAGATAACCCGGTAACAATAGAGGCAGCAATGGCTGCTTTGTCGAGTTATGTTACAGAGTTGTGCGTTTTGGATGTTTTCTTTTTTTTCTTAGTTACAGACTTTAAAAGTCCTGAGATATTGAGTCTTCTGTTTTCTCTGTCACTTGTTCATCATATGCTTCCATATATTTTCCTCCTTTGTTTTAATAACGTGCTTCTTATGCCCAATCCAGCTATCATCTCATGCTTTGTTGGAGCCTGTCTCGTTGCAGCTAAGGATGTGATAGGATACATTTTCACCACAGAGAAGTGAGTGCTGACACTTGTCTAAAATTCATTGGTTTGTTTTCTTTGCTCAGAAATTATAACTAACAGGCAGACTGGCAGCTCATACAATGTTAATGTGTAATTCATCATGTATTAACTTCAGAGGACACTGATCCTCATCAACAAGTAAGCTTGGACTTTTGCTTTTTGCACTGTCACTACCCCAATGTTGCAGTGTTAAGCCAAAAAAAATCGGTCAGTTTACTCCCCTGTCTTTGTTATAATTGCATTGTCATATGTCTTCACATTTAGAGACGTCATACAAAGGGTGGCCGATATCATGAAGATATACAGTTTCACCCATGTTGCTGATGCTTTTGCGGTGAGAAACTCGGCCATAAAAGTCACTCTGTCCCTCTGCTGGGGAAAATAAACCTGACGTGTTGGCAAAAATGTTGGATGTTTCCTTGTTCTACTTCCACAGGGTGTAACAGGAGGTATTGTCAGGGGCACAGGGAAGCAAAAGATTGGTGCTGTGTGTAACTTGGTGGTATACTACTTCATTGGGTTCCCCATCGGAGTGTCTCTGATGTTCCCTGTTAAAATGGGCATTGTAGGTGAGGACAGACTAAATATCAGTTGAGCAAGTGGACAGCTTTAATCATACTTCCACGCAAACTAACAAATGGTCCTCTTTCCATCTCTGTTGCAGGGCTTTGGGCAGGGTTTTTGATCTGTGTTTTGTTACAGTCAACATTTTTTGTGGTTTTTCTGTGTAAACTCAACTGGAAGAAAGCCACTGAGGAGGTGAGCTGCTCACCTGGGGATGTCCTGTGTCACAGGAAGAATGCAACAAATTCATTTAGTGCAGTGACATTTAAATCGCAGATAAAACTATGACAAACACTAATCTGCGCTAATTAGCATGTGGTAGTGATATTGTAGCTTGTTGATCTGTCTTTTACACATGAAGAGATGTGATTTAGTGGTTTTATATCTCTGAATAGGCACTGGTAAGAGCAGGAGTCCATATTACACAGAGGAAAACTAAGGGTAAGCAGAAATTATCTTACCAACAGACAAATTTTGTCATCTCTCTGGAATTTAAGGCTATGTATTGTATCTCTTCCTCACAGCCTTGGGTTCTGGTGAGAAACAGGCCCAAGTAAAGACCAGTCGATCCAGTTCACCGAGTCCAGGTGAGGAGAGGCTGGAAGTGCTCAATTCAGGTCAGCAGACCTCAGATGATGTGACTTTGTCAGTCAGGCAGCTGGTGGTACGACGTGGCCTCGCTGTGCTGCTCATGTTCATCATACTTGCTGCTGGAGTCTTCATCAGTGAGCTGCTCGTCAAACTGCTCCAATTTGATTAATGACCAGAATTAGACCTTGTGTGCAGCAGAAAATAAAGCTCTGTGATTATGTATGTCTCTTAAAGCAGCAGATTATTTACCACAGTATGTTCTTAAAGTTTTAGTAATAGTACATTTTAGATTTCGGTTTTAGTAATAGTATTTTATGTCTCACTCAGATCTTTTCCATATAAACCCAGTCACCTTTGCAGTTGTTACATTAGTCATGTTGTGGAAAATCTAAAAAAGAAACAGGACATAATTGAGACAGCCACTGACAAGCTGAACTGAAAAAGACACTGTATAGGCATGTCTTCTTTTTTTTTTTTATAGAAACATGCTGTGTAAGGTGGGCTCCAATCAAGACACTGACAAAATGTATTTTTTTATCCTACGATTTAGAGTCTGAATGGATGCCACAATTAGAAATAGCATGATTAAATGTTATATTTAGGCTACAGCGCATCAGTGGATGTGTGCTTTTATCATCAAAGACAGAAGGGGCTGCTCTTTTTCTCTGGTTTATTTTTTCTTTCCTTTGATCTGTGTTGCCAAATTTGATGATAACAAAAAGGTCTGTAAGCTCATACTGCAACATGCTGGCTGGATGAAGACATGTAAAACAGCAAATCAACCACCTGTTCCCTCTGCAGGAGCAGATAAATACTGTAGCTAGTTCAGGCAAAACAATTATAGCCTGCTCATGAATAAAGAATTCACCCTGGATAACAGCGAGTAATTACCCATGTATGATTTTCTGAAATAGGCCGTGTTTCTCTACACATCTCTTAACATAGTGGCTTTGCCATTTGGGAAATAATTGATACCACTCATGCACGTGACTGTTGGAGGAGGGGGAACCAACCGTTGCATCCTCTAGTGGTCGACGTAATTATGATGTGAGCAAAGAAGGGAAATCAGGTGATGTTAAGAGAAAACTCAATGTTAGCCTAGCCAAGCACAAAGTCTTGAAACAGAAGTGTCTGTCAAAAGATAAGGAACCTTTGAAGCGCGTTACAAGTTATATCTAATTTGCTCAATATCAACAAACGTTGTCTGCCTACACCGATTAAACAGAGACAGAATAGCTACTCTCTCCTTTTACCATTCTATGTCCTATACGCTAAGATGCCGGTGCTCCCACAAGCCACTGCACTTGCAACAGATTGATGTCTACAAGAGGCTTGCATATTAATTTATCGTTATTCAACATGTAAATCAGGTTTGATTCATTCATGGTTACGTCGTCGTCTGAGCTTCAGTCTTGCTCATCAGCGGAGATATTGCCACAGGCTCCTCACAGAGACCATAATCTTGGCCCGCTCACCTCGAGACTGCAATCAGTAACATGCTGTGGCATCAATAACAAGTGACAAGTGACTGTGCAAAGATTTTCTGTCAGTATATCTCGACTAGAACTTAAAATGTAGGAGTTTAAGGGATCTCATAAACATTTTGGTTGCGTCTCAATGCAGTAACATAATGTACTTGATCTGTAATATTGCATATTATTTAAGTAAAACACAGTTTAGAATTACTGGCTACTGTACATGTACAAATATTAGGCCTTTGATGACTGAAAGTTGTAGGTGGAAGTTATGAACTATGTCAAATTAAATATGTTACTACGATGGTATGGACATTTTTGCGTAAACAATATAAATCAGGAACTGACACTGTGATTGGTAGATTAAAACGATCTTCAACTTGTCTTTGAAAAGCCACTGAAGTACAATGTGATATGTTATTGAGGTCTGTCAGTGATCTCACCATTTAGTGCCATATTAAAGGACTGAAGTGTCCTTCATAAATAAGTGACTAATTGGTTTTTTTTTTTTTGTTTTTTTTTTATTATATAACAATTATTAAATTGGTCTTCTTTCCATGCCATTTAATAATTAAACATTATCTAAGATTTAACATCTAAAAATGTAAAAAGCTATAATTTGCAGCATTATTCCTGCATAACAATATGAACTACAAATAGTGGGCTTATAATGAAAATACAACAATAGTTGCTTTTGTGGTCCCTGCATTACATATTTCTGTAAATCTTAGTAACATTTATTTTAAGAAATATGTCACAATTTTAAATCTGGGTTTGGTACTTCTGCTTGTTCAGTTTGATTTACACAGTGTGTGTCTGATAGGTGTCTGTGTATCTCATTTGAAAGTAGCTAGCAGTTAATTACTAAAGCACCTATATGCGAGCAGTATCAAAAGTAGCATTTTGTGGCATCGTTATGGCAGCTATTGGATGCTGTGACATCAACAGCAAGACGTCAGTAAACTGGTGATTTCATTCTTGAATCTATTCCCTTCAAGTGCAAGAAAAACAAAAACAAAAACAAAAAAAGAGTTCAGACTGGAGACTATGACACATTTCTTTGGGGACATACTATATATTTATATATTTTTACTTTTGCCATTCACTATACCTGATCATCCGTGTGGTTTGTTTCATTGTTGGACACTTAAAATGTCATTTTTATTGATTAGGGTGCTATCACTACAGTATATCATTATATAGAATATCTAAAGATTTTTTTAATCTGTCCTGAACAATCCCCGGGCAGATTGGCAGTGATACAGGAAGACAATGCAACAATGATGGCTCACCTGCTTGTATACTTACTCCGTGTTACATATTTACATGTGTTGATGTAAATTTTACATCAGACATTTACCACAGGCTCCTCACAGAAACCATAATTTACATTTACTTAAAGTAAAAAAAAAAAAAAAAAAGATTTAAGGTCAGTAAGTAAGAAGAAACATCTCTCGGTGCAACATGTAAATCAAGTCAAGAATAGGTTGAAAAAATCAAAAGCTATCTGTAGGAAAACATCTGTTCCTTGATGCCCATGTGGTTTCTCAGTGAGGGATTTGTAACGTGCCTTGTTGTCCCAGTTAAGCATCTCAGGCTGAGCGGGTTAAAACATGATTTTTGCTACAAGACCTTTGTTCATCCTGCCAGTTTCAGTCTCATTTGATATTGCTTCCAGCTTTCTGTGGATTTGCTCAGCAGTGCAGCACTGAGACATTTCCCTCCACACAAGATAGCGCCAGTAGCCCATGTCAGGCTGTGATTTAACAGAATAACAGCCCAGGTTTATGAGAGGATGTGCAGCTATGAAGGAATTCAACACTTCTCTCTCTCGAGGAATTCATTATCTGTTTGTGAAAACTGTGTGTCACCACCACATGTTTATCAGGAGTCAAAGATGGCTCAAAGGTTTGGGGTCATGGTCAGTGGAGCCAGTGGTGTTGGGGTGGAGTCATTGGCCCAGTTCAGGGTAAAGTTGGCCCTACTCTGGGCGCTGGGCTCCGGTGGAGGGAAAGCAACATGGAAAGCAACACCGATGACCAAAATAAGAACTGAAACCAAGAAGATGAATCCCCGACGTAAAATCAGCTGACTGACAGACAGCAGCGCTTGAGGTTTGGTGCTTGAATTAGTGTTGGTCTGTTCTGCATCCCTCTGAGTCCCTCCTGCATTAGTACTGTTGTCCTCAGCCTCACGACTTGCTTTCAGCTCCTGGTCCTGGGTGTTGACAGGGCTGTAGCTGTCTGTTTTCAGAGCCTCTTCTACATCCAACTGAGCCTTCAGGGTGCAAAGATGTAGTTGTTAATGTGTGAGTAGCTGCAATATCACACAACTAAGATACAAACTCATAGAGACAAAGTGAGAACACCCTGCTAAAATACACACCACAAAGTGTGCATATCCACTTACTGTGTCTGTGCAGTCAGGGATGTCCGGCAGCATCGCTTCAGTCAGCACTGTACTCGGAGGACGTTTCGGTGTCACCAGCACTTTCTTTCGAGCTCGCAGTTGAGCCTAAAAGCATGTTAGAGTGAGGTTCAAGAGGCAAATGAAGATGATATTTGTGATAACCTTGATACAAACCCCCCCCCCCCCCAATCCAAATGCAGTAGTCTAAAACTCTTCTTTTCTTTCTGCAAAACAGTTGTTTCAAAATATGTTGATGTGTGAGTTTACACACATTCAGCTTTGCATTTTTTTTTTTTAATTTTTGAGAAAGATATCATTAAGAAAGTTACGCAAAAGGAAAACACAAGAAATGGTATTTCTAAAAAAGTTCATTTAGTGACTGAAATGAAAAGATAAAAATGAAAATTGGCACCAAACCTCAGTTGGCATCGAGTGCAAAGAATTTCCTCATGCAACAGAAAATTTCCCAGTGTAGAAGATTTAATTTGATAATCTCTGTTACATTCCTGCCCAAACCCCTTTTTGGAAAGGTTTAAAAGACATCTTTTTAAGAGAGTTGAGAGTATCCCACCTTGTGTGTGACTTTTTTCCAGTTGAGTTTGAAGATCAGAATGAGGAAGAAGCCCGTCTCGAGAAAAACACATATCAAGAGACCCACCCAAAAGCCTGATAGGAGGGACAGAAATTCAAACACGCGCATTAAATGATAATCTACAATTTACGTCGCATATCCTATAAAAGTGATTGTCAAGAAAAACAAATTGTATATGTACCAAAAATACAGTCAAGGCTATGTAGCACTTTGAGCTAAATGCTAACATTAGAGTGCTAATGTTTAGCAGAGAACAGTTACCATGTTTGCTATCTATGTTTAGTGTGTTAGGATGCTAATCAACTTACACACCTGAGGCTAATGGGGGGAAAAGTGTCCTGTTTATTTCTGCAGGTTCATGTATCGTACAAATTAAAGAGTGTAAGATCGTTAGAGTACTTGAAATCAAGTTAGAGTGGTTCAGTTTGATCTTTAAAACATAAAATCCCCTTAAAAATAAATATACTGATTATCTTTCACATGGCTGCACATTAAATGACACGGTACTCTTCATAGTTGCAACCCGGTGAAGGAAGCAAGCATCGTTATGTGCTGTAAGTAAATTAACATGAAGAGATAGGAAGGGTAGCGTTCAACAATTTTCAGCCAGAATTATTCAGAACTGAACCAAATGTGGCAATTACATGGTGTGTTTTTTTTAACAATTCAACTGCTATACATGCATCAGCAAGAGTTTGGCCAGGTTATTGACCTATTGATCTGGAAGTGATTGATGTACATTTGGAGCTTCCTGCAAGCACCTATGTTTGGGATTTACTGCTTATTGCGTGAAGTGAAGTACCAGTCCAGGACACCTCTTGACCTTAGACTGCTGTATGCAGACACAACCACGCAAGTAAACATACTGTAGTCTCGTAAACTGACTTCAAATAAACATTATTGTGATTGAGAAGTAGTGGTGAACAGTGATGATGTAGACTAAAAAGTCCTTCTATCAGGCTTCATTAAATGACTTGTCATTTGAAAAATATCCAATGGCAAAGAGACAAGTGGTTGTGAATATTATCAGACATAAATAGTATTCATTTGATTTTCACTCATAGCTTGTTTGCAGAAACATACATAAAACGTGATTGAAGAATTACCTATTATCCTAAGCTGAGCAGAAAACATCAGAGCTATTCCCACTGGCAGGCCGATACAGTAGTAACACACCAGGTTGGACAAGGCAGCAATTTTCTGCATCCCGGTTCCAACAAGAATCCCTGAGCAGACGCACTGGAAAAGCACAGCAGACTTTGACCCAACAAAACAAGCAAACAGCTGTGTACTGTTTAACACAGGCAATCAGTGTAAAACAAAAATATTTGTTCTGTTTTGTATTAACGTACCAGAATTGCATCAAAGAATTGTAGAAATATGTAGACTGTGAGGTTGTCTGACACTAGCTTCACAATATTGCTGCAGATAGTAAAAGAATACCATCAAACTAGAGTTGTCGTTACATAATACAGGAATGAATGTGCGTTGATCAGAAACTCACGTATCAGAAGTAAATATGCAGCCAAGGAAGGATTTACAGCCAGCGATGAGAATACCTTGGAACACAGCCAGCACTCCTGCAGCGAGTACATTATGTGAGACACAATACCTGACAAATTCAATGTTCCACAATTATAATCCAAGACTCTTGTCCAGACTCACACAAATATAAAACACATTTATTTATTATGTGTGCGAAGACACGGTTAAACCAAACTCCAAGCTTGGGTTTACTGTCCTCATGCAGAGATTAATAAGGTTACATAGACTAAGTCAAAGGTATCCGGTTACACGAAAGGTTACTATTAGAAATAAATACACCTGATAACCAGTAAGAAACAAGAATCCTGAGGGGCCAAAGTCAAGATTATAAATGTTTGTATTTAAGTATATGTATCTTCATACCTGACAGAACTAGGGCCACTTTGCAGGTGAGTATGGCTCTGTTCGTGTTCCCAGCCCCCACAGCATTACCAACACGCACACAGGTCGCTGCATGGATGCCTAAGGGAAACTGCAAAGACCACATCTTACATCTGTTCTGATCCAGTGAATAAGTACATTTCCCAAAATGCTGGATTATTGTTAAGTAATAAGATGTATATAAATGTTGAATACCATGTATGTTATGGCTCCTACTTCCACCATCACATGCTGGGCAGCAAGATCCACCTCACCAAGTACACCTGACATGATAAAGATTCAGACATCAAGATCAGATTCAAATGTTCCTGTGATGTCTGAGCGCTACGATGAGAAATTGTACACACGTTTGACCAATAGCAGTCAGAAAACTGAAGACTGATAAAAATGTAATAATGAGTCCTGATTTTTGGATTTATTCTCTTAACTTTTATATTCATCATGAACTTCTCGCAGAAAATTGTACGTGTCCAAAACCAGAATTTGATTTGGGTAAATGACCTGAAACCATGGTATTTCATTCAGCGGGGGATAGGACGGTTGCAGCCTCACATTTTTGGCCAAAAAGTAAGCTCTATTTTTCTGTCTTTAACTTAGCATGTGGCTTTTAGCAGATTGACTTCCTAGATTTTGGTGTTTTTGCAATTGGCCAGTATCAAATGGCTCAATACATGCCATTGTCCTTATTTGAAGTAAGAAAGACACTGTAACACCATTTGGAGAGCAAGTATGTTCAACATAATAGTATAGTATAGTAAATGGAATAGGATCCTGAAAATGTACATTTTTAGCCACTATGTGGAATGCCTGATTGGAGGCTCTTTGAAATTATTTTAACAGCATACATTTTTGTTCATAGAAAATTTTGATAAACCTGGACAACATTTTGTTACTAAATTTGGAGATACAAGTTCCACTCAACTGGACAAGAGTTACAGAAAAGACCTGAAGTAAATTTTAAGGGTGAGGATTAGGATTAAGCAAGTAGTAGTTATGCCTCTGTTGTTAGATCTCCAGGAAATCAGCATTACCAACACGCACACAGGTCACTGCATGGATGCCTAAGGGGAACTGCAAAGACCACATCTTGTCAGTCAAGGTATCTGTGTCTATCATCTGTGTGTGTGTGTGTGTGTGTGTGTGTGTGTGTGTGTGTGTGTGTGTGTGTGTGTGTGTGTGTCAAACAACACTGACCAGCAAGAAAACCTCCAATCTCCCAGATCCACCATTCAAAGCAGACCATAAATGTACTGGGAATAGCCAACTTCATATAAGAGTCCCATTCCTGCAGACACTCAGTAGACCAGCCTGCGGAGAGTTGCAGACAGAATCATGTTCTGTTTGACAGAAGACTAAAGACAAAACCTTGTCCATGCATGTTTCACCTTATACGCCAGATGAAAAGCAGAAATGCTGATTTGGTATGTAGACCTCACCTCCCCATGTCTGCAGATGGAGATTCTTCCATCTCATGTAGCCAAACAGCAGCAGGCAGATGGTGATCTGAGAGAGGCTGTTAGCAATGGCTGATCCACTGCAAACACACGACAGAACATCTTTATGTTTTTATTTACCAGAGGGATTTCCAGTGACAGTCGACAGTAACGTTGTCAAAGCAGAGACATGGGAAAGGACTACACACAGAGGAGGTGTGGATGGAGACAGTTAGTTACATTGTGGTTTGAGCATACAGGATTTCCACTGGTCTGAGAATAAGCCTTGACGATTAGCAGGAGTCCATGCTTGATATGGTGGAAGAGGAGAGACGGGACCCGAGCAGAGAGGCCTGATTGGTTAAGTCGAGTGCCTGAGGAATCAAATGTTTGTCCAGCTGGAAAAAGATTAACTCCTGTCAGATTTCTCTCTTCTTTCTCTGACCTTTGCTGCCTCCCTGTCCTACATAAAGTTAAAAAATAATAAACATCGGTACAGTGCTGACTCACTTTTGACCAATAATTCCTCTGAGACAGATTAATAGTTAAATCTCGATTCATTTTCTTTTCAAACTCCTGGCTACGTCCTTCTCCTCTTTGGACAACAGTGGAGGTATCAGGAGAGACAAAACTAGTTTCTCTGCTTTTGATACTATGCTTTTGATACTATGCTTAAATTGTTTATTTTATCTGTCATGCCACTTGAAGCCTGATATCATTGTCAAGCAATGCAAAGTCCAGCTCAAGTGAAAAAGTTGCAAGGAGCAGCACGACACACTTACCTTACACCCAAGTTGAGGCTGATTATTAAGACGTAGTTGGCCACAAAGTTAATAATGTTGGCTGCGGCTGCTGTGTACATCTGAGGCAGAATGATCCCCTGGCAGATTACATAAAATGTGGACAATGTGATTAGCAATGTACAGCTAATATTTAAACTGCAAGGATGTAATTTATATCAGTTCTCGATAGTATATTTTTGTTTCCCCAAAACAAATTCAGGTCACAGGTAGCCACAAGCATACTATCAGCTTGCTGACACTTTACTTGTAGGTACAGCAGGGACAATGACAATGCTGGACACTTAGTTTGTACACTGTTTACCATGTCCACCATCTTAGTTATGGATGTTACCATGCCAGTCTTTGCTAATTAGCCCTAAAACATAAAGCACAGTTGACGCTGATGAAAATATTGTTAGATATTCAAGTATTTGGTCATAAACCAAAGTGCTGGCAAAGTGAAAGTTGGACCGCTACTGGCACTAGAGAAAAGATTTTAAAAGTTATGATAATTCACATTTAGCGGGATATATTTAGCCAAATCTAGGCAACCTATCTTTTTTTTTTAAAGCCACCTAATGGTGTTGCTAAAGGAAATGTCACATGATCATCAAAGTCATTAGAATGCACTATCTAAAAAAAAATTTTTTTTTTAAATAAAAAAAAATTGGTAGCAACACATCTCAACGCTAGTGTGGCTAAACTTCTGGCATTCAGTGTTATACCTTCTGTATTGTGAGTAAAATTTATCAAAATTATATGAAGTGACTCTTTCTCTTTTTGTTTCCCGCAGTGCCACTGTTTCCTGAATTTGTTTTAGGAAAAGGCACACCAGAAGAACACTTGTTTCCTCTCATGAGCTTACTTGGTTTTGCAGATAGGCAACCTGCAGCTGGTGCAGGAACATGGCCTGTAGCAGGGAGAGACAGAGTGGATTTGTTTTTGTAACATAAAACTTGCAGAGCTCTCAGATAGCAGCTAGGATTCTCAAACAAATCTCTAATTTGTGGAGAAATACCAATATGTACAGTGAAACTACACTACGCATGCATTGGTATGTTAAGTATGCACAGGATTAACATGCATGCTATTTATCTGATGATTCCAATTAATGCAATTGACATAAACACTTCAACTGGATTATCTCGCTCACATTAAGGAGTTCATTGGAGTAAGCATAACATGATGGACAGAGATGGTGAGCTTGTCTTGTTTTTTAAGTCATACTTTAGTTTGATTATAACCAGGGACAAACTTTTGCATACCTACTACATGTATGCCGAATTATTGCAAAGATGCTGGTTCCAGTGCTTTTTCTTAGTTGCTTTACTGATGCAAAATGTAATCTATTTATATACTATGTGTGGAATTTGATAGTAAAACTGAGAATACACTTTATTTTTTTCCTATTCTAGAGAGTGTTAAAGTTCATTGTACTCACTGGAACAGCTGGTAGAAATGCCATCACATAGAGCTGGGCAATTCTGAAGGGGAGGTAAACAGAGTAATATTCATTTAGTAAAGTAAACACAAAGACAATGATTCAGTTTCTGCTCAGATATGCCCCTATCTATATGTGCAGTATCACAACATGTGTATAATCTCTGCTTTGCTGCTTCACTTCCTTAAAATTAAACAAATAAAATAACAAGAAACTAACTGTAATGTTCTAAATGCTGGATTTACATATCCAGGTGTCCAGAACTGTTAACATTATATTCATATAACATGCAGTATATTTAAGTCAAGGGAAACTACAATTGAAATTAAATTGTAGATCTAATACCTTGGTGAATGTACATACAAAGCTGAACCTATGAAGACAACATAAGATCATATGCCAGTACTGCCAATAAGAATTAAATCGATGGCACTAAAGATAAAGATATGGAAAATGTTTTTTATCCTTAAACAACAGTCTTCGATCGAATTTGAAGACAAAGTATCAGTTTCATAAACCACTGAATTACCTCGCCACCTCCTCTTCTTGGTGCATGATGAGCAGTAAGTTGTGAGCGTTGATGAGAAGAGCCCAACAGGGCAAACAAAACAGCAGCAGAATCACTGAACTCCTCTGCAGAATTACCCCCACACGTTTCATGTTTTTACTGCCGAATGTCTGAAAAACACATTGAGAAGCTGAATCTGATTACATCGCTTTAAAATTAAAACTTTTCTGTGGATAACACAGAATAACAATAAAGCACAGATGCAGTGATGTGGTCTGCTCACCTGAGAAATGAGTGTGTCACAAGCCAAAGCGAGGCCATAGCCTGTTGCAGTTGTAGTGAAATTAATGGTCTGAAAGGTGAAGAACGAAAAGTGCAACTTAGACATCAGTTATAAAATGTTTCTGTTTAAATGTCTAGTATTCATGTCCATAATTAATATGTATAATGGAGCTAATATGAGTTGAAAATCTAAAGCTTAAACCTCTGTGAAGTTCTTCTTAACATTGAATTACATTTGCACCTTTTAAAATGAACAGACACTATTTTACTAAGAATCAACACCCTTGTCTGCAGCTTGTTGCAAATGTCACCCAGTTTCAGCATATTAGTTTGCAGGTCCATATAGTTATTTGCCATCCCCCATGCCCCATGTGAACTGTGGGGAACCACTGTCTACACAATGTGCATACAAGCTAACTTTAAGCTACTGTCCATTCAAAATGCATTCAGACCCCATTCATGTTGCTAATTTGACGTGCCAGATGGTTTGTTACACAGACCTGAAAATCTGAAAAATCAGTCAAGGAAACTGTTTGGAAAAGGGCAGTCACTTTCAAAAAATACTTGGTAGATGATTGGATAAACCATCTTTCTTATCACAGCCGAGCACAGGTTAACTTCAAGCAATCAGATCAATGAACTATATGACTTAACAGAGGAACGTCAAAGAGGAGACACAACAAACAATTTGCGGTCTGAGGATAGTTCCTAAACCTGTCCTCAAATCACACTCTTGCTGAAGTCAGTTGGGAGAGCATCTTTTCCACAGAGTAAAGTCTTCCATGCTGTTCTTTGCTCTTCTTACAATTCAGAAATACTCTCCAGTTTAGATGCTGATGCTATAGCCATGCCTACACTAACCTCTTTAGCGTAGATGCATTGGGATCCTTGAACAAACAGTTGCTTCTCACTGTCGTCACACCTAAACCACTTCAATCAGATTTCAGTAGTTCCTTGTGGGACACTTATTGATCAGAATTGAATTCATTTTTCCTTCATGTTTCCTCGCTTCCCTTTGACTATCTATACAAATGCACTGCATGTATACTGTCAATTCTTTCTGTTTGGGCAGCTGATTGCACAACTGCTCTGTAGCATTTCAGCAGTGTTTTCTACACCTTTACTCCATGTGCTTTTCCAGTTTGGTGTTTAAAGATACTTAAAATTACTTTTATGGCAACTACATAAGTCACCACTTAATGTAGACCTGCATAATGGAATACAGATACCATTACATTCAGGCAGACCACCATCACAACAACTCATACTGGATGTGGACAAAGACAAACACGTACAATGTGCAAGATATATTTTTGAGTAGAACAGAAGATTGTTGTCATAGTAATAGCAGTAGTAGAAGCAGCATTACAGTAAGTACAAAGTATAGAGGTAGTAGTAGATAAAGTCAGTTCAGAGGAGCGGAGATCGTACCGCTGAGGCCAGTGCATATCCAGCCAGCTCTGCATTGCCAATGTGACCACAAAATATGGTGATAACAAACGGCAGGAGGAAGTTCAGAATCCGAGACACCAGCTGTAGAAACAAATAGACAGAATTGACTGATTTGTAAACAGCCCATCACTAGAAAATTATTACAATGAACTGCATTCTGACAAAATATCAGCTCTCAGCAAACTAGGTAGGTAGGTAGGTAGGTATTTACTTTATTAATCCCCGAGGGGACTTTTTTTTTTTGCTATAGCAGCATACAAAAGCAGTAAGATAATAATAGAAATAATAGAATAAAATAATAGAATAGAATAATAGAAAAGCAATAAAATAAAATAGCAGTAAATAGCAGTAAAAAATATAAATATAAAATATAAAATGCACAGTATATACAGTACATTATATATCTATATATATTATATACAAACAAACCAAGAAACACAGTCAACAGTGTTATTGTACTGTGATGGATTTTGCCAGAGGTGAGTTATTGTACAGTCTTATTGCAGTGGGCAGGAATGATCTCCTGTATCTGTCCTTGTGACAGCGGAGCTGGAGGAATCTTTTAGAGAAAGTGCTCCGCTGTCCCTGCAGCAGGTGGTGGAGAGGGTGGACAGGATTATCCAATATGGACAATAGTTTGTTCAGCGTCCTCCTCTCCACCACCTTTTCCAGGCTGTCCAGTTTGTAGCCGATGATGGAGCCGGCCTTCTTAAACAGTTTAAGTCTGTTGGTGTCACCGGCTCCAATGCTGCTCTAGTTAGAAAATAGTGTTGTAAAATCAACAGGTGCAGACTTGTTTGCACTAACATACACAAAGTATACACACTATTTTATTTAACTTTTTGCATGTTCTGTATTTGGTTTACAACTGGTAGCTTATTGCACTGTTATTGTATAATGTAACACTGCACATTGAACAGCAGTTCTGCCACAAAGGAATATAGTAGCTGAAAACACCGCAATCACAGCACTTCATGAATAACAAACAAATCCCCCCCTCTCCCCGACCAGCACTTCAACTTTACCCTACTCACCAGTGGCCATGTGAGACGTAAGACCTGGTAGAGTTCTTCTCTGTAGGCCAGTGGTAGCCAACGTCTCACGCACGCACACCGAAACAGCTTGGAGCTGGCCAGTGTTTCCGGCTCGTCTCCCACATCCCCTGACGTCTTGGCAACAGAAACCCCAGCATCGGACCCTGCACCCGGCAAAGGGTGTGCAGGTTCTGGGGAGCCCAGCTTCTCCATTCAAACACAGAAAGAGAAGACAGAGGGGAGAGAGAAGGGAGGAACGCTAGCGAACACTGGGGGGAGGGAGGCTGGGAGGAAGTGGGGAGAGAGAGTGCAACGGTAACAGGGGCAGTCGGCCTATCTGGGTTTAGAAACAGAGCACATGCACTTTTTGAAACCTATTGATTAAATTATGTGTTTGGAGGACGAGGAGATGAGAGAAGGAATAAAGGACAAAGAAAAAGAAATCAGAGGGAGTGGAAAAAAAACAAAAGTATTTTTTTGATTCAAGGGTCAAAGCAGGGTTCATAAATGTGTCTTTATATTGTGGCAGGGAATCCAGTGTGTTTTAGTATTTGTGCTGTATACAGTGAGTGAGTGAGCACTTTGTGAACATGTTTCATTACATATTTCGGGGTGTGTGTGTGTGTGTGCGTGTGTGTGTGTGTGTGTGTGTGTGTGTGTGTGTGTGTGTGTGTGTGTGTGTGTGTGTGTGTGTGTGTGTGTGTGTGTGTGTGTGTGTGGTCTTGCAGGGCTTAGTAGTAATCTGATGAGGAACGCTTGTTCGCACAGCGCAAGGAGCTCTAATGACATAAACTCTGCAGGCCTTGATTAATTTGTAGCAGGGCAGCCATGATGTTTGTCTTAGTGTGTGTGCGCATGTGTTGGCCACTGATATTATCTATGCGTGACTGTACTTTGACCACTGACCTCCAATGTAGTTGTCACAAACAAACATGGTTACGCGACCCTGTCCTCAGCTGTTTTTCATGACACAAGTGTTCAACTTTCTTGTTTGTTCACCAGCATCTGCAGGTAACGTCAACTTTATGATAATAAATTACCTGATGATCAAACAGATCTCAACCTTGCAATTGCAACATGCAATCAGCTTACACACTGCAGCTGAAAAAGATGTGGGTGTGTGTTTGCGTGTGTGAATGGTGGGAATGAGAGGATCTCTGTGTGTCCTATATAGGTTACTAGCTAGTCAGTTGTGCAACAACATAGAGAGCACATTCTTTCACAAGCACTTCACTCCGTATGTTGAAATTGCTGCTAACCTTTGATCTTTAATTAACCCACACACACAAGGCTTTCTTAAAGAGTAAGTATAACAGGTTGTTGTAGATTGAATATTTTAAAGTAGTCAAGATTGTGTGATTGTGTGTGGACACAGGGACTTCAGATTATGTTTTGAGACACTACAGGAAAATCAAACTACTTTTACTATAAAAGTAGTGAATTGTCTGCTGCCAGTCTTCCCTTGTTGTAATGAGTGCACATTAAAGAATTAACAAATAACTAATCTAAGAAAGGTAGAAGAAATAATACACAATGTAATGCATTGACAGCCTCCAAAAAATGAAGCTTACAGTATATTGAAATTGTAATGTTTAGTTGTTCTCATTATCTACCTGCAGTTAAGGAAACATTTTTCAGTTGGTCAATGCTTCTCTCTTGTGGGTAAAACAGGGAGGGCTGTTGGTAGCGTGCGAACACATACACACAGTTATGATTGTACCCACCCTAAACAGCATCTCCAGACCCCTCTGACCCTCCCTCCCCCACTGTTTCCTTTTTAAATCTGACATTATCATCCTCAACTCTTCCCTTTAACATCTCCCGCCAGTGTAACAGTAACAGCATCACACTGGACAGTCGCCCACATATATCAAATCTTTAATTTACCGTAACTTACGATGTATATAGAGTGGTTTCTTTGGGTTAATTGACATTCTCAAATGTGTCATAGTTTACACAACACTGATGCTGCCTTACAAAGACAGAGAGACAGAGGTTTAAAAAGGGATCTAAAGTTAATGCAGTTAACGAAACTGTATAACAGATAAATAAGTAATAAGATCCTTTTCAGCTAATAATCAATGCATTTCACAGACATAAAAATATATTATAACATGTTTAGTCACACTCAAACTACTTCTGTAATGATTTTTATATTTAATAACAGCTATTCTTATTTGTTTCTACATAAACACACACATTAAAGCGGGCTCTGCTTACTGTCAATCATCTAACAATAACAGGAAAACAGAGAAGGAATTTATTTCACAAGGAAATAAATCTCCAAACTTGACTGCACAGCCACATGCTTTGGGAACAGCAAAGTACATTAAACAGTGTTCCTTTGAGGACATTACATGATACAATAATGTGTAGATTTATGTTAAAAAAAAACAAAAATAAGTTGTTGTTTTTTATATCATAACTACTTGTTGTCTTCCATTGTGACCTGCTTCATCAACAAATAAAATCTAAATTCCATTATCAAAAAGTCATGGCCTTTAAAAACCTTATTATAAAAGGAAGAACCCCATAAAGTGTAGATTTTAATCTTTACATCCACACCCAAGACATTTTAGCACCACAGTGACAGTAACTAAAGCCAATAAAAAAAAAGTTTCCTTGTGTTTGCACATTATAAGTACACAACAAGGGGAAAAAAAGATGAAGAAAAGTCAGGGGTGGGAGGATTGAATGGTGTTGACAGGAACAGGTAAGTCAAATTATGAGAAAGCCATTTAGAAACAGAAAGAGATGTTATAAAAGTGTCCTCTGAAGCATATAAGAGCCACTGAGGATTGAAACATCCCTTCACACCCTCACACTCACACAGGGAACACCGTGAGGAAATACAGACAATAAAAACAGAAGAAACTTTGTTAAATCCTTGTTAGGTAAGTTTTTCTTCTACATCTAAGAATGCTTAAAGGCTACAGATGAGATCACAGCTGTATGAACTACCATAAACTTTACAATTAAATTGTATAATGAATAAGTATGGTTTATTTTATGGGCATGCGTTAACCTGGAGATTATCGGCCCTGTGTTGCTAAAATATACTTTCTCCAAAAGAAGAAATAGTAATGATCATAGTGCTTTTATCCAAAGGGATGATTTTACATGGTTTGTAAAATAAATGCTGGAGAGAAAACTATATCACAACAAATTCCTTTCCTGGACACAATACTTCTGGTTACTGACCAAGTTAGTAAGTACTTTGCATATACGTGCCGCACCGTTAAATGAACTCCATGTAATATTTGAATGCGTGTACAAGTAAACTATAAATTATTTTAAATCTCTGTAACAAAAGAAAACAACAGGTTTACAATATTTTGCTTTCTTTAGACTTCAAAATTTACAAACAACCAGTTAACATGTTGACATATCACTGTTTGTCTGCACAAAAACGAAGATGACACATTTTGAGATCTCATGTTGCATAAATACTTATATTATGCATTACATATTTTATATGTAGGTACAGCAAGGAAACAGAGGCTTTTTGTGTTTTACATTTGATTGAATATTCTGTAACATGCCTGTTGAATATTTTGTTAGTTTTTTATTTAAGGGTGCAGAACAAAAGTTTGAACTTTAACCACCTGAAATGGAAATTTGTACTGAGGGTAAAAACAACAAATGTGTAAATTGCTGTTATTGTTTGGGCCTCTGGTTGGTCTGGATTGTCAAGTGTCACATATGGTTGGTGGCTTAACAAGGTTGAAAAGGACAACTGAAAATATTCATAAAAACCTGCAGTCTGTCATCGCACCGTTAAATGAACTCCATATGAGTGTGCTTTCTGATTATCTTTCCATTACCTCCAGGTCCATCCACTGAAGAGGAAAATGAAGTTGATCTTTAAAACCACTTTTTTCTATTTGCTCCTGTTCTGTGTAACCAAGACATTAGGTAAGCGTGTTTGCTTTGTAAGTCTGATCACTAAAGGATTTAATATGTAAAGTTCAATTATTACAGACTGATAAAATATTCGTTTTCTCCGCACTTTGTGCTGTCTTCACACAGCCATGCTTTAAGATTTCAACTTCCTCCTCTGTTCCTTTCTTAAGGCATCAATATCCAGTCTGTCCCAGAAGTCAACAGTGAGGGTGTTGTACAGGTGGAGCTGAAGAAGACTGTGTCTATGGTTTGTCGGCCTGATGGCGGCTCTGACACTGAAGCTGATGAAGAGCTGGTGTGGCTCAGGAATGGTGCTCTGGTGGCTCTGAAAGAAGGAAACAAGAAGGGTGGCAGCAGCGTGTGTGTTACACCTGTTGTCCATGAAGATAACGAGGCCACTTTCACCTGTTACCTGAGCAGAAATGACACATTCAGGGCCTCTGTCACCCTCAATGTCACATGTGAGTGAGTCCATTTCAAGAATTTTCAGTCTATAATCTTTAAATACTATATTTACCACAAGACAGTGGGCAGGGAGGGGAAGCGGGTGTCTTTTTTGATTCTCGTTACAACTGTGCACCCGTTGTGGTTAAAAATTTGCAAGTTGTAACCAAATTTCTGCAAAACTACTGGCATTCCCATTCGACACAGCTGTTCGCAGTTCTATCTAAAAAGTGTCAGTATACTAACATGCTTAACCAAGATGGTTAGCGTCATCCTGTGGGAGCCATGAATGCCAATTTTTCTCATCAATATGTCCCATAGTTTTGGGGTTCTTTCTGTTGGAGCCAGTCTGGCCTGTTGTTTGACATACAATTTAAAGTTCGGGCATTGCTGCACTCTGCATATTTCTGCTTTAAGTGATGTGCATGTATCTGAAAAGAAAAAACACATTTGCTACAACAACCTCAGCTGCATTAATATTTTCTCTTCAGTTGGCCCACAACTCTCTGGGTCAGAGGAGGTTACAGTGGAAAAGGAGGCTGAGCTGGTCCTGCGGTGTGACATCTGGGCCAATCCGCCGGTCTCATCTGTGTCGTGGACACTAAATGGAAGCAAGGTGGATCTATTAGCAGGTGGCTTCAGTGTGACCAATGACGCCTTTACAAGCCAGCTAAAAACCAGCAGCGTGGAGGACAGCTTGCATGAGGGCACTTATCAGTGCACGGCGCACTTTCCCATGCATGGCGAACACAGCAAGCTTTTCCATGTCACAGCCACAGGTCAGTTCACTGGAGCAGTCAGCACTCCACAATGTTACCGATGCCACATCTGAGTGTTGAATACTTTTATTTAATAGACGATTCAGTCAGCCCATAAAATGATGGCTCAGTCAGTGATGTTAGTGAACGGGGTTAATTGTCTTCCTCCTCATTTGTAGAAAAGACCTTGAAGTTCCCGCTGATGCCGATGATAGCAGCAGTGGTGGTGTTGTGCTTCACTGCGCTTCTTGCCATTGTTTCACGGTGGGACAAAATCACAAAGGTAACTCTGGAAACACACACGTTAGCACTACGATTGAGTCGTTATAACCCTCTAATGCTCTAAATCTCTTTCAACAGTGCTGCAATTAAGTGGTGCCCAAAGAAGCTGGGCGTCTTCACCTCACCAAATGCGACAAGCCGTGAAGACATCACCACTCTATTTTGCGTACAAGAGACTGTGATTACCCATTCATGTAGCCTAGTTTTTATTTTTGTCATCATATTTTACATTTTTTAAAGGAATGTTTTGGAAACTGCATGCACTCACTTTGTTGACGAGAGTTTGAAGACTCATCTCTGTCTGTTTTCAGTCTTTGTGCTATGCTAAGCTAACTGCCCAGTGGTAGTAGTTCTATACACAGACAGAAGAGAGGGGTTCATCTTTTCATCCAACGCTTTTCAGTAAAGCAAATAATCATTGGCTTCAAAATTTTTCTTTTAAAGTCTGACAAAATGTTGCATGCCATCTGTGTTCAACAGTTGGTATTTATTTGACCATTAATCATGACAGGAGGATCCCTGAAGTTTGCAGTTGAGCTTGTTACTTTTCATCATGGGATGCACCCTGACCATGATGATCCAAAAGTGGGTTTTAACACTCCATGAAAGAACACTGACATTGTCAAGGACACTGCTCTTCTGGAAACATCAAAAAATAAAATGCCACAAGTTTAACTGTATATTTGAGAGTTATGGTTTAGGGTTAGAATATAGGGGGCAGTGAGTTAATGTAGTTAGTAAAGCTCATCTCACCAGCACAAAGCAGAATTTAGCATAAACTTAGCTCACTGTAGTTTGAATCATCTAAGACTAGAATTGTTTTTTTGCTTTGTTTTTAACTATAAGAGAATTTTTAAAACAGTTGTTCCACATTGAGAAATTAACAGACATAGACAGATAATATACTTGACACTACCATTTTCTAATTGCAGGCGCATGACAAAATTGCATACATGTTGTCTTTATGCACTGACATATGATGAGTGTATCTGCTCTTTTTTTGGGGGGGGGGACCAGCAAGATACAAATGCTTGTCAAGCTATCTAGCTAAAACTTCTGCTACAAGATTAAAAAAAAAAAAAAGCAACTTCTTAACCGAAAAGAAATATGAACTTTTATTAAGCTTTGGTTGATGTTTTTAAACCTCCCAGTGTAAAATGATGTGCAGTTTTCAGAGACATGTCATCAAACAGTTAAAACCATCAGACTAAATGTTCATGAAGGGACTGCCTCTGAATCAAAATCTTGGTGTCTAGTTTCCACATTTGCATTGAACTTTAGCTCCTGACTCAACAGTACAATCACAGCTTGTTAAAATCACGTTATACATTTACTCTTAATGAGACAAAAGGACAGGGATTGCCAGGTGTTGAGGTTCAAGGTCAAGGTCATTGTGTTCTTACCAATAAAGAAACATTTAACAGGTTTATATAAAATAATGCAATAATGATCAAGGACAACAAGAAAGAACAGGTATGATATCAGCTTCAGATGCTCAAATACAATATGAAGACAGGCTTGTTGTCTTAGTGGAGACTTTTATTGTGAAAGATGCTGCTTGTTAGGCTCACAGTTTTGAATCTCTAATCAATACTTTCTTTACTTGGTTTCATGAATTTGAACAATTACATTTCCAATCCATCCCTGGTGGGAAATTCTCAACATCAACTGTGTGCTCTAAAACACATTTTAAAAAGAGAATTGATGTCAGGCTGAAGAAAGACCTCTCTCAACTGCAATGTGTCAAAATGACAACATGAATATTGCTCAAAAGCTCAAATTGATTTGTATTTAGCGTTTATAAAATTGTAAAAAAAAAAAAAAAAAAGAAGTTGAATTCTGCATTTAGATAAAAGAAGACAAATTGTAGTTTCAATTACTCCATAATGAGTGTTCAGGTACCGAGAAGCAGTCCTTCTGTATCTTCTTTAATGGTCCCTAATGATACACTGATCTTTGCTTTGTGTCATAGACATGTGATGAAATGCTGGGAACCATTTTAATGTGTTAAATATGTTTCGAGCAGTAAGTCTTGTACAACTGACACATATTAAAATTGTATTTACAGAATACATGCAAACAAATGGACTAAAATTTTAAAAAATCATCCCAAAGCACTGGTGTATTAAAAACTTTTCAGAAGCAGGTCTGTAGTGACATCTGCTGGTCACCTACTTTCACACTCCTCCTATCCAATGACATACAATGTGTGTTCATGTGCAAATTAAGACAGAATAAAATATTGATGTGTAAGAAATTGACATCCTCCACCTGTGGATGACAAATGACAGATTACACGTATCATTATATAATCCAATAAAATATTAATAGCATGGCATTAAAGATCTTTAATACTGAACTGTGTTAAACTGAGGTGTGTATGTGTGTCATATTTGTTTTTATATTCGTGTGTAAGTGAGAAAAATATTAGAAAAGCCATGAATATACAACAATGCAATACAACAACACAAACACAGACTGGCCTGTTAGTTCTATCAGCATCTGTCTCTGCCAGTCAGTAAAACCTGAATATCATAAACCTCACAAAGATAAGTTTTATTGCTGAGCATGTTGTGTTGGATTGCATTTGACTGCAATAAGGAATCTCTTCAATATTTACACTGTCAGGAATCTTGCACATCAATCTTATGACTACATGCCATTATTTTATATGACCATATGACTGTAACATATGAATCTATTATGAATACAAAAATAAGGCCCAGAAATTTCTCCATTTTGATTCTTGACTATGAAATTTTAAAGAACTTAATTACAAAACTCTTCTTTATCTATTGTAGTGTGCTACCAATCGAATAAAAAAACATTAAGAAAATCTAAAGAACCTGGAAAACATATTGTCAAAGCATTGTTGGTTGAAATCTTGTTTCTTTTCTGTGTATTATGTATATATTATGTCGAGAATATTTCCTGTATATTAAACTTGGCATTCAATAAATCTAAATTTAAAATCAATAATGCATGTCTTATCTGTAAACGAATCTCATTCCCACACACCATTTTAAATATATATTCAACGTCAATTCTAAAAAAAAAGTTCTCATAGGCCTTTTAATTTAATTTTATAAATGCATTGTGAAAAAAAACATACCGAACAATTTATTTTACATCTTCAAAGTGTCTATTTTCAACGTACGTTTTTCACGCTGTACCACATAAAGTGCAATACTGGGCTGAAACGACATTTTTACGTCAGTACGCAACGTGATAAGTCATTTGGGGCGTGGTGACGCGGATCTGCGTGCAGTTCTCGGTCCACCGCCAAATTCAAACAGTGGAAGAAAGAAACAGGAGCTGCAGGAGCGGAGAACTTCATATACTCACAACCGACATTTTCAGGTGAGATATCGGTGCAGCAGATGGTTGGCTAACCGGTCTTCTTTTGTCTTTCTTAAATTGTTTAATGGAGATATATTTCTGTATAAACTGAGGTATTACTGTTGCAAGCTCACGGTGCCTTCACAAGTGCAGCCCTCTTTGTGTGTGTGTGTGTGTGCGTGCGTGCGTGCGTGTGTGCGTGTGTGTGAGTGTGATGATAACAGACCATTTACTGATCGTGATACTATTTGATGACATTTCATTGTTAAGAGTGTGAGTTGTAAAACGTCGTTCTCATTTGTCACATACGTGATAGTTCACTGTTATTCCCTCCTCTGGTTTGTTTTCAACGCAGCCATCCTCGGTTAATTTAAACAGGCCAGGACAGCCCGCAAAGCAACATTGTCCTGATCAAACAAAAGAATCGGGAGCTCCCATTAACGCGGTTATTGCTGCTTGATTGTAGAGGTTGTTACGGGTCACTTTCACCTTCATTTCTCACCTTTTTTTTTTTTTTTGTCAGTGACAGAGCACTGTGTGACGTAATTCATTAAATTAACTTTTACACTCAAATAAGCCTTTGCATGATCATGATTGAAATGCACTTATTGTAAGTCGCTTTGGATAAAAGCGTCAGCTAAATGAAATGTAATGTAATCTAATCTAATCTTCCTTGTCTTTGTCTTGATATCTTGAATTCTCTCTTTTACTTCATCAGCAATTGTGATTTCTTATTCATCATCTTGTGTTTCAGTGTGACTGTTATAGTGAAGTTATTTATAAAGTTATATCCTGTTCACATGTCTAAGTGTCCTTATGTTATCTGTCTCATTAGTGTATGAATGGGTGAATGGAAAAACCATGTTAAAGCGCTTTACAAGTACAGACCATTTACTCATACAAAGCTGAGTAAAGCAGCCACATGAGGAAAAAGATTGGTTCTTGTAAATGACTTGAAGTGTTTGGATACAGTGTGAAGTTTGTTTTAACTATAGCTAAAATTGTAGTATTAAGGCAACAGACAAATCAATAGCTCTAATTATATTTGTAAAGTGCTTGAAACATCTCTTTTAAGAAAGTTTTATCATTTTTGTCATATATTCAGCTTTTTGTTGTTGTCTCTCCTCAGATCAGGCAGTATGTCATCTTCAGTGATGGATGCGGTTGGCAAAGCCGTGGTTGGAGTCTGGCGGGCGCATACAGTCCTGGATGAGTCCGACGGGGCGGAGAGTCCCGAAGCCCCCGACCGTTTCCGCAAGCTTCGCTCCTCGTCTTCACTCAACTCTCTACGAATGTCTTTGCGCAAGCGGCTCCCGCTGCGCTCCGTCCAGGCCAATTCCCTCCCAGAGAATCCGACTTTGGACACCCCGAAGGAGCAACCAAAACCCAGCGCACTCCGCAAACTCACTCGTAGAGCTCGGAACTCCGTCAGCGACGTGTATCAGGTAGATGAATATGTATGGTTGCAATGTGGAGGTGGAGGTGCCAGTCCATACCGAGTGAAAGTGTCGGGAAATCAAATAGCTTTCTTCTTCTTCTTCTTTTTTTTTTTTTTTATTCCATATGAATTAACATCAAGAACATCCCTTTTTTTTCTTATTATTGTCGTCATCTCCCTCTTTCTGTGCATCTTTCTCTCTTTCACCCAGAGGTTTCAGAGGAACAAAGAGATTTCCCGTGAGGACTGTTTGGTAAAAACCCCAGGTCGCGATGGAGAAAACGCTGGTCCATCAAATTCTTGCACCCCAAAGCTTAAGCTCCGAGCTACAACACCCAAACGCACCCCCAGATCAGCAGCCACACCCGGCCGTACGCCAGGCTCTCGAGGATGGAGGGCTTCCGAGGCTTCTGTACCGGGGGTGAAACTGGGTGGAGGCAGGCGGCAACTGGTCCGCATGGCAGCGTTACGAAGTCCTTTTGCCTCCCCTAATACACAGAACCAGAGGCAGTGAGTTCCATAACCAGCTTCACAGTTGTATTCGTACATTATACTTATATTTTTACTATATTTCCGTGATTTATGCTTTTTTTTGTTTTAGCTTGTGAGTATCTGTTTTCTCTGCTGTAATAGAACATTTGACCGAGATTTGGAGTCAGTGTCCAGTGGACTCAGGAGGCTCAAACATCTGTCCAAGGCCTTTGATGACTTCATTGGCAAAGAGGAGAGGTAGAGCTCTTTCTATCTCTGTGTGGTAAATTGTTCATTCTCTGTTTGTTGAAGTTACTTTTAGTCCAGAGTGTTTGCATTTTGTGTGTTATTATTTCTTTAGAAAAAGAGTAATTGTGTTTTTGTTTTTTTGTTTTTTTAAAAGGCAGGTTTGGGACTGTTAAACTTTTTCTGTGTGAATCAAAGTGTGCGTTATAGGTGAATAGTAGTATTGTGTGTATTTGAGGAAGCCATCACTCCGTTTCCTTTTCCTCATACATACTGCAATCTGCCTCGAGGAGAGCACAGAGGAGCCCTCTCCATAATCTCAGACTGCAGTGCAGCTTGTGGGTCCCCAGACTTCCTCCCCCTCCCCCCAGACATTCTTCCCGCCTAGGTTTAAAAACTGGGCTTGTGTTTCTGGTATTCGAAGAAGGAGGGAGTGAGGGGGAGAAAGTATGGGTGTGGGAACTGGAGCCATATTAAATGACAAAAATGTGTGCGTTCTTTGCATCACTTCCTGTGTTGACATTCAAAATCTTAAACCACTGTCAGATCCGTAAAGAATTGAACTCCATGTGAAAAGCAGGAACGGACATGAACAGTGAGCTTGTTTGTTATTTGTTTGCTTTACTTGCATTCCTCACTGTATGAAAACATCTTTTCTTTGGAATTAAAACGAGTTTGTTTTCCACCTACAACAGGCAGTTCAACTATTCCCTAATTGCGGAATAGGACAGAAGGTAAATTCACATCTAAAAAAAAAAAAAAAAAAATCCCACTAAAACCTGATGAGTTGTGGAAACGCATGCTCCGAGTGTGACCAATTCTGCCACATGACAACGCATGCCAAGGCTAACCATGCATCAATGCATGGGCTGCTGTGTGTGTATATGAAACTATAAGACTCTGTGTCCTTGCAATGAAAAGCTTTTCTTTTACAATTAATGAATAACTTGCATTGTCCAAACACAGGATGCTCTTCCTCTGCCAGACTCACACTTCTTTCTGACTTGATGACCCTTTGCTTTGACCTTTTCTTTGTCACTTGATTGGCTCTTAAATACTTCCTACCACTTACCAGGTTGTCTGCAAGTCTCACAGAAGCAATACAATTTTGAAATTTTCCAAATTCAAAGGTATGAATGGACTAAAATGAACAATGTCGTTCCTAGATACATTTCCGCCTGATAAGTTAACACTCGCTTTTATTTTGAAAGATTACAATGATACAATTTGTAAAAAATGTACATAAATATATCGTCAAGCTGGTCCCATTTTCCATTTCTCATCAGCATTAATATTGGACTGTGCTGACAGGTCATCATTGTAAATGAGAATTGGTTCTCAATTGATTTTACCTGGTTAAATAAAGGTAAAAAAAAAAAAAAAAAAAAATATGGTCTTAAAGTCTTGCAACTGAGTCGATGACACTTTGATGACTCGTCCTCCCTTGTTTATACACTATGCAGTAATTTGTGTTTTCTCTCTGCAGACATGGAACAAGGGAACGTTCTGGGGGAACGATAATGAGAAAGTTGGACCCCAGCGGTAAACTCAGCCGCTCAAACCTGACACGTCGAGCCACACGCTTCTCGAACACGATCTGCAAGGCCAACTGAACTACATGGATGTGTGTATGTAAGACACAGGACCTATTGTAGCCATGTTTTACATTTATCCTTTTTGTGGGGTCACTGTTACATATACATGTAGTGTTATTATGATACATGGCAGCTTGTCTTGTTTTTTGTTTTTTTATCTATACTGTGCATAATTAGCTGCCTCTGTGTGAGTCTTTGCGTGTTTACACATCTCAGGTTAGCTAGTTTTGGGTTAAATATCCTCACTAGCTACCAGAGGGATTTTGTTGTGTATGTATGTCATAGCTGCTACAACCAAATGTCTTGGTTACATTTCCAGAATACTAATATTTTAGGTAGTGTCCTCACTCTCTATAGAAAAGTTGTGCAGAAATCTGCTTTAAAGAGATGCTGCACAAAACCAGAATTATATCTGCAGAACTAACACTAAACTTACTGACAGCAGGGAGATTAATTTTCCTCTACTTTAAACGTATGCAATAATGTTACTAACATTTGTTACTCCTTTTTAAATGACATTTGATTATGCCAAATTGTAAAGTCTATTTTCTATGAAAGGGAAGTTGTTTTTTTTAAATATCACTTAGGCAGTATTTGAATGGGAACTTTCTTTGAGGCGGAGGTCGGCACTTGTAACGGCCTGTGAATGATTAATGCAGCAATACAAGTGTACACATAAATCATCTGATAATGTGATGGGGAAGATTTAATGGCTCATTACCAGTTGATGGCCATGATGATAATGTTATAAAGACATATCCAGCAAGTTATTAGTGCAGTGACTGTCAAGATAACAGCCTCAAATGAAGCAAAACACTGTTTTTTATATATTGGTACCTCTTTTTCTGCATTAATAGGAGAAAAAAGGGAGAAATTGTGTCTTAATGTGAAAATAAGTTCTACACAATAAAACGATAAGCTTCAAAACCCCCAACTGTATTGTCTGTAATGTTTTTCTTATCACATATTAATTGCTATTCTCCTAAGGTTATTGCTGATGTCTATGGAAAAATATCAATACTGTCTTCAATTAAAATGAACTAGGCACTGTAGCTGTCAAATATTCAGTCTTTGTGTTTTTTTTATACCACCAGAGCACATCTGAAATGGTCATGAACTTCACAACTTTAATGTCTTAGTCCTTCATCACTGCACAAATGGATAAATACTAACCTTTTAGGTAAAAATGATTGTTTTTAGATTTAAAAAAGACAACTTAAATATGCAAAATATTCAACATGCTTTTAATAAGAAACGTTTAGTAACTTTGCAATGTGAAATGCATTAACTTTTTACACCATTACAATATTTAACATACAGATGAGTGAAATTACGGTTTTACAAATTAGGCAAAACAATGTGGGTGGGTTTAATGGACTCTTCATGTTTTTTCTAATTGGGTTCTTACTGTTCTCTTGTTTTTTACATATTGATTGAATGTCAGTGTACACACATCATTTGATCAACAGATGAAAGTGTAATGTGTATGCTAAGACTATAAACGGATAGTTTAAGATATATTTGAAACAAATTGCTACTGTATTATATTTCAATATAATCACATATCCATAAATTAATAATGCATTTACTTAGTCAGTGTGTATTTAAATGTGATGCTCTTGTACACGTTTAACTCCACCACAATTATTTACAGCTACAGTCACCATTTACATACATATTTTCTCCAACAAACATGGGCTGTTTATAGGGTTTCATGCAACATTAATGATTAAACTACTCAACGGTATACAAATACAACGAATAGCTCCAAATCAAAATGCTCGAGATCAAATATTTCTGTATTCTATAAAGTAGTTTTGGATATAACCAGACAAGCGTGTCCTCGTGTGCCGCATCACGATCACAGCAGGTGAAGCGAGACTCGCTCGGTTTGTCCCTTGCCGGTAGCCGTCATTAGCTCACGCTTCGTTGAAATCGCTCCGCCTGTTCTGTCTCTCAGGCTTTGTACCCAGAGCTGAAACCACGCCACCGCCACCTTCTCCAGGATACCGGGGCTGCTAAACATCAGAAAAATGGCCCTCCACGTTCCCAAAGCTCCGGGCTTTGCCCAAATGTTAAAAGACGGCGCTAAGGTGAGATTGAATCCGCGTGTTTGGGGAGGGAGGGGGGGTTCAGCTCAGTCTGGGGTCGCTTTGACCGGGTGGTTTTCAACGAGCGCCGTAGCTAACGTTAGCCCCTGAGTTAGCACGTTTATTCACATGTCATGTGGGAGACTTCTAGAAAGCAGGCGAGGCCGCTCGGAGCTGCGGGACCCCGGGGCTGCTCGGGCGGATGACAGACTGCTTTCACGGGTCTTTCACAGTTAGCATTGAAACATGACGTACACTGTATGTCTGCAGTGTTTCAGCAGCGGGGGATAACTCGGGACTGCAGTCACACCCAGTTGGCATGTAGGTAACTGTCACTACCTCAGATCAGTCTGGCTGATGGTGATGCTTCCTGTTTTTTGGGTTAGCTTACATGCCTCAATTCATCTATACTTTTTTTTTTTTTTTTTTTTAATAGAGGTTTTGTCAATGCGTTTTTAAATGGTTTGCCTAGTTTTGCTGCTCTCGCATGTCTATGACATCTCATATATTTCTAGAATATCACCAAGTCATATCAATAGAATTTCTTGTTTTTAAACATTCAGTAAAGTCTGTTGATATGATTTGCTTCACTTTAACAGTTAGACAGAATGATGATAAATATTTCTTTGACATTCACACTGATTAAGTGTATTTTACCTGTCTTGAAAAGTCACAGCAGTCGAGTTCTTCTTTTGTCATCTAACAGCACTATTCAGGGCTTGAAGAGGCGGTTTTTCGTAACATCAGAGCATGCAAGGAGCTTTCCCAGACCACACGCACCGCCTATGGGCCGAACGGTAAGTGCACTCCTCCATCAGTAACGTACACGATTGTATTAAGTCTTTGTTTCTGCTTTCGCCTTTGAGAACCTAAACTGGACAACAAAACGGCAATTGCTTCGTTTCAGGTATGAACAAAATGGTCATCAACCACCTGGAGAAGCTGTTTGTCACCAATGACGCCGCAACAATCCTCAGAGAGCTTGAGGTAAGGAGACGCTCTTGTACAACTCACTGAATTTCAGTTGAATGCTTAATAAATGTGTGTTTAATGATTCCCATCAATGTAATGTGTTTTTGTAGGTGCAGCATCCAGCAGCTAAAATGATCGTGATGGCGTCCCACATGCAAGAGCAGGAGGTCGGAGACGGGACCAACTTTGTCCTGGTGTTTGCTGGAGCTCTGCTGGAGGTGGCTGAAGAGCTGCTCAGGATGGGCCTATCCGTGTCAGAGGTAAACAAGTGCAGCTGGCAAACATCATTGTGTGTCTACTTTTTAGATTATATGCCAGCGTATGAACATGTGATTATAAGGGAAAGAAAGCACCAGCATGTCAATTGAAACTTTGTTTACATCTATTTATGCATATACGATGTAAAACAGTCAGTTATGATGTTGTCATTTCATGGTGCTTAGCAGTACAAAGAAACCGGGGGAGGAGGGTGTATGTTAAATTGAATTTCCTTTTTCGGCCACACTGCACCCTTAACTGATGCCTGTTTTGCACAAATAGTGTAATTTTCTCAGAAAAGCCTGTGTCTACTTAAAAAAAGAAATTGAGAAAACAACCATGTCATTGTTTCTTCCGCTCAATGCATCTTTTCTTACCACTGACCAATCCATCCTTATAAACACTTAAATAGCAGACAGGTACAACTGAAACTGCTCTGGACTGTTGTTTTTTTTTCTTACTTAGTCAACACACATTTAGTGGTTTCTGTTTTGAATTCACCTCAGAGACTTCACTACATACAGTAACTGCTTACATGACCCAAAAAGTGGTCTTTAAATATAATCTGATACTTCTGTTAGTAGTAGTTGTAGTACCATTAGTTCTTAGAGGAATGCTAAAAGTTACATGCTGCTGTAGCGAAAAAATTTCCCCTCTGGGATTAATAAAGTAAATACCTACCTACCTACCTACCTACATGTTACACAAATCAACTAATTATTAACAATAAAAATAATTCTTGTTCTTTCCTTTACAGAGTTAATATTGATTAAGCACTGGGCCAGAATGTGAAATATTTGCATCTGAGGTGGTTGAATTGCTGCACCTTGTCATTGTGTCCTTTCCTCTTTGCCCCAGGTGATTGAAGGCTATGAGATTGCCTGTAAGAAGGCTCTGGAGATCCTGCCAGACTGCGTTTGTTCCTCAGCCAAGAACCTCCATGACATTAACGAGGTCACATCTCTCATTCGTCCAGCCGTCATGAGTAAGCAGTACGGCAACGAGGACTTCCTCGCCAACCTCATCGCACAGGCCTGTGGTGAGTCAGCAATGCAGACTACCTAAACCAACCATGGGTGTTAAAAGGTAATTATCTTGATGTCAGGATTATTTTTGTTTTTCTCTGACTTTCTTTTCTTGACTGGGTTTGTGCTACAGTATCCATCTTCCCCGAGTCTGGCAATTTCAATGTCGATAGCGTCAGAGTATGCAAGATTCTGGTAAGCAGCATTAAGAGTTGATTAAAAAAAAAAATTCTATGTGGGTGTGTTGTATGCCTCTAAGTTATAATGTGTGGGGTTTTCAGGGTTGTGGGGTGACCGCATCTTCCATGCTGCATGGCATGGTTTTCAAGAAGGAGGCGGAGGGAGATATCACATCAGTTAAAGACGCCAAGATCGCGGTCTTCTCCTGCCCATTCGACTGCATGGTGACAGAGACTAAGGTAAAGAATACGACACACTCTCTTTCATGCTTAAGAGGAAATTGATCAATAAGGACTCTGCAAACTTAAATTTTATGCTTTAGCATTACAAATGTACAGATTCTTTTTGGGCTGAATACCATTTAGCTGCTTCAGTTCTGGTGTGGCCTGCTGTCATGGGCTTTTAAAGTGTGCTGCCTTATGAAGGTGCTGACCACTGTCCTGTTTGTTCCACAGGGCACAGTGTTGATAAATACTGCAAAGGAACTCATGGACTTCAGTAAAGGAGAGGAGGACATGATGGAGGCTCAGGTGAAGGCCATCAAGGAGGCCGGTGCCAACGTGGTGGTAACCGGAGGCAAGGTGGCTGACATGGCGCTGCACTACGCCAACAAGCACAAGCTCATGGTGGTCAGGTAAGATCCACATCAATCCAAGTGATCACAGCTTTGTTTCCTTCAGAATTAAACCAGTTATGAAAAGAATCTTCCACCAAATGCAGATAGTTTGAACTAAATGCGGACCTGCAACCTGTGTTACTGTTCTTAGTTCAGGTTGACATAATAGATGTTCAGGTTTTATGTCACTCTTCTAAAACATCACATTACAGTGGAAGACATTTTGTTTGTGCCGCAAATAAAATATTTGTCATAAAAAAAAATGAAAATAAGACAGATTTCACTGTGAAATCAGAGATGTGTAATAAATAATTTTTTTTGGCACTGAATTGCTTCAATTATATCTACTATTGAAAAATGACTCGTCATTCAGAAATAAATTAAACACCCGGGCTACATCCACACTAACATGTTTTTGTTTTAACGTTTTGCTACGTTTATTCAGGATTAAATCTCATCAGTCAAGTTATCAGTGCCGGTATAGAACATTTTTGAACAAATACCCAGCATTAAGCAAAATACCACCAATAATCATCCCAGGTGCTCAAGTTATAAAGTTTGACATTTATGATGTCTTAAGTCCTTATAGACAAATAAAGACTTATTTGCTCTTTGTTATAATCTGTCATTCTGTGGCAATTATCACATATTTTTGACAGTATTATGCTGCCACACATTTTTGTTTGTACCATTCTGTAATTTTGTCTTCACTGGGGAAAAAAATAAATCAACATAATTGATGACAGTATCTGTAATGTAGTGGTATTTATGGTAGTGTATCTTAATTTGTCCCCTTTAGGCTGAACTCCAAGTGGGACCTCAGGAGGTTATGTAAGACTGTGGGCGCTGTAGCACTGCCCAGGATGGTGAGTGGTGTCTTGTCTTGTCCAGATCAAGTATTTAAATCATAATAACAAAAAAACCAAACCTTTATATGGCATGTAATTATATCTTTCTGCACTTACAGATGCCTCCAACTCCAGAGGAGATGGGTCACTGTGATGATGTGTTCCTCACGGAGGTGGGAGACACTCAGGTGGTGCTCTTCAAACACGGTAAGTCACTCTACTCCACTCTTATGAACCTTAAATGTAAACCTGCTCTTTAGGCTTACCTTGTTGTTTGGTATTGATTGTTTGAAACAGAGAAAGAAGATGGTGCCATTTCAACAGTGGTGATCAGAGGCTCCACTGACAACCTGATGGATGACATTGAGAGGGCTGTAGATGATGGAGTCAACACCTTCAAGGTTCTGGTCAGGGTAAGTCAATACAATAAACCACACTAAGATTTGTGATTAACTTTGGTAATAGACAATCTAAAATTAAATTTAAAGAATCTGTCAATGCACAAAATATTATGTTTTTTTGTTTGCATATAAGAGGAATACGCCATATTGCCATAAAAGGTCTTTGTTGTACTCCTGATATTTCTCTCAAGGAGAAATTCTTTGAAGTTGTTTGCCTGCTATAAACATCATATATGTGGAAAAGACAGAGCTGAGTTTTTATTGACTAATTTCATGCATGTTGAGTTTTAGCATTTAAGCTGAATTCTTCAGTGTTTGTCTTTCACTGTTGACCTGCACAACGGCTACAGTTTCTGTGTCATTCTTCATCTTTAGGACAAACGTCTGTTACCCGGAGCAGGAGCCACCGAGATCGAACTGGCCAAACGGATTACCTCGTACGGAGAGGTATGCAGATTTGAATGCATTAACTGAGGCGTACCACGTTCTCACTAATGACTCTAATCTTCTCTTGGATTTGCCCTTTTTGTCTTTGCTGCACCACCGGTTGATAAATTGCAGGAACACCAACCTCTTTTTCTTCCTCCCCTTCCGCAGTCCTGCCCTGGTCTGGAGCAGTATGCCATTAAAAAGTTTGCTGAAGCCTTCGAAGCGCTGCCACGTTCTCTGGCTGAGAACTCTGGTGTGAAGGGGAGCGAGCTCATTTCTAAACTGTATTCTGCGCACCACGAGGGAAACAAGAACGTAGGCTTTGACATTGAGGTGTGTATGTGTACATGAGAATGGCTGATTGTCTCCGATATCAATTAATTAAAGTTTATTGAAGACTCAGGGACTCGTTTGTGGTGGAAGGGAATAGATTTTTTTTTTTTTAATGCTTAACCATTAGTTAAAAAAAGAGTTGAAAATTATCGGCGACCTTTTCTGTTTTCCTGAATGCAAAGCAGTCCAGTGCCTTTATTGCTCAGTGTGTGTGTGTGTGTGATTCCATCATAAGACTGCATGTTCTTGACTGATGGTGAGGATGGCATGTTGTCTTCAGGGAGAAGGCCCTGCTGTGAAGGACATGCTGGAAGGAGGCATCGTGGAGCCTTACCTGGCCAAATTCTGGGGCATCAAACTGGCCACCAACGCAGCCATCACAGTACTGAGGGTGGATCAGGTGCGTAAAGAAGCTGTCATGACATGCAAAGCTCTACCTATAGTCAAAATCAGTCTCGGACATGAACATTTTATTTGCAGCTTAAAATGAATGCAGCTGTTGTTAAAGCTGGACATCGGCAATACTTTTAGTAGTATTAGTACAGTATTTTTGTTTCAGGGGGTTTTGCTGACAGTAAGAAAAATATAGAAAAATGCTTCTATCGATCTGCCAACTATAAGAATGACTACCGGCGTTTTGCTTGGTTTTCTCCAGTTGTTGTTTTTTTAAAATTGAATTTAAAATGATCTATCTATAAATTTACCTCCAGGATTTTGACGAAGAATTTGAACTGAACAAACAACGTCACAAACTTGTTTCACCCACCACCTGTATGTGTGGTCTGGAGCACACACTGATTTCTTGGAGTCTTGCATTCAAGCATGAAGCTGGAGTTTGATTTATTGAGTTATTTGTTTCTTGACAAAGGCTATGGCCTTAACATGTTTCTGTCTCCCATCAGAATAACTGTCACTTGAAGCAGAGTTGTATAAATTGTTCATGTTCTGTACATATTTTGTGTATAATTTCATACAAAACAGATGTTCTTTTAGCAGGTGTTGTGGGGTGCTATGTGATTCAGTAGTTTCCAGATAGTTGACATCAGTGTGTGTGTATATGTACGATCCAGATCATCATGGCTAAGGCTGCAGGGGGACCCAAGGCTCCCAAGCAGAGAGGCCATTGGGACAAGGACAGTTGGGATGAGGCGCCTGATAATTTTGAAACTCACCATTAGAGGGCGCGCGCACACACACCCACTCTGTCAGTAGGTTTTGGAATGTGTGTGTGCTTTAAACTCTGCACAAAAGCACTCGCTCGCTCACAGCACACTGAAGTTGTGAGATGTTTGTTGTTCGGCCTGTCACTACTAACACTGGGTGTGATACGGAACTCAGTGCAGAGAAATGTTGTATTGTTGTGTGGATTCAGTCACTTCACGTGTTTTTTTTTATAACAATACAAGGTGTGCCTCACGTCTAAACTTGCACAAAATAGATACTGTATGGTGTGACAGCATGCTGCCTGCACTCATGAACTCATTACCTTGCAGTGAACGTCTTCAGACAAGTGCAGAATAATACAATGTTGCATGTAACATCATTTAATTTAAAGGGAATATCTGAATGAGATTCAAAAGTTTTGGAGTCATTCATTTGTTTGAAGTATCTCCATTTGAAGAGGCTATGTGAAATTAACCTGTCCTGTTTGACCTCTATTTGCTGGGACCATTTTATTAGTTTAATCTTAAACGTGTTCACAGCTTGTGCTCCATATATTTTCCTTTTCAGCACATCTACTCTTACGGCATACATGTTGCCATGTGTGCTCATGAATATGTAATCCCCATAAATAGCCTTCTGCAATGTCTGTATGGATTCAAATCCCCTTGTTCACTTTTAAAATATAGTCCAGGATTCAAGCAAACATTTTGGCCACATTTGGTCATTTCTATGTTTGTGTTGTGGCAAACGTCAATTATTTCAGTTCAGGTTTCTTTGAGGTTTTAACATGCCTGCTACTGTCTAACAAGTGTTTTCGTGTCAGAGTCGATAACCCTCCACCCGTCTCGGGGCTCACTGCCAGCTGCATGAACCTTGGTGCTCTTAAGGACTGACTTACTGACTGCTATTGTTCTTTTCTCTCCCTTCAGATCATCATGGCCAAACCCGCAGGGGGACCCAGAGCTCCCCAGGGCAAGAAGGACTTCGATGAGGATGACTGAATTTGATGCTGTCCAGCTGATGCTGCTTTGACCCTGAAAGCTTCACAAACCTTTTCTACTTGTTTATTTAAAGTTCAGCTGTTCGGTTTATTTTGTAGAAATGACCTGGCATTGGTCAACAAATTAAGGTGTGAAAGTAAAAAGTACAAATTGTTCTGTTGCTTTTTATGTTCTTAGTCCCAAATAAACGCCGTCACGTCTTGGTTTGGATTCTGATTGTACTTTATTGTGTCATCGGTCCATCGTCTGTCATTGTAATGCTTTGTGTTTGTTGGCAGTTTAGTTGAGCGTTTGATCAGATAGTGAAACTTTTAATCTTGTGATTTTAGTTTTCTCTCAACCATTCAATGAGGAACGAATAGCTTGGTCTTGGTGCCATTACGGCCCAAAACGACTGCATTTCCCAGAGTCACCAGACTCCATCTTGTTTTGTTGAACCTTCCCTTTGAGCTAATCAATCAACACCATGCAGGGTTGTGTGCCAATGCTGCAAACCTGTATGCATTTTCACCTTTGATGTTGCCCCTTGGGTTTGCTCTTAACATGTTAAAGCTGCAGAAATAATTCATGCACTGCTTTATTTGTAGAACAAGTGCAAATGCAAAAGTCAGTTGAAGATTTATCACCAAATGTCTTGGTAGAAAGCATCCAGAGTTTTAATGAGAAATTCTATGTTTTCTTATTCGTAAACCAGAAATCAATGCAAATGATGTAAACATTAACAGAAACTCACTATGTGTAAATGGTGTTTGCGGCTCTGATTACGTTGAGCAGCAGGGGGAGCTGAAATCCACCTGGTTGCCGTCTCATTGGATGGCAAAAATGTGGGCGGATTTGCGCTGACGTTGCCCATACTCCGGATTAACTTGTTTTTTTTTATGTCGCAACATCTACCGCATTTTGCACCGGACACCCAGGTCACCTGCGCATTGTTAAGAGTATTACCAAGCTTCTCCGAGCCTTAAATTAGTCTGCGTGTAGTGCAGTGAGACTGTGGATTGGCCGCGGTGATGGCGCACAGTACGGTGTGAGTGCCTGGATGAGGAGCAGACGTCGCACTGAGGTTACAGTGCTGATGTCCTGTTACACTCATGGGGGCCGACGGCAGTAAAAACAGGAAGGTGAGTTGAATGAAATTCCTGGTTGCTAAGGTGTGACGCACGTACGGGGTTCCCTGTTTCCATGGAGATGATTTTGGTGTCCAGGTGATAACGACCTGACAGTGACGATCCTGAATGATGTGTGCCAATGTTTTCTTTTAGCAGCAGGTCTGTGTAAACTGAAGTCTAATACATTTGCATTGTTATTATTTATTTATTTTTTTAAAGTTATTGATATAATAGTTATTGATATAACTGAATACAGGATATTCTCTGGTGTTACGCTTTTACATTGAAGGCGCGATTATCTCGCTTCCGGTATCGACATTTACAATCCATTGGCAAATCAACATCTTTAAACAAACGTCCAAGTTAAATTTGGACACTTACTGTTTCTAAATTAGTTGTCAAGTGAATGTTTTATTGATGAAAGTCATTTCAGCTGAGTGATTATAGATGTGTCCGTTAATGTGCCTCAGATGATAATGACATCCTGCATGGCTGATTACACACATCTTGCACCACAGAGCATCAGATCTGCTATGCAGCATAAGGCTGCATAGCAGGGGGGTTGGGGGGGGGGGGTGTGACCGACTGACTGCTGATTGGATGTAGACAAAGATTTTTTTTTTTTTTCCCTGTTGTTGAGTCACAGAAGAGGGTCGGAGGGGGAAGATGGAATGATCATGCTGCAAAATACAAACAATAATCACACAGTGGGTAATCTTGTGGAAGGAGGAGGAGAATTCAATTATACTATATGAATGTGGGCTATAGCTTACTGTTTGTCCAATTGCTTAAATAGAGCTACAGATTAGGGAACATGATGTAATCCAACATTACAGGAACTGTGTTTGCACTAAGCAGCTGCACAGTGTGCCAATATGAAGCAATGCTTAGGGAACTTTACCTGCTTAAATCGTGAAGCATATCTTTTAAAGGTATCTTTCTGCCCTGCATGCCTTGCACCACCTTGCCTCGTGACGTCTGGGCTCTGAAATCCCAAAAGGTCAAGTAAAGCACAACATTGCTTTTAGCAGTGCATGCCTGCCTTGATAAGTGTTCATACTTGCCCTTGCGTAAAACAGGCCCTGAATTAACAGTGTTTGTCAATTTAAGACTCGAGCAGTTGGCTAAAACATAAAAGTATAAATGCTGCTGTCCTGTTATAGGCTATCTCTATACGTGAAAGGATCTTTTTCAAACCTCCTTGCCTAAAACATGTTCACTGCCATGATCCATAATCATTCAGGATAATAACAAGAATAAACTTTTTTTATGTTACATCTGCAGCACCCTCTGCTAAACTGCTTTTCTCATGTGTCCTCCTCTGTCTCCATAACAGAGTCCCTCAGAGGGGAAGGAGGATGAGCACTTCTCTTCTGGATGGCGTGGCTTCCTCTCCAGTATGGGCCTGTCTCTCCCAGCAGGCCTCTGTCGCCTGGCCCCAACTGCCCTGCGTCTGGGCCAGCGTCGAATGCTCCAAGGCAAGGCCCCCGATATCCCGGAGCACGTCCTGAGGTTGGCTGGTGTCGGACCAGAAAAGCTGAGAGCAGAGTGGAGCCTGCCTGGGTTTATTTCCATGTTCCTGCCTGAATTCCCCCATAGAACCATCCCTGGGCATGAACACTTTCAGGTAGACCTCAGTTCCTTGCTTGCTGTGTCTGCATAATGCAATACTTGTGCTAATATGACCTTTTTTTTACCTGGCTTGTCTGTAATGTTTTCTCTCTCTGTTCGCCTCACCAGGTGCTGGGTTACATCGCCAAAGGTTCATTTGGACCCATTCTGAAGGTGAAGGACAAGGCCAAACAGAAAACATATGCTGTCAAAGTGAGTGCTCGGACTGAATCGCACATTTCAGATTAAAAAAAGGCATGAAAGAGCAGCCAGTTTATTAATTCCTTAAAGTGTTGCATGCAAAGGAGCTAAATCTGAAAGGATGACAGGCTGGGTGAGTTGGTTTTGACCCAATGCTATTTTTTCTTTTTAGTGACTATTTGTAGGCTTGTACATTTTAAAAGTAAAAGAAGCACAGAGTTTTCTATTCTGGGAAAACCTTTTTAAAGACTATGACGTTGTTGACATTAACTAAAAAGTTGCTTTTAATGAACATGAGGACCCTCAGTTATCTGCAATCACTGGACTTTAACACAAACACCAATTACATCATTGTTGGAAACTTAAACTGTAATACATATTCTTGTTAATATCAAAGTCATGACTGTCCCGTGTGTGCCAACAGGTTATACCTAAATCAGAGATTATAAGACTCGGCGTCTTAGAGCAGTCAAAAGAAGAAGTCATAGTCCAGGTGGGTACTGCCTTGAAAATCTTGGTGTGTTTGTTGATTTTAGAAAGCGTTTTTTAGACTTCAGTTTATTCCTTTGAAAGCATAGGGCTTTAGAAATTGACAATACAACATCCAAATATGAAAACACTACCATGAATAGGTGCTTAATTTCTTGACATTATTATAAGATCTGACTAAAATACTTAGGGTATAAAAATTGGTGAAAAATACCATGAAATACTTCTGTATGCAGATGATGTGTTGATATGTCTGTGATTTATTTATTAATGGAAGGTATTATGACTGTAATATAACAGACCCTTGGTTATTGGCTTTAGGATGTGAAAAACTGTTTAGGTATTATCAGTCGCCCTTCCCTCAGAAATTATGCTTTTAACATGTCTAACTTTAACTACTTTCATGTGTGATTTTGAGTCTTTGAATTTCACCAACAAGACCTGAAGTTACTGAAGTTCTGATTGAGGTCATCTTCCAGAAAATGTGGTTGCACTGAGGATGGAAAGAAAGTATCGCTCTCTCTTTGATCAGTGGTCAGAATTAAGCTTTTTCCGGTTGACCTTTAACCTTTGCCCCGCAGCGTCAGATCCGCCACCCATTTGTCCATGACCTGCAGGATTGCTGGCAGACGCAACGCCACCTCTTCATTAGTGAGTCAGCCATAGATGAGTGACCCAATCCAACCCAGATCCACCAACCAAAGGCCCCTTCACTCCACCTTTTCTCACCTCAGCCCTGGTAGCATCATCTAGGATCTACCCACAATCCTCTTATCAAGTCTTTTAGCTTTGGGTGTTTGTGCTTGTACACCACCTAGAGACACTTTACCAGACCCCCACAACCCTGCAACCCCAGTCTACCACTTCCTCTGCATCGTGTAGCTGCTTCGCCCTCTTTCCCTTTCCTCCGGAGCATTTACCCTTTTTTCCAAATCAGCCAGTGATCCAGAAAGTGTGACCCACTTTGTTTCCTTCCCCCCCTCTGTGAAAAGAGAGCGTGTTAGCCCAGAGACCAGATGTTGTCGCATTCGAAAGCCACTGCTTGGTTAAACTGTGAATCATCACTGAATCACATCTGTAGAGCCATAAATGTAGAGGGTGGAAATCATTACTATGTCATCGCTGCTGCTCTTTAGTTTGATATTGAACAGCTATTTACAGGCCGAAATCTTCATCAGGTTTGTGACTGTGTTGCACTGCAGCTGAGGCAGATATTTTTACCATGATGAAGGTTTCTATGAACAAATCTGAAAGTGCTTCTGAACATTTGCTATGTGCTTGACAGCCTGGAAAAAAAAAAACTGCTGTAAATTGCCTGTTTGGTCTGTAGAGGAAGATAGTTTTATGCTCTCCGCTCTTCACTTCCAGACGACACTTCTCTTTCCTGATTTCTATCACTTGTGTGTGTTCTACCTCCCGCTGACCTTCACTACAACTCACATCTCACACTGTAATGCAGAGGCATGTTTTAATGCCGTTTCTCCTCCCAAAGTGTGTGACTACTGCAGCACAGGAGACCTCTACACCTACTGGCAGATGATTGGTCATTTCACAGAGGACACTGTACGAGTATTCGCAGCAGAGCTGGGATGTGCGCTTGGTGTGTATGCTACAAAATAATACTAATATACTGCTTATAAAACTAAGGACATGAACCTACATGCATATCGTAGACCTCACCTTTCTCCTTATATATCCTAATTAATTCAAAGTGTCAGCATGAACGTTGCTATAGTTATTTAATTGTAAGTAATTGTAAATGGAGGTCTAATTAAAATTAGATGAGGTCTCATAGGATCTCCCACTGCAACAAAGCATTGCCAGGTTTTTATGTATGCCAGTGGGGAGACTTGGACTTAAAAGTCCAATGGTTACGTTTTATGTGCTGTTTTTTTTTCCATAGGCTTTCTGCACGACTTTGGGATCATCCACAGAGATCTGAAGGTAAGAGACAGAGGAAATTCACAAGTTTATTTAGTTTATTCTGGTAAATCGTGCATGTAAAATAAAGTCCCTCTTATATTCAAAAGATTAGAGATGATATTAGTCCTTAATGATATTGTACAATTATTTTTCAACAAAAATTGTATAAGATATTGTCCCATTAGCACAGATACAAACCCAAAGGCAGCACATAAATTATAGCATTATGTGTATAACTAAATCATTTCAGTTAACACATGTTGGAGTAAAACATAAAATAAATTGTGTCCCAAATTGCAGAAGGAAAAAAAGAATGCTTCTTTTCTCACCTCCCAAGCTTTTTCCAGCTGTCTGCCCTACTTCCATGTTTCATATATAAAGAGCCAACTCAGCAGTTGTTTTGCACGTTCTCAAAGTCTATTTCTGTTTTTATCTTACTCACCAATATTTTGTGTAGTTCTGGGTAAAAAACCTTCACATACTAGATACTTTATAACCTAGCTATTTCATACAATAATCAGACTAGATGGCTTCATGAACAAAACACATTTTTTTTATACATTTATATTTTCGTGAAGCAGAATTTTATTGAAGTGCACCATTGAATTTAACAGTACAGTGCATAATTTGTTTTTCCTAATCAGCTGCAGTTTTCTTTGCCAAAGTTTGCTATCATAGGCTGCAGTTTTTGTTTTGTATCACTTTTCTTTTTGCACTAATAATATGACGTAACTTGAGAATTAATTTTCAGTTTAATCATCAGCATACAAACCCCAAAACTAAGGAAAATCTGCTACAATATTCTCTGTCTTCCTGTAGTTTTTACAGCACATCAGTGAACAAGAGTGAAATCTCATTCAGTCTTTTTGGCCCTCTTTTTCTACAGATGGAAAATATCCTGCTGACTGACAATGGTGAGTAAAACCTTGTCCCCAGCAGAGAGCAGCATAGCTCTGGTACTGTATGCAGGAGAAGCACAGAAGCTTCCAGAGAACATCCTGACCAATCACAGCTGTCACGTAATACACCTCAACGCAAGCAGTACATCTGTTCGCCCTGAGAGGGAACATTATTATGAAACATGTCAATATTTTGTATCTGTTGTAACTGCATGATGAAGAATATCTGGACAAAGAGCATCATGCCACATGTTTATATTGATTTAGAGATAATGGTCTTTTCCAGGACACCTCCGGTTAGCTGACTTTGGTTTGTCCCGTCGCCTGGAGAGAGGAGGAAGAGCCTTTACCATCTGTGGAACCATCCAATATATGGGTGAGAAAAACATCCAATCTCTTCCTCCTCTGTTGCTAATCCTGCGTAAGGTGCAGATGCTCGGATGTATAAACATTTTGATCAATTTTAATTCTATCATGCTTAGAAAGGAATTTCTAAATGTAAAAACATATTGTATGTCCAGTGTTGTGAGCATGCTCTGTCTGCTCTGCAGCCCCAGAGGTGCTGAGTGGTGGGCCCTACAACCATGCAGCTGATTGGTGGTCACTGGGAATTCTGCTTTTCTCATTGGTTACTGGGAAGGTGAGCTCCTGTTGCCAGTAGGAATATATGTCCTGCATGATGAGTAGAAATTACTCACAATTACTCTTTCAGTGACAAGGCTGAGCCTGAATTTGACTGTAAAAACAAGATTGTATTCAAATTAAGTGCTGGTGTTTTGCCATGTAAAAGTGTAAAAATCTGTCAAATTTTAACATGTTCAAACTCCCTGAATTATTCCTATTCGTGTATCTCCAATTGCCCTCAGTTCCCTGTGACTCCAGAGCCAGACCATTGCAGTATGCTACGGAAAGTGAGGAATTTTCCGTATGAAATGCCATTCAGTTTCAGCTCCCCGTTTGCCTTGCTCATAACCGAGGTGATTCCACCAAATTTTATCATGCTGCTGTGACTCGTTGACTATATATATTTGCAATTTTAGCTAATTGAATGTCATATCGTAACCTATACATCTTTGTCTGTCCAGCTTTTGTGCAAAACTCCCTGCCGCCGGCTGAGGACCCTCGATCGTTTTAAACGCCAAACCTTCTTAAATGGAACAACTTTTGATCTCGCCCTACTACAGCGTCAGCCTGTGGAGGTAACCGTCTGGATGTTGGTGGTTGGTTTTGTTACCCTGCCAACTGTAAACATGAACATGACTATTGAAAAAGAAATGTAAAATTACAAAAAAAGTGAAGTGACGTTTCCTCCCTGTCACCTTCCAGGTGATCCTTGAGTTGAGAGAGAGACCAGACCGAGCTGCCAAAGCTCGACGGGGCCTCACTTTGTCCTTGCAGCCTCTCAAAGGCTTCGACTACGATGCGCTCCTCAGCCCTCCGGCCACACCGGACACACAGCTGGATTTCGACACACACACTCACACAGCTGCGCCGCTGCCCGGCCCGGCACTCCCACTGCAGCTTGCTCAGGAAAAAGGTCCCCGCAGAGAAGTGTTTGTGTGAAGGACTTTGAGTTTACAGTGTGGGTACTGACACACTAAAGGTAAAAGCCTACATCTATGCACGTCTGCACAATGACTCACTCTAACACACAGGTGTGGTGCGGTGCGCCTTGTAAAACGTCTTGTTTTGTAAAAGCCAACATTCTGATTCTGATTTAATTCGACATACAGTTTCGAGGGGAATCAGTCATTTGAGTAAAAATGATTTGTGTCAACGAGTTTCTATGCTATTTTCTGATGTTCTGTGCACAATTTTTTCTTTTACTTGTTTGCCTTTTTCCACTGAGCATCTTTCCTAGCCGATTTGCTCAACAGTTGTCCAAGGAAGATTGCGCTTTTGTCAATCTACTTTAAATTTTCAAGTAACTGGTCATGACTGTCCTGTTAATACACAGTGTACGAATGCTATCAAATTCACCGATGTGGAAAAGTCATTCTAGTTGATCACTGTACACTGTATTTCTTTATCTTTTTAGTTATTTGTATCCAAGTAGAAATCTAACCAAACGTTTCAGAAAATAGTGGATTTCTAAACTTTTGCTGTTATTTTCATGTTGCATGATTATGAAACCATTTGGGGTTGTAGTAGAAGAAAGAAACTCCTTTCCTCATTTTTTTGTTATCTTCACTTTAAAATCTGTTCTGTACCTTTATTAATGCTGTGGTACAACCTTTCCCAAACCTGACCTCGGCTGCCTGAATTCTGTAGCAGCAGAAAAGTCTCTTTTCCTGTGTGATATGTCAATTAAGCATCACAGCATCACATTAAGATGCCTTCAATGGCTCATTAGGGCCCAAGCACCGATGGTGCGAAGCCCTATTGTTTTTTAGTTTTGTCATTTGAAACCTGTGACTCAGGTGAGCACTCGCTGGTTTCCCATTCAGCCTTTAGTTTTGACTCCGAGATGGCGCCAGGGCTGAACTGGGCCTGAGAGTTGAATGACCAACAGTATTCTTTATCTTCAGCTAACATTTTGATAGATACAGGGCTTTTTCTATTGTCCAAGTCTGCCGTAACCCTAGTCAGTAATCATACCTTCATGCACTTACCTGATCACCAGATTATATTATGATTTTGTAAAGCATTGGTTGATGTGTACCCAGAATGAGCGGCACTGAGCTTGCTTTTTTTTGGTCACAAAATACTTATGTATATAATCCTCTTTATAAAGTTTATATGAATATTTTGGATGCTATTTGATGTTATATGTTATGTTATTATGTATTTTTGTAACTACAATGTAGCACAAATTAAATATTAAATTCTTACTGTACAGTGCTCTGCTTATTTGTTGTGTCTGTGAACAGAAAATCAGCATTGATTCACTTTCCCCATCATCTGCTGTGCCACATTGCTTTGTCAGAAACACAGTGTGCCTATTGTCGGTTAAGAAATCACATTTTGCTGTATGTGTTTGAGGAACCTGTACTTTCCAGTTTCTGACAAGGTAGGGAACTAATTACCACATTTATTTGTCATTCACTTACAGATCCCAAATGAACCTAAAATAGCCTAGATAAAAAAATGCTGAAGTAAAAACTTGCATTCAGGACTTCTGGTGTATTTCACATTGCAGTACTCTTACTTAAGTAAATCATCGGAATACTTCTTCCACCACTTGCAGTATGATTTGCAAACATTACATATTGGGATGGCTGTGGCTTAGAAGGCAGAGTGGGTTGCACACTAATCAGAAGGTTGGTGGTTCAATCCCCAGCTCCTCCTGTCCACATGCCCAAGTGTTCTTGAGCAAGACACTGAACCCTAAGTTGCTCCCATCAGTGTGTGAATGTGCTCCTGATGGCAGCACTTTGCATGGTGATCTCTCATTAATGGGTGAATGGGAAAAACCATGTTAAAGCGTTTTGAGACCAAAAGGTGATAAAGCGCTATACAAGTACAGGCCATTTACCATTAGCTCTATAGTAGTTATTATTCATTGATTTTCTTGAATAAACTTAAAAGTAGCATATTTCATATACTAGACTAATGTGCTTTAGAACATGAAAAACACGTGTTTATTTTGAGCTTTTGTCTGAGAGAATGACGAGATTAGAAGTATTTTTTTTTTTCGATTTACTGCAATTCCATATACCGAAATCAAACCGAATATTTTCTGGGCATGAAGTGAAATCAGAGTCAATATGCAGACTCATGCTCGTGTCGTGATTACGCTCTCAGCTGTGACGCCATCTCGCGATTGTGCGCATGCGACGGAGTGGCGTTTCGTCTGTGACGCAGCGGCTCCGCCTCCGGCTCGTGGGCTTTGTAAGGGTCACGTTGCGCTGCACCAGTGAAACAGGAGACCGCTCCGCATCCTTCGCACACAGCTCATCTGCTCTCTGCCCGCTACGACATCCGTCAGCAGGTAAGAATCAACCCATACCGGCTGCGGACGCTCTTCACGCGTTATTTGTTCATAGAAATGACGATGAACACAATATCGACGATGGTGGATGCGACGCGGCTCTGCAGAACCTAAAGCTAACTTCATCTTCCAGGCTAGTTAGCTGTAAAGTAATAGCCACCGCTGGCGCCTCTGTCGCTCATTTAACTCTTACAGAAAACTTTTCAACTTTACAGTTTTTTGTAAAACATCTCTTTTAAATGCCCTTTTCGTCGAAATGCGCAGCAGGAAGGGCGTAAAAATGATGACCTTCAAGGATGGAAGTGGAGCAGGAGAGCCTGTTGCGTCACCTTTCAGTTCTCTTCGACGCAACCTTGTTAAGTGTATTTGTGCTTAAACTTGTGTACCTTTCGGATGTTACTGCGGGCAGCAGCAGTGGTAGGTGATGAGGGAGGGTGGTGTCCTCTCAGGGTGTAGCTGAGCCACAGCACGTAGACCTTCTGATGTGACTGGGGGAAGGGCGGGCTGAGGGAACACTCAAAAAGCAGCACGTTTTTTCGGGCTGGAAGTAACGATCATTTCCATGATTGATTAATCTTTCAATTATTTTCTTGATTGGTCTTTAAAATGTCAGAAAATGGTAAAAAAAAATAATAATATATGTATATATATATATATATATATGTCAATCAGCGTTTTCCAAATCAGTCCACAACCAAAAGTTATTCAGGTTATTATGGAGGACTAAAAGAACCAGAAAATATTCACATTTAAGAAGCTGCAATCGAATAATGTTTGAATTTCTTTCTTTTTTTTTTTTTTTTTTTATTGCAAATTTTTATTTGAATAATTTCTCTCAATTGATTAATCCACTAATTGTTTCATCTTTAGGGTGTGACAATAACAAATATGGAGCTTGATTCATGAATTGGAGGTTATTTGTACAGGATGTAAACATCATAGGCGTAACACAACAACAGAGTGTACGTGACATTTGTAATAGTGCTTATTTCCTGTTAATAGTATTCTTACATCGACAGACTGTGTTGTCACAACATTTTTCTGCTCCTTTCACTCTAGTCCAATGTTTTTCTTCTCCGAACGCCTTGAAAACCCAACATATATTCAAATTATCCTCCTAAAAAAAAAAAGGAGATCCTACTTTACCCGTGTTTAAAATGGATATGTTGCTGTGGTGTAACCCGCACCTTTTCACGAGTGTCAACCTTTCTTTGGACTGTAACACACACGCAGCCCTGACATCTGCTGCAGGCTCCTGTGTCAGTGAGCTGCATGGGTAACAGTGCTCCTACTAGCGCTGCTGCATCAAGGCCTGAAGAAGATAGAAGCAGCCCAAATACAGGGACGTGTGTCAGTGCCAAGGCCTGCAGCCCGTGTGGTAACAAAACGCAGCACTGCCAGCAGGCTTTTTACTTTTGACTAGTGCTGCCCCCGCCAGAGCCATTTCACCTCCTTAGAGCTCAACGCAGCTTGCAATGTAGAGAAAATAACAAGGTGCCGAATGATACAGGCGAAGCAATTTCATCTTCAGATGGCCCCCTTTTTTCCTCCTCACATGCTTATTACTTTAAACTATCAATACATATCGTAACTGTAATTTCCCCCACTCAGTCCCCTCCTGCAGCCTTATCGATACCAAGCAACATAGGGTGCAAGTCTTAAATACAATATGCAGTTTAATGCTTGCAGCAATGCTTCAAAGAAGACCAGCTGCAGCACAACCGCTCTAGATGTAGATACTGATGTCGATGTATATGTGATCTCTTGACTGCTTCCTGGGCTGGTCCTTTTTAAGGCGAAAGATAGACGCATCGGACAAACGATGGTTAAGTTTCAGACAAACAATAGACACTAGTTTGTCCCTCAAATTGATTGCAACTGTGTTCTAATTGATCCTCAGTCAAATAGTTGTATCACAGTGTGAAATCTGAATGATAGACATGTGAATTCGATGTGAATTACTTCCCTCTTCCATGTAATGCACGTCTGCGTGTGTCTGGTCTACTGTCTGACGACTCTGAGCTGTGTTTTACACGTGTGATCACAGTTTTGTTTGAAATAGCAGCGATAAGACTCGCATGTCTTCTCAAGTTTTTAACATGTATTTTGCGTGACACAGCAGGGAGTTGGCTGTCACATCTTGATGTCGCAGTGCAGAAATGGTGTTTGCCTTGTTGAGGCGGGTCGCTGTGCAACAGGTTGGAGTCAAAATCACAGATACGCAGCGACGGAGATAAAGTTAAGATGTCTACATAATAGTCTCAGATTTCTCTATCTGTCGTGTCCTTCCAGAAATTCTCAACTTCAATCCTGTTCAAACAGCCTTATGCTGATGGAGATTATTCTAAAATAGCTCAAACCCAAAAATATAGTGCCGGTCATTTCAAAGCTGTCAAATCATGCAGTGATGTCCTTGGTCACTGAGGTCGCCTGCCTGCACAGAGCATTAAGATAACCATCACCAACGGTTGGGAGGTAACAGCATCTGAAGGCTGCTCCTTTAAATCACGTCAAAGTGACATTTTCGCTGACAAGGCAGATGGTGCCCTCCAGGCTTTGCAATACTGAACTACCTTTTAGGAAGCAAAATAGTATCATTTTCAAATTAGATTAATAGTTTACAAGAGATTGATGTTTAAAAGATCGTCTGATCTTATAGCATAGGTTAATGATGGGTGTCCAGGATGTGCTAGCTACAGCAGAGGGTCAATAAGCTTACTTCACCTAAAACACACTATATTGTAGTTCCTGTAAAAGTTTAAACAACGGTGTTGTCAAAGCTTTTTAGTTGGTTTTAATAATGTTTTTAATATTTGCTCAAAAAAGATAGTGGTAATTGCGCAGTATCAGAATAAAAAACTCGCCTGGCTCCAGGGTTACTTCCTGGAAATTGGTGAGCTGAAGTAGTAAGCACAGCTACTAAATAAATGTTGAAACAGGTGCTTCACTTAATAAATATGTGGTCTTGGCTGTGTTGTGCAGAACCACTACACTCAGTGATTCAATGATTCGTTCACTGAATCACTGGGTGAGAATCACTCTATCAATCACTGAAGAAAGCCCGCCAGACAGTTTTAATTACAGCGAAAAGCCTCCATTTTGTTCTTGATTGGATCTTCATTATGGTTCCCACTAACACACTACGCCCAGTATGATGGACTTCCTTATTTTTGTTTGTCTCATCTGTGAAGCTGAGGCCTGCAGCTCATGATGATAATGTTCCTCCATGGACAGAAAGCATTCCCGGGGGACACATAGGGAGCAGACACTAAAATAGCAAACACGAACATCAGTATTTCCTGTGTGTGACATTCACTGCAACTCTTCTTCCTGTTTTTTTGTGTTTTTTTTTCAATAGATAGCAAGTGTAATATTCAGGTTTTAGCGTCATTAATGTCCAGATAGAACTGAAATCCAGTTGCAATGTGAGTCAGGCCAGACAGTGTGCACACCAGTTCAACTAAAGCAGCTTTCTCAGTAAGCAGTCTTTCACGGGAAACTCCTAGTTTGTGGAATTGGAGATAGAGAACATGAATTCCATATAACAACTAAAATATGTTCCTGCATGCCCGTGGGTGGATTATATCTAAAGGATGGACCAATGAGACAAAGGTATGGTGCACCTACCAAGTGTGTTCACAGTAAGAAAGCCCCAGTCAGACGACATTCATATTGTAACTGGGTTCCTCAAGCAGCAGCAAACTGTGCAGCAACACTGACCACCAGAAGCTGAAGTTACATCATACTGTATGTAACAACACTGACCACCAGAAGCTGAAGTTACATCATACTGTATGTAACAACACTGACCACCAGAAGCTGAAGTTACATCATACTGTATGTAACAACCAGGCCTTCATCCAGAAGCAACATGCCCTCTACCTGTGGAGCATTACACAATGCCAAGGCTACTGTATGAGGATGAAGAGGTAGAAAGAGGTCAGGGTCAAGCCTGCTGTGGTTGTTGAATAATGGTGCACAATAGTGACTCTGAAAACTGACACTGTCAACCAAACCTTACACTTACACAAGTCGTGTTTTAAATTCAATTTAGTTTTTCTTCATAACAGCCAAAGCTTTAAGTTTAAATGGTGTGTTGCCACCAAACCTGCCCCAGGTTGTCCATATGTCAGAGGGAGGACACACTGTGTCCTTCAAAGTATTCTTTCTCCGCCTTCAGGCAATATTTACTGTGTATGTCATTCAAAACGTTTCCAGGCCTCGTGTGCTTGAGCTTCATTTCCAACTGAGAGGATGACATCTATGTTTTAAAGTGTTCACTTATTTATTTATTTTTTACTTCCCTTTTGTGTGACTAATCGTTGCATAAAGTGTAGATTTCACATTGGAACCAAAAGTCAGTGAAAGTTAACTGTTAAAGCACGCAGGTGCCTCACAAAAGATAGCAGGTATTTGCTGACCATGATTTTTGTCTGGCTGTCAGTGGAGCAGAGCTGAGCACAGACAAAAACACTTGCCTACTCCCCCAGACAGGCCTTTATCAAGTGTAAATACTTTCTTTTATTCACTGGAGATGTCTGCATGCAGCTTATACTCCTGGTCGAAAACACGTTTTCCTTCGAGGACACGTTCTCCTAATTTCCCCTGCATGTAGTATAAGCAGTAGGACGTGTTACCGTTTGTGTTGTGGTAGCTGACCAGGGTTTTCTTTGAGAGGCCAGTGCGTGCTCTAAAGGTTGTTATCTCACAGCTTTAAGCTGAGGATTAACACAGAGGATCCCGGGTATGCCGGGCTGTGTTCTACCACTGCAAACCAGCCTCAACTAGGAATTCAGTGGTCATCTGAGGTACCTGTTGAGTCATGCTACACCCTCCTATCAATGTGGTTTTTTTTGTTTTGTTTTGCATTACACAGTTGATGCACATATGTTATCCAGGTTGTAGTTTAGACTCTGTTAATAGCTGATCCATAATTGTGGCACATACCAGTGTACTTAATAAAGTAAATACCTACCTACTTGTGATGTAGTGAACAAAGCCACAATCCGTGACGTGGCTCGCTGGAAGCTGGTGCACTCGAACAAAGACAAGTCACAGCTTGTTCCCTGGCATACTCTATGTCAGTGAGAGTGAGAATATTAGTGAGAATTTACTGTGCGCTCATCTATACCCAGTAGATATTATCAGTAGCCCCAAAGCAGCAGCACTACATTAGACAGGGTGATAAAATAGTGGAAACAAGTCAAATATTCATCATAGCGAAGAAGAAAAAAGGCACCACAGAGACATATAATGACATTAGAGGCAAACGGGGAGGCAGAGTGTTGCTGAGGAGGGAAACGAGCCGAGCTGCATCCAGTCCTGCAGCTATAATGAGGACTGGCAGCAGAGTCTATAGGAGCGTTGTTGCGTAATGTCCCCTCTGTCTTCTGTGGGGCGGGGGGGGGAGGCGGGGTTATGTAACTGCTTATTTACGGCAGAATGAGGAAGGGAACGGAATAATCTGGTTTGAAGCCTGTGTGCGTGCACGTTAGCACGTCGTGACAGCGCGGCTGCTACCGCCAAACGGTTTCTGCAGTCCAGCCAACCAAGAAAAACAAACCCCAAACCGTATGAATAAAGAGGAAGCATTTCTCATAAAGCAGGTAGCATCTTGTCTGCTCATAGTCTTTCATCACATCTCACACACACATGCCGTATCCATGGTCTTGTGTGACTTTCAGTGCCATCTTGTAGGAATTTAGTCATTTCTACCAATCCACCTACCCTCCCTGAGAAGAGGTAGCCATGTTGTCGACAGTAGAGGGACATTAAGTGAGACCAGTGCGGGGCAGTCGTCCAGGTCGACTCTCTGTAAAACAATGTGTCTCTCTCTCTCTCTCTCTCTCTCTCTTTCTTTCAGCCACCATGACTCACCAGTATCCCGCGTTGACTCCTGAGCAGAAAAAGGAGCTGCAGGACATCGCTCAGAGGATAGTCGCTCCAGGAAAAGGCATCCTCGCAGCCGATGAGTCCACCGGTATGTGTGTGTTTGTGGCGTTGGTGTGTGCGCGTTGACATTCACACCAGAAAGGTCACCACGTACATCACCAAACAAATGATGTTGTTAAGAAACAAATTCGGAACATTGTCTGTTGAATATACAACACATATTTTACAGTGTATTACATCATCAGGAACGTTTTCTCCTTACACTGAAGAGGTCTCATACGTTGCAGTTGTTCATTATTGGAGAGATCATCTTCAGTCTGCTGGATTGCGGGTTCAAACTCATGTATGTGAACATCTGCCCTGCTGACTGTGAAATAGTGTCGGTTCAATGATATATTAACAATTGATTAACTGCTATTCCCCTTCACTCCTCCACCAATCACTGTCCAAGATGGTGGAGAAACTGCAAGCAAAGAATGACTGTTGGTATTAATCGATTATCAAAATTGCTGCAGAATAATAATCGATTCATGTTTTAACCTGTAATTAAAACATCTGAATATGCAGATGAGAATCAATGATTTTCATATATTGGCTAACATCAACTAAATAGTCTTAAATATTATAGAAAACAGTGTCAAAGCCTGAATTCATCCAAAATTGTGCAGTTTTGTACTCGGGAATAAATTCTGTCTTAATTTGAGTTGTGTGTGTGTGTGTGTGTGTGTGTGTGTGTGTGTGTGTGTGTGTGTGTCTGTCTGTCTGTCTGTCTGTCTGTGCGTGTTGTTTTCAGGCAGCATGGCGAAGCGTTTAAACCCCATCGGGGTTGAGAACACGGAGGAGAACAGGCGCCGCTACCGCCAGCTGCTGTTCACAGCCGACCAGCGCATGGACAGCTGTATCGGAGGGGTCATCTTCTTCCACGAAACCCTCTACCAGAACACAGACGACGGCACTTCCTTCGCCCAGCTCATCAAAGACCGCGACATTGTTGTCGGCATCAAGGTATGCAGAGCTCAGTGTTGCACCTCTATAAATCTGGCTTTAAAGTCCGTTTTAATGAGCTTCTTCCTCTTTCTGTTTTACAGAAATGCTTCTTTTCTCACTTTTCTACAATTGTAGCCTCACTTGGTTTCAGCTATTGGCTGTTTGTCTACATCAGGTGTCATGCTCAGCCTGAGTCTCCTAAAACATAACAGCCGGAGCGCTGAAAGCTCAGCCTTCTTTGGTCTGGCTTTGGATGTCCCCACAGCTACTGTGTTGATATTATACTACAGCCAAGTATTTCAGTTTAGCAGGCAGTCCTCATCAGTTTGGCAGGTAAAACTGGAAAGGCTCTCACCCCGTATATGAAAACATTGCCTCGCTATCAGCATGTTTGGACACACACAGACCAAGCCCATAACAGCAGAGCAGGTTGTGAGGACAAAACGGTTGCGAGAACAAGAGGCTAAAAAGCTCTGAGGTCGTTTGTTCGGTGAAAGTTGACTTCTGATGACACATGTCCCCTGTTTCTCTCTGTACAGGTGGATAAAGGTGTTGTGCCCCTCGCTGGAACAAACGGAGAGACCACCACTCAAGGTAGGAAGCAGCAGGAACGCGCCCTCTAAAAACCACCCAATCATTAAAAAAAACCTCCCAACAAGAGAAAAGCCCTGCTGTATTACTGACAGACGGCTCTCTGTATGTGTTGGAGTGCAGGTCTGGATGGGCTGTCTGAGCGCTGCGCACAGTATAAGAAGGACGGTGCAGACTTCGCCAAGTGGCGCTGTGTGCTGAAGATCAGCGACACCACGCCGTCTGAGCTCGCCATCTTCGAGAATGCCAATGTACTGGCCCGATATGCCAGCATCTGCCAGCAGGTCGGTGTGAAATTAAAATGGCTTTTATTTAGTCCAGTTAAAGACAGATTCCTTTTTTTTTTTTTTTTTTTTTAAAGAACCCTACTAGGCAAACTAATGTTGCATATCTATTATAAAATAAGAAATAGAGGTTTCAAATTATTAATGTGTGATGTCTCTTAGAATGGTATTGTTCCCATTGTGGAGCCTGAGATCCTCCCTGATGGAGACCATGACCTGAAGCGTTGCCAGTACGTCACTGAGAAGGTACTGTACAGAACAAACCACTGTATGCGTCCTGCAAAGTTGATGTTTTATCACGAGTAAACGATAATGGAAGTCCATCTGTCCGCTGCTGCCAGGTCCTAGCTGCAGTGTACAAGTCTCTGTCAGACCACCACGTGTACCTGGAGGGAACACTGCTGAAGCCCAACATGGTCACAGCCGGACACTCTTGCCCCACCAAGTACAGTGGCGAGGAGATCGCCATGGCAACTGTCACCGCCCTGCGCCGCACCGTGCCTCCTGCCGTCACAGGTGAGACACAGATAGATAATTCAGTGTGTGAGATCCTTATGGTATCAGTGTACAACAGGAGGACTATCTACACTTGATACTAAAGTTTTTGGAAATCAGAAACAATTCCTATATCGAGTGTGTAATCAATTTGATGGATTCTCAAAAAATCTGAGCCTTTTTACATCCAGTGCATCACCTGCTTGTGTGCCATGCAGGTGTTCTTATGTCTTATGCGGAATCAAGTCTTCAATGTGTGCAAATGAATTTGGATACAAGAACAAATTTGACCTAAGAGCTATATCGCCATTTTAAATGTATACAATAAATCTATGACCACGATATAATGAGTGCTGCTTCATTTTACAGGGTTTTAATAGTTTTTACATAGGTTTCTGGAAATATTTCTTATTTCTTATTGATTTTGGGTAATACCCAAGTCAGTATTTATTCATCATCGATTTATTGTTTGAAAGTGTTTTTTCTGTTGCCAAATTTCCCACTTTTGCATATTTATGCATGTTGCATTTATTGGATTATTGGATTCAGCTGAATGCTGTTTTCTGTTTTACATAAGATTAGTGGCGAATTATAGGGTACTTTGTGGAAAATGATGAGGAATTTATGAATGTACTGTCACGTTGTGCTCATCCTTCTCTCCAATATTAGAATTGAAAAGCTTAAAGACTCTGTGGGATCAGGTGTGAGCTGGGAGATAACTTGTTTATTCTCAACTTTCTTTTCCCCAGGAGTGACGTTCTTGTCAGGTGGCCAGTCCGAAGAAGAGGCCAGCGTCAACCTCAATGCCATTAACAACTGCCCGCTCGCAAAGCCCTGGGCCCTGACCTTCTCCTACGGCCGCGCCCTGCAGGCCTCTGCACTCGGCGCCTGGAGAGGAGACCTGAACAACGAGAAGGCCGCCACTGAGGAGTTCCTCAAGCGTGCCGAGGTCAGACAAACCATAAAGAGACAGCAGATGAGTCCTCACACAGTCAAACAAACTGGAAACGTTCTCCGTGTCTGTTGTTCATAAGAGTTGTTTGTGTCTTCTTTCTTCTCTCCAGGCGAACAGTCTGGCTGCGCTCGGCAAGTACGAGTCTTCCGGAACTTGTGGTGCTGCAGCAAAGTCCCTCTACGTGGCTAACCACGCCTACTAAACATCAAAGTACCACACTGAACCGTGGCCTAGTTATAGTCTTTTATCTGCTCTGCTATTCCCCCTCACTCCTCCATCAGTCGCAGACCTGCGCTGTTTACTGTACTTTAGAGTTATTAAAATTAGATGTGTATTTAAAAACATAACGTGAAATCACACTAAAGGGAACAGGCTAGTTTTTGTTTTTGTTTTTTTCTAATCGATTAAACAAATCAGAACTGTTTTGAGACAATTTATGACTGAAGTGGAAACATTTATTTCAGAGAATTCAAAATGTTCTAGATAATCAGACAGTATTCATTTCATGCCTCTTTTTTAAGCACCCGTCTCCACATCAGGTGCATCCTCCCTCTCTCCCTTTCTTGATAAATCTTCTCCCAAGCAGGCCAGGTCAGCATGTGTGTGCTTCGGTGTTTCGCTTCTGTCAGAACACAATGTTGGCTCATTGCTGAAAGGCTCTACTAACATCCGAGCAGACAGCGGGACCAAACCGATTATTACAGTGGTTTCAGTACATCCGGTAAGGGGCAAAAGGACAGACAGAGTGAAAATGTTGCATTGAGGTGATGTTTTGAGCTAAAGCGCACTGCTCGTCGTGCTTTCAGACAGCCGTAGCTCCAGCAGAGTTCGGCAGACACGTTGTACTGTAGTAAACCACGAACACACCAGGATTCATGTTTCAGTTCTTATGTTCCTTATTACCATTCTTCAAAACCAATCATGACGTGTGTCTGTTCTCAGTATAACATTAGCTTTTAATCACCTCCAGTAATTAATGTATTCAGTTGTGTGATGGTGTCAGTGTTATGTGATGCTCGTGTGTCATTCCCCCTCCTGATTTCCCCCGCCGGCTCCACAGGGAGACCAGAAGAGTTCCTATTGACCTAAACATAAAATGGACCAACACGTGGGGTCAGCGGCGGGGAACAGTCACTGCTGTGTTGGAAAACTGTGATGTTTGTGATGTTAATATCGTTCTTGAAGCACTCGGTGTGTCAAATAGTGGAGAAAAATAAACTAAAATTGAAACCAATCAGAAATCGCTGTGTGTGATGTTTTTGCTCTCATACCTACGGCATCTTCTGGATGTAATTTATATCACATTTTTGACACTAGAAGTCAGTCAATAACTTTACATGATCATATTATATAGTGATGTAAGCCCGACGATAGTTACAGTCAGTGGTGGGAAATAAGCACATTTACTCAAGTAGTTTACTTTTTGCTCTTCTAGTACTTTACTTAAATTGCTTATACTGTTTCTCCAGAGTGAAATATGGTACTTTTACTTCACTACATTTATCTGATACATAGTTAGCAGTTAACTTTCAGAAAAATTTCTCACACACCTTCAGTTTCTATAATATCCAATAATATGACACTGACTAGGGCTATTCTTCATTAGTAATACATTTATTTTGATATTTTAAGCACATTCTGCAGGTAACATTCATGCTCTTCTACTTGAGTTAATGTCGGACTTGTGGCAGAGTATTTCTAGGGTTATGTCACTAATTTTACTTAAGTAAATATTTTAAATCTAAGTCTTCCATCTCATATGATAAATATACAGTAACCTATTTCTCTTTCCTTGCACCACTTTTATGATTCCCCAGATTGTATTCATCCTGCCAATTTTAGCTTGTTTAATATCATTTTTACAACCAGTAGTGGTGAGTCTACCAGCTATGTAAAACAAGTTCAATAAGATTTCCACACTATAAAAGGGGGTCTGCCATATGTGCATCTGTACAGCACTGAGCCGCTTCATTCAGTGTAGGTATTCCATTAAAGTTTCATTTATCTGACACAGACAATCTGATGTGATGAATCTGGTAAGTGAATGCGTGAGGAGAGCAGCTGTGTCCTCCCTCGTCACTACCAAGGTGCCCTTGAGCAACGCCCATAACTCCAGGTGATCCAGTAAAGCTGCTCAGCCTGAGGTTGTCCTTGACAACTTGTAGTAAATACTTCAATTCATGATGCCTGTATTTCATGGTTTAGTTTTCCGGTGTTGCTGTGTTGGATTTCAATATATTGCAGGGTGTTTCTAATATTTTTCCTCCTAAATATAGGCTATAAACGAGATGCCTTAGGCGAGATGATATTTTGTGAGGTTTATATTTGTTCAACAGTTCACAACTATATAATATATAATATTTTAAATCTAAGTCTTCCATCTCTCATATGATAAATATACAGTAACCTAATACATTTGTGAGGTTTATATTTGTTCAACAGTTCGCAACTATATAATATATAATATTTTAAATCTAAGTCTTCCATCTCTCATATGATAAATATACAGTAACCTAATACATTTGTGAGGTTTATATTTGTTCAACAGTTCGCAACTATATAATATATAATATTTTAAATCTAAGTCTTCCATCTCTCATATGATAAATATACAGTAATACATTGCAATCCAACACAGCAACACCGGAAAATGCGAGTCTTGTCCTTTTTTTTATTCACTTACTGACTTTAAACATATACAGCATATCGAAATACTCACAATCGTATGGTGACCTGAGCAGGCCCAAATGTAAAGCCGCCACTGGGGGGCGCTCGTTGTCAATATTTCGCGTTGTGCCGGTGCGTTTGATAATCGTACCGGGTGTGCCGACAGTCACTGTCCGTCGCTGTTTCTCAAACTAACCTGTCGTTTTTCAGTTGCGTATATCACAACATCTACTTCCACCTCATAAGATCGGAGCCGTATTCACACATACATGTGGATCATGACCGCGTTTTCATACCTACAGGAAGCACCGCCGGATTTGTTGTTGTTGACGTCAGTCGTATGTAGGCCGGCGCGTGTCGTCTGAACGAGCGCACCCTTTCACTTCACTGACAGAAATGGCGACCACGGAAGTGGGTGAGTGGACTCATAACTGACTTCTTCATGAGTTATATCTCTCCTCACAAGCGCAGCATTTAAACGGTTGCCTGTGGGTTTTTGTTTTTTTGTTTTTTTTTAGAGCATATTTAACACGTGCAACAGATTTATCGTCCTCAGCGCGAGGTGGTCGTTTTCTCCACATTTAGTGTCTGCACACCCTGAAGCTAGCAGCTAGCAGCTAACTAGCCGCATACAGTTGCAGCAATGATGTCCTGAAGACGCAGCAGGAACACCTGCTGTTTTTACCGCCTTATATGATTGTTTTTAATATATCTTTTACTGCCACAATTAACTGCAACATTAGAGTCCCTACATGCACCCTCTTTCCCCTTGTTTTTAATCACCCAACTTTCAAACCAGTCTTGTTCTGTAATAAATGCAGCAATGGTGGACAGAAGTAAACTATTTAGATTTAAAAAAAAAAATCATCTGTCCTGCTGTATGTAGTCTTAAAGTGGGATGTCAATATATACGTTATGTCATAGTAGCTTTTGTGGAGGCTCAGCTGACAGACTGCCAGTGTGTAAAATAACAAAAGGTATTTCTTTTCATTTAGAAATAAATCCCAAGTTATGAATCACTTAAAGGAGTAAAATACATGGTTGCTATGAAACCCTCCTGCTCATCGATCACTAAAATCCCCTACAACAAGAGATCTGACGTGGATAGCAGCCCAGCGTTGGACTTAATGGTGGCAAAGGTCACAGAAAAAAAACCTTGGGGGGCAAAAAAAATTGCCCCCCCAAGATTGTAAAAAGTTGGACTGCTACCCAATAAACCAAGCAGTTTATGGATGTCACCTTGGGCTCTGGGAAGTTGTGATCATTTTGGAAGTTATTAATTCAGTCATCATCAGGGTAATAACAAATGTGCGTGGGATACATTCAAGCATCAACCTCTGTGTCTTTCAGAGCGTAGGCGAGGTCAGCTTGCTGCTCTTTCCATAGCAGCGGTGGTCATCATCGTGGGAGTGCCCCTCTGGTGGCGAACAACTGAAACATACCGCGCCTGGTTGCCCGTCAGTCAGATAAACGAGTTGGCGAAGCTGCAGGTTTGTTGTGTGCTTTCATTCCTTACACGTGTCCCATCTTGTGGTTAATTTATCTACCTTTTTTTTTTTTTTTTTTAATGACCCTGTCTCTGTTTGTATTTTTGCAGCTCCAGCTGAGTGCTGATGTGGAGGTTGTGTTTGCACGTGGCACCGTGACACCAGAGCAGCAGAAGAAGTTCCCGCTGACACAGACGCAGGATGAGGAACGCGCGATAGATGGTGATTTATTAATGCTGTTTATGATCCTGCGGTTAGAGAACATGAAGCCTGTGAGATAAAATGTTGTCCGAAATTCTTGTGTTTCCAGAGGACACGGCTTTAACGTATAGGTATGAGACAAAGTACCGCACCGCTACCATCATGGAGGAGGACGCCCTGAACCAGCCCACGGCTGCGGGTGAGCCGCCTGTCAAATTCAGCTGTTTGCACTTCCGAAGTTAACATTTTATCGTCTCGGTTTAACTGCAGGTTGTAATGTCTCTCTTGTTCTTCCTCTTCAGAGGCAGATCTGTCTCTGCACAGGCTCAGCGAGAGTCCATGTGGTTCTTTGGTTGTATATGTGATCCCAGAGTCCTCTTCACTGCTGCCCGAGGTTAAAGCTGTTTTGATTATTATTTTTTTATATATTTAGTTTTTAAAAGAATTGCGTGTCTACTGTAAAACCTTTTCTATTCATTTTTCTTTAACTAAATGTGATGTGCCATTGCTGCTCAGTGCCAATCTATTAACAGTCTAATTACGGTACCTTCTGCTGAGCTTGAAACAAAATGAGTCATTTGTACCATCCTGGATGAGTTGAAGATTATATGGTGCCCCGAAGACAGCTGACCTTTCATGCGTTTCAGGACGTGAACGTGTACATCGGTCAGCGACGGACAGCCCTGCTGCGTATCGGTGCCCAGATGAGAGTGGGAAAGACACTGGAGCAGCTGCTGAATCACCTGGAACCTCGGCTCAAGCATGTGCTGCAGGTGATGTCCTTCAGTCACACCGACATCACCGCTGCCCTCAGCGACAGAGTCCGTTTCAGCCCTGGCAACAAAGAGAGCATCGCCGACAGTATGAGAGCCTTCAAGTCCAGCCCAGGTTGAGCCAGATGAGCCAGAAAGTGGAGTGACTTCATTTCTGTCATAGTCGGTGTCTGCTTCGGCGCTTTACATCTGTTCCCTGCTCGTTCTCATCTTCTCTTTAGGTTACGAGATAACTTTCAGTCTGTTGAACCCTGACCCAAAGTCCCACCGGCTGCACTGGGACATAGAGGGTGCCGTGCAGACCTACATCCAGCCTTTGGTTACAAAACTGTCCCCTCTGGCTAACTTTAGCATTGACTCTCAGGTACTGTGTGTGCATGTGTCTTAATGTGCATCACCATGAAAAGATTGTCAGCTACTGTATGTTAATGCTCATGTTCTTTTGACAGACCTTGTTCTATGCCATGCTTGGAGTCAACCCACGCTTTGACAGCAGCCGCAGTGCTTACACACTCAATGCTGACACCCTTGCACATGTCATCAACCCAGTGGAGGCTAGACTTGGTAAAACATTGCTATTTTGTTGTTGTTGTTGTTTTTCAAATGTTTGCCAAAAGAAGGAACATGGTATATTTTGGTCTGGTCTTTAATTTGCTTCCGATTTCCAGGCTCTAATGCTGCGTCATCAAACCCGGTGTTGAATTTCCTTCTGTACGTCCCGGATGCCCACCATTCACCTCTTTACATCAATGACCACAAGAAACAGGAAGTGCCTTCTAATGCATTTCACTCTCCACGGTGGGGTGGAATTATGGTAAGATAATTTAAAGGCAACATGGGATGATAGTAATCTAAAGACTATGGTTATAGTTTACTAGAAGTGAGGATGTTATCTATCAATAATAGCTAGATGCAAAGGGATTTTGCTCTCTTAATTTGTTCTGTTGGGTACCATATCAAAAAAAAAAAAATTTGATTAATGTTTCTCCAGGTTTATAATGTTAATGGTTTCTATGGGCCAGA